>NC_136358.1:23191569-23791569 GCF_037039965.1 Doryrhamphus excisus
ATTATAATATTTTATTATTTTTAAAATATTTAAATATAAATATAAAATAATAAATAATAATAGCAGATTGCATGACAATTTTCCAGATACAATAATACCAGGTGGACTGTTACGTGTAAAATATATAGTCTGCCCCCCCCGTAAATTTTGTCATATCAAAGCGGCCCGCAAAATTTTGCCCACCCCTGTTCTATTTGGTTTATTTCATTCTCGCCTGAGTAAAAAGATGAAGTATAAAGCTAGCAGTTAGCAACATGAACACAAATGAGCAGCAACATAACATCTCCGCTATTAGCAGTACACTAAACACACTGAAATAGCATGCTAACAATGTCAATTGGTTGCAATGCTGACGAGGCTAACTTAGCTCAGCAGTTAGCCACCAGCTAACTGTTATTTGAACAACAAATGTTACGACAGCTCTGACACCCGTGTGGCTGCCCCGGTGCATTCAGGTGATTTTTTAGTGTAGTGTAAATGGGAGCTGCGTTTAATCACATCTTTGTACAGATGTTTAAAGTATTTTTAAAATATTTTATTGTCGTTTCCTGTTTACATGTAATGTGATTTAAACAAGAATAACAACGAGTGGTGCTATTTGGACTATTTTTAGAACAGATTCATGTGGTCTATAATATGGAGGGGAAATCTCTTTGTGGTAAATGATTCGATGTTTGATAAAATTTCTTGATTTATTCATTTAAATTCTCAATGTTTGTGAGTAGAAAAACCTATTTAGGAACATTCAGAAATGATTATTACTAAATATATGCTTCAATATATATTTTCTTAATGAAATGTACAAATAAAAATACTTAAAACACATTTTATCTTTGAGGTGGACACTAGTAATAAAACATTTATATATATAAATACTCTTTTCTTCCTCCATTTTTGATCAATATTTGTTCCGCATAATATTAGGCTATGTTAGAGTGTCAAAAACAGACATTTTTATGGGCGTATCAATGACAATGCATTTATTTGTTATTCGCAGGTGGCCACAGAATTTAGCCCTCGGGATTCTGCTGTAATATGCGCCGACCCTAACGCTAAATAAACAGTATCAAATGGGATGAATACATTAAAGCTGCGAGCAGCATCGAACAGGCCCTCTGGACACAAGTCGGCGTGTGTACGAGGGATGCAAAGGGGCCTTCGCACCACTCAGCGCTGTGATGCAGCAAGCTGCATCCATCCATGCACACAGGAATCGACCTATTTTTAGTCAGCTGTGAAAATTGTTCTGTGCTAAATATAGTAGCATGCTAAGCACATGTGACGACATCATGTCATGCGGGCAAATGTAAGGTTATGATTGTGTCTCTTGCGTGCCTTTTGAAGGTTGATAACAGGATTTACCTCATTGAGTCAAGACTTCAAGGTTCAAACGTGAATAAACACGAATAGTGAAACCTGAAATCACAGCAAAAAAGTCGGAGCAATGACTGAAAAGTATTGAGGACAAACAGCTTTCATAACTATACAGTAGAAATTGTTGTATGCATGTTTGACTGTGGAGGGTTTCATGGTGGATTTACTATTATTTTAATTATTTTTAACAACATTTACATTTATTTATTCATTCATTCATTCATTTTCTACCGCTTTTCCTCACGAGGGTCGCGGGGGTGATGGAGCCTATCCCAGGCGGGGTACACCCTGGACTGGTGGCCAGCCAATCACAGGGCACATATAGACAAACAACCATTCACACTCACATTCATACCTTTGACAATTTGGAGTGGCCAATTAACCTAACATGTTTTTGGAATGTGGGAGGAAACCGGAGTACCCGGAGAAAACCCACGCATGCATGGGGAAAACATGGCCGAGGTTGGAATTGAACCCTGGTCTCCTAGCTGTGAGGTCTGCGCGCTAACCACTCGAGTTTTAAATGATCAAATGATATTTTAATCTATTTATGCCGCACATTACTACGGTACCGTATCGTGTTGCGGTCTGAGTGTCCAAGTGATGCTAGGAGTCGGAAAAACTATTTTCAAATTCAATTTTTTATTTTCATCTCAGCCATTTTTTATTATTTTGACTGATTTTTCAAGGCACACAGAATATTGTGTTCTTGGGCTATGTAGACATGGTACTACTATATACCAGAAAAAAAGTTTGTTTCTACCTTTTTCTGTTCTTTAGTAATCAGAAGTAGAACATTTTAGCAAAATATTGCAACAAAAAAAGTAGAAAACTGATACAAATTTAGCCAAAATGTCTAAACAATGATGCCACAACATTCATTTTCTGGATGGGAGCACTGCAACTGTCTCCTGTTCTGTTTACCCTGTACACATCGTTTTTTACAGAAGTGCACAAACGACACAGCACAATGCATCAGGAGGAGAAAGGGGGGTGAGTACACAAAATTGATGCAGGACTTTGTCAATGCTGGAGCCTATCCCAGCTGACTTTGGGCGAGAGGCGAGGCCAGCCAATCACAGGGCATATAGACAACAATCGTTAATACTCACATTCATGCACTCATATGCATACACTTGAAATGCCATTCATTCATTCGTTCATTTTCTACCGCTTATTCTCATGAAGGTCGCAGGGGTGCTGGAGCCTATCCCAGCTGTCTTCGGGCGAGAGGCAGGGTACACCCTGGACTCGTGGCCAGCCAATCACAGGGCACATATAGACAAACAACCATTCACACTCACATTCATACCTATGGGGTCGCCAATTAACCTAGCATGTTTTTGCACGCATGCACACTCCACACAGAGATGGCCGAGGGTGGGATTGAACTCTGGTCTCCTAGCTGTGAGGTCTGCGTGCTAACCACTCATCCGACATGCAGCCCATTTGAAATACCAACATACAAATTATTAGCTTCAGTTGGCAGGCGGCACGGCAGTCTAGTGGTTAGCGCGCAGACCTCACAGCTAGGAGACCAGGGTTCAATTCCACCCTCGGCCATCTCTGTGTGCAGTTTGCATGTTCTCCCCGTGCATGCATGGGTTTTCTCCGGGTACTCCGGTTTCCTCCCACATTCCAAAAACATGCGACTCCAAATTGCCCATAGGTATGAATGTGAGTGTGAATGGTTGTTTGTCTATATGTGCCCTGTGATTGGCTGGCGACCAGTCCAGGGTGTACCCCGCCTCTCGCCCGAAGACAGCAGGGATAGGCTCCAGCACCCCTGCGACCCTGCGAAAATCGTTAGAAAATGAATGAATGAATGAGCTTCAGTTGGCAGTAGAAGACAGACAGTGGTAACATTAACCGATTGACTGCCGCATTGACTGGCCACAACATTAGGTACACTTCCTAATGTTCGGCTGCATCAAACACACATGGTCAAATATCATACAGGAAAAAGAACAATTAAAGTAAACTATAACATGAAAAACATAGAGCCCTGTCTATGATTGAAAACAACCATTTTTTTAATTGCTTGTTTTTACTGAAGGCCTTGATTGTATATGACTTTAATCCGAGCCACTGTTATCAAAAACAAAAGCTAGCAATCACTTGAGTCAGGATGACAGAACAGCAGGATATGGAGTGTCATGAAGGTGCGTGGATGCAAAGAGGGGAGGAAGAGAGATTAGGGGGAGGGAGTGTTGTGTTCAACTATAGGAGGTCACACGGTCCAGGAGAGCAATGGAGAAACAAACCCCTCTGTACCCCCCCCCTTCAGTGGGGCTGAACTCCTTTCAGAACAAGGCCAGATTAGTGCCTTCACAGCAACCACCATATGTACACACTGTACATCCAGACAAACAACCTAACAAACACCACTTTCCAACACAATGCACCATGAAAGCATCCTTGTTTTTGTTCCAGCATAAATTGACTGAAGGGCACTCACTCACTTATTCTTTTGATCGACTATTTGAGTAAAAAATGGTCATATTTTACAGGGCTCATACAACACCCCCAGGCTACCAAGCCTCCCCAAAACATATGTAGTATGTTGCTTTTTATTATAATTACAAAATAGGCTGCACGGTGGTCGTGTGGTTAGCATGCAGACCTCACAGCTAAGAGACTCGGGTTCAATCCCCCCTCAGCCATCTCGTGGGACACATCATCGGTTCCTGAAAGATACATTAAACGCAGCAGCAGGCTACCAAGCCTCCCCAAAACATATGTAGTATGTTGTTTTTTTATTATAATTACAAAATAGGCTGCACGGTGGTCATGTGGTTAGCGTGCAGACCTCACAGCTAAGAGACTCGGGTTCAATCCCCCCCTCGGCCATCTCGTGGAACACGTCATCTGTTTCTGACAGTTACATTAAACACAGCAGCAGGCTAATCCAAGCATTTTACTTACCATCTACAAAAAATTACATTACTCTTGTCTTGCGTCTTGTTCATTTTAATGCCTGATACAACAAACGTAATGATAGAAAAATAGCTCATAAAAGTTTAATTTTTCGGTTGTACTTTTGAACTGAACTGATTTTGGTTATGATGGAAAAAAGCATGGAAAACATCATTAAATCTGTCCAAACAACTGTACTAGTTATGTTCAGATTAGGATTTTATGCTGCTGATACCGATACCAGGATGGTGGTCGAGTGGTTAGCGTGCAGACCTCACAGCTAGGAGACCCGGGTTCAATTCCACCCTCGGCCATCTCTGTGTAATACGCCACCTCGTGGGACACGTCATCTGTTCCTGACAGTTACATTAAACACAGCAGCAGGCTAATCCAAGCATCTTACTTGTTTTCCACCAGCATTCCTGCTCCACATGAACAAATAGGAGAACCTTTGATGGTATACTGGTGGTATATCCTCCTCATCTTCCTTGGAAAAAATAAACAATAAAATAAAACATCCTTCAGCCATATTTTAACAACCAACTTTATATTAATCCTTGTTTTTAGTTTATGTTAATTGTTAGTTGTCTAATGGCTAATAATCCAATTGTCACTCTTTGTGGGCCGCATGGTGGACGAGTGGTTAGCATGTTGTGTCAACCGTTTCCAAGATGGCCTCAGGTTTTGTCATCGCTGGAGACAGTCCAGTTTCTGTTGAGGCATTCCTTTTACATTTACTGTATGCCATACCCTTGGACTTGGCTTTTGACAAGGGGCCCAGTTGGTATCCGAGGTCTGGAAGGCCTTTTAAAGTCACTCGGCATGTCTGCCAACCGATCATTGGGTCATGATCCTCAGACAAATGGCCGGACAGAGCAGGCCAATCACGACTTGAAAGCGACTTCTTCCTGGTTCTCCAACTACGTTTTTTCTTTGGTGGAAAAGTGCAGAGGTTTTCCAAAATCAAGTAAATGGGTGGACGAAGGCGTACCTATTCAGTTGATGATGCTGGGACTCGTGTACATTTGTACAGTTTTGTGGTCAGGTTTAGAGAAAGAGGTCTGCTGAACAACAGAACAAAGAATCCATCCAAATGTAGGCCCACCCAGGGGTCACACATACTTGTGGGTCCAGCCAAAATGGCTTCTTATTGGAGGGCAGCTGGGGTTTTGGGCACTAGGTGGGTGCACTCTGGGACTAGGGGGCTCGGGGCCATTTGTGTGTGTGTATGTGTGTGTGTGTGTGTGTATATGTGTATGTATATGTATGAATATGTGTATGTATGCTGCATGTATATCTATATATATGTAGGTGTGTGTGTATATGTGTGTATATATATATACATATATAAATATATATATATATGTGTGTAAGTATATAAATGTGTATTGTATTTTAAGTGTATATGTGAGATACATTAATATAACATAGTATGCACGTCTGAAATAAATTAAGAAGAAGTCATTGTGGAGTTCAAAGAGAACATTCATTCATTCATTTTCTACCGCCTATCCTCACGAGGGTCGCGGGGGTGCTGGAGCCTATCCCAGCTGTCTTCGGTCGAGAGGCGGGGTACACCCTGGACTGGTGGCCAGCCAATCACAGGGCACATATAGACAAACAACCATTCACACTCACATTCATACCTATGGACAATTTGGAGTGGTCTCCTAGCTGTGAGGTCTGCGCGCTAACCACTCGACCGCCGAACAATTATATTTAACTGCTGTGAAATGTATTTTCCCAGTTAGCTCACAACAAGCCTTAAAAGGAAAAGTACTAAATATTTACTGGCTTTTGTAATAAATGATCAGAAATAACATTTCTTTTAACCAATACCATTTCAAAGAGTGAACAGAGAAGAAAAAATGTAATTCACACACATACACAAATATTTATTTCATCTGTGCGGGGTGTTTTATAATGTAGGCCCTAAACAGATCAACATCTGTCCCTATTTAGGTTGTTGTATTTGTTGTATTTAGATTTTAGGTTGTGGTCTGGCAGCGGTGGAGGACGGGGACACACCCATCTGTCCATTTACAGCAGCACAGGGAGATTTTGCAAAATATTTAATCCATCTAATCCTTACCAGTGAGGCATGCTGTGGTGTAAATTCATCACGAGAAGGCAATACCTAACAGCCTATGAATGAGCACAGCCCATTGCTTCACACTGAAAAACCTATTGCCCGCTGATTTTGGAACTTTAGCGCCTTGTAAAGGTATGAACGGTATGTCATTGTTTGCAGTGTTGGGAAAATGACTTTTAAAAAGTCATTAGTTATGGTTGCTTTGCCATAGGGAGTTTTACTTGAACCTAAGTATAACACAGAGATGGCCGAGGGTGGAATTAAACCCGAGTCTCCTAGCTGTGAGGTCTGCACGCTAACCACTCGACCACCATGCAGTCCTGGTATCGGTATCGGCAGCATAAAATCCTAATCGGAACATAACTTGTACAGTTGTTTGGACAGATTTAATGATGTTTTCTATGCTTTTTTCCATCATAACCAAAATCAGTTCAGTTCAAAAGTACAAGCAAAAAATTCAACTTTTATAAGCTATTTTTCTCATCATTACGTTTGTTCTATCAGGCATTAAAATGAACAAGACGCAAGACAAGAGTGGTGTAATTTTTTCCATGATTGTAGATGGTAAGTAAAATGCTTGGATTAGCCTGCTGCTGTGTTTAATTAACTGTCAGGAACAGATGACGTGTCCCACGAGATGGCCGATGGGGGGATTGAACCCGAGTCTCTTAGCTGTGAGGTCTGCACGCTAACCACATGACCACCGTGCAGCCTATATTGTAATTATAATAAAAAACAACATACTATATATGTTTTGCTTTTTTCCATCATAACCAAAATCAGTTCAGTTCAAAAGTACAACCAAAAAAATCTACTTTTATGAGCTATTTTTCTTATCATTAAGGTTTATTGTATCAGGCATTAAAATGAACAAGACGCAAGACAAGAGTGGTGTAATTTTTTCCATGATTGTTAGATGGATGGATGAAGTAGTCAAACCGTGTCTGATATTCTCTGCGGTGATGCCTGTCAAGTAAATGACTAAGAGCTTTGGGACTCCACAGAGGAAGAACTGATAAGAAGAACAATCTCCTCACATCAGTGTCAAAGGTCTGCAGCCACGGTAGGAACACATACCTCCATCATTTTTATAATCTGTAGAGCAAATGACCTGAATCACTAAGGTTTCCAAAGTATAAAAACTTTCTTTTCACAAAGATATTCATCAAATGCAACAAAATCAAATTTAAGTGCCACAGAAATGTCAAATTTAGCCCACCTTACTAAAGCTCAGTTTTAGAGTTAGTAGTCAAATGATTTAATCTGTAGACTTTTGTCATTTTTATGCGGCGAGTGGCAAGACAGAATAACTGACACCACTGTTCTGCAAATGGTCGGAATTCACAGCAGGAACGCTGAAGAAATGACATGAGTTGAGTTGGGCACCTTGTACCTTTGGATGATGAAGGCATGGAACCCCTACATGGTGAGCTAACATGAGACACTGGTAGACCACCACTTTTTGTTTCTCATAATATTACCACTTTTAAATAAATTGTGTTTTTTTCTGGGCTGCACGACGGTCGAGTGGTTAGCGCACAGACCTCACAGCTAGGAGACCTGAGTTCAATCCCACCCTCGGCCAGCTCTGTGTGGAAAAGCGGTAGAAAATGAATGTTTTTTTCTGGGTTGCACGGTGAGCAAGTGGTTAGCACGCAGACCTCACAGCTAGGAGACCCTCGGTCATCTCTGTGTGGAGTTTGCATGTTCTCCCCGTGCATGCGTGGCTTTTCTCCGGGTACTCCGGTTTCCTCCCACATTCCAAAAACATGCTAGGTTAATTGGCCACTCCAAATTGTCCAAATTGGTATGAATGTGAGTGTGAATGGTTGTTTGTCTATATGTGCCCTGTGATTGGCTGGCCACCAGGCCAGGGTGTACCCCGCCTCTCGCCCGAAGACAGCTAGGATAGGCTGAATTAATGTTTTTTTTCTTTAATATTTCACCTTTACAGGAATAAAGTGTCATTTTTTTTCTCATAATATTTTTAATATTTTTGCTTTATTCATGTAGAATTACTTCTGAATTTTCCAGGTTTTCTTTTTGCCTTTTTTTTTCTTTGTTTTCTGCTTAAATAGTATCTTTAGAGTGTGTGACTCCGGGGCCGCTCTTTGGACACCTCTGATACAGAGATATATCTTCAATATTTTTTGGATCAAGCTTAAAAGAATACAAATATACCGTCCCATTAGCAACAACATGTCAAAGCAAGCGCGCTTCCCAAATGCCATTACACAACATAATCTTAATCTGCCAACTTTAAACCTCCTCACTGTGTCCACTGACATGTCCACTATCCAACACAGTGGAACATTTCTCTTATGCATTTTAATGCACTTGGATTTCAATATTGATTGTATTAACCAAATCACTGAGAGATCAACCTAACTGCAACCAAAAATAGTACATTTATTTACCCTTAAAATCACTTTTCCCCAGCAACTGGCTTTCATCACCACAGCGCAGCTCACTTGGCATCAACATGAGACAAAGAAATTCCTGTTTCCACATATTTAACAGCATCCTAAAGTTTTCTTAAAATTGATTTTTTCTTTTGCGGCCTTGTCAACTGTCCAACCAAGCAACAAACAGCAATGAAAACATAGTAAGTGCATGTATTTGCTTCCTTAGCAAATACTCATCAATCAATTTGCTTTTGGAATCCTGATGTTCTTTGTACATCAGAATCCTGCAACAAACCTTTTATCAAAGCTTTCATACTTCTATTTTCAGCAGAGGTGAAGCTGATTGAGCTGGCGTGTTGCTAAAATATTCCCATTGGAGTGGAACCCGGGTTAGCATCATTCAGTCCTTCCAGAAGATGCCACTCAAACCGAAACGGATGTTAACTGAATCCATTTTTAAAAATCCAGAAAACCAAAAATGTGAACACAAAATACATTTGTACAGTTTTATAATCATAGTTTGACATGCTGGAGCCTATCCCAGCTGACTATGGACGAGAGGCGGGGTACACCCCGTGAAGGCAAAAGTAACCTTAAATTTTTATTTAACCCTTTCATTCATCATTTATATGCATTTATGCATGCAAAACTATAATTATACGACTATATAAATGTGTTTTGCGTAAATATTTTCCTGTCCCATTACTGTATTGTTTAGCTAGCTATCTAGGATGCTAACAAGGAAGGGCATTTTGTGATTCAAAAAAATGCATTTGGACACAAGACAAGTTACAGGACATATTTTACGCTAACCGGAAAATGCATACAAACTGAGGAAAACCGGGGTCAACAATAACTGATTTTATTTATTTTTTTCCTTAAACGGACCTATTATGCTCATTTTCCACCCTTTGTACTGAGTTGTGGACTCCTATAGAGTAAGCTACACGCAATAATCTGCACAGAAAACTTTCTAGACTCTAGAGCTTCCAGAATCTGCACCTTTTCCAGATGTATTTCCTTGGATTTGTGCTTCCTGCCAAAACGAAGTCGGCTGTGAGGCCGCCATGTTTACTAACTGCAGACAATCTTGGCACAACATCGGTAGTGGAAATGTGGTCTTTACACATTTTTTGTGGGAATACCCATGTTCCAGACATCGGTGAACAATGTGGTTCTCTACACCTCCCGGCACGAGTGTGCTGCTTCTGGCATCAGCAACAGTTTGAGGACATTGCACGTTTATGTTCACAAAAAAAGTCGCAAGTAAAATGCCGTCGACAGATGAAAATATTTTTCTTTAGCTGGGAATCACCAACTCCAATAACTCCAGCAACTTCCAATAACAGAGCTTGGAAAAGGGCAGAGTGCGTATCTCGCCTACAACACGCGCCCATATAAGGAATGCCGCCCATTTGTGACATCACAGACTTCCAGTTTTACCACGCCCTCTGAAACCGAGCGTTTTGAGCCATCTCAAACTTCTTTCAGGGCTCACTTCCAAATACTTTGGCATGGTTTAACACCAGAATACAACATTCTAACTACATTTATAGGTCAGTAAAGTGGAAAAAGCATAATAGGTCCCCTTTAACCAAATGATTAGGAGATTTTTGGCTCTGGCAGTTGGTGTAGAACTTGCAGCGTCTGTTCCAAGGATATGTATGGAAGTATGTATGGTGTATGGTGGCAGAATCTGCCACTATACGTGATACTTTTTCAAAACAATTTCAAAAGAAAAAAAAGTGTGGTGACTACTTTTATCCAAGTCGTTGCTTGTATGCGGCCTGACTGTTCAGACTATACAGTGGATCAGATATCAGAATTATATCCAAATATGAACAAAGCATGAGTTGCTTTTGTAAACATCGGAATTGTACAGTTCACACTCATATGAAAAAATCTGATACAGGTCACATATGAACTCATTTCCGGTCACATGATGGCAACATTTTCAGAAAACAGTCATGTGCTTGTCTACATGTCGGGTGTTTCTGCCATGAATATAATACTTTGGTTTCAGTCTGGACATCCACTGCTCATTTGATCAAAACAACTATATTCAATAATAAATAGATACTAAGGCAACAGAGACGTTACTAAGGTGCCTTCCTACTCCGAAAAAGCTCTGACACAACTATTGGGATCCTGTCATGAAAAAAAAATCACATTGTTTACAATTTCAAAGCCATTGGACCCACTTGGTCATTTCATTCCTTCTACAGTTTTTCAATCAACAGCAATATGTTCAACAACATCAATCAATGGCATCAGTGTGTGGCGTTATCAATGTTATGAAACTGTATATATAATATTATATTAAGTGTGCAAGACATGGAGGAGTGTGCCTTGTAGCATCCACATACTTTGAACAAGTGTTTATGTTTGTGTGTGTACGTGCACGATTCTGACCTGAGCCATGGTGTTCAGCAAGACTCTGCCTGTCCTTCTGTGCGTAGTAGCAATGCTTGTAAAAAAAGAGGAATATTGTTTTAATAGAAAAGGAGTTGAAGGCCTTCACACACCATGAAAGTTTTCTTTACCTACTGTATACTACGGTATTATTACAAAAGCATGATTCTACTAATTTGACGATTCTATTTTCCTGTATTGCTATTTTATGTCATAAATAAGGCAATGTATTACCTGTTATTTGTGTGTCCTCCATGCTTGTTAGAAATCCCCTCCGCTTGTCCTTCTTGGTCCACTGTCCCTCAGCCACATCCTCTCGTCTTCTAAATCCCTCCTGCTTTTTCTCTCTGCTGTACAGAATTAGAGAGAGACTAAGCGAATTGGATGGGGGGAAGGGGGGGATAAGGAGGATAGAGTGTGTGTGTGTGTGTGTGTGTGCCATGTGGCCTGATAGTATAGTAGGATTCCCAGCTGTCAGGTTCAACTTCACGCATCCACCAGTGCTCTACGAACAGTATAGGAAAATTACATTTGTGTAACATTTAAGTAACATTGTTGTATTATGTACTAAAACAAATATAAGACATAAATAGTGGTAAAAGTCACATTTAAAAGTCAGTAATGCAAGATGTTGCACATATGTAAAAACCTATACATCCATACAGCAGAACCAAATGAAAAGTCAACCTTATTGTACGGTTGAGGAATGTGGAAAAGGACATCCTGTGCTTCCTTTTCAGCTGGAATGCCGGACACTCCCAGCAGACAACACCGCCATTCAAACACGATGACCACATTGCTTCTGTCTGCATGCTGGTAATGTGTCCAAGAAAATCAGTTGAATATGTCAAAACAGTTACTTTAATTGTCATATAAATATGGAGCACGTTTGAAGCTCTGGCAGACACATGAATGGAAGGGGAATGGCGCCATCTACTGTACAATGGACATAAACACACCTTTGCGTTTGTCAAAGTAAACGTACACAATATAGAATATACAACAGAAGAAATTTGTTGTATTAGCAGTATTATAATATTAGCAATATTATATTATATATTATGTATAATATATATTAATATTAGTAATATAATATTAGCAGTGCGGTTCGATTATTACTCCCTCGCTATATCGCATTTCAGAAATTAATTATTAATTATATTATAATTCATTGAAATTATGTTTTGTGGTAGACTATGGTCTATTGTTAGTCAAAAAATATTGAAATGCAAGTGGTCCCTCGACGACAATAATGCCACAAAACACCAGACATTAGCTTCCATTCCATTACCTTAACTCTCCATGAAGTCATAGAGCCAGCCATTGCGTGTCCAACATAATCGAGTGAAAAACGGTTCTCCTCCCATCCCGTTTGGAAGTGGCTTTTAGTAATTATTATTACATAATCAATCTTTATTTTCTAATGTCATATCTAGTGGATATATTATAAGCCCTTTTGTCTTGGTGCCATTTTTTTTGCCACTGAACAAAAACATTTGCTAGCAAGATAGGATAGAGGACTAATCAATCAATGCACTCTGCTTATGGTTGTTAACATTCCAATATCACTGTATTTTATGTTTAGTTTATTCGTGTATATTTAACGTGACCGAATATGTGTATATATTACACATATTAAGTGTGGTTATTGACCGTTTTATGTTCATACGTTGAAAAAGATAACACGTGACGGCACGTGACGTCGCAGAACCGTTGTGCTTCCGGGACGGATTGTGTACGACAGGTACAAAGCATCTCAATTTTCAACTCAATTCTGCCGCCATGATGACCCGCCCTACTCTGCCTCGGATTGGCTGTGACATAAGGAAAATCGGCGTTTTAAGTGACCAATCAGAATCAGAGTGCCAAATCTCGAGCAACTCCGTGCGCGTGGGAGATAAATGGAGAGGGAAAGCTCGCGGGGAGTGAGAGCAAGTGACTAGTGAACGGCAGAGAGCCAAGGAGTTCTTTATGATTTTGTTTTTTTTAAATAAGTACTCTTCTGTGGTTATTTCAATACAAAATGCTGTATTAGTTCACAATGTATATTTACTATGTAGTACTGTTACGTGAGCAGATGGGGGCGGTGTCTTACTGACTGCTCTTAGCTGTATAAGCTTTATTATTTTTGAATTTCGGTGAGTGGACAGTAGTTTTATAGTGTCCTACTGACTGTTGTTCTCGCCAGCGGTGTGATGGCGAAGTCTCTACTGTGATTATTTGGAATAACTAATCATTTTTATACCTTTAGTGGTATTCAGGGGACACACACATTGACTCTCCAAATGGTAAGTGTCGTTTGCCTCGTCATGTTGACATCATTTTTGTATTGCTTTCATGTAATAATTGATTAGAACCAATATTGAAGTACTAGCTATATTAAGTACCAAATAATTCCAATAAACATCCAGAAATCCAAATACGGTCTATAGTATACTGGTAATTTGTTTTTATATTTATATTTTTATTCCATCAATCACGTTCAGAAAATATTACTGCTTTTTTTCAAGGACAAACTGATGATTTCTTATGTTTGTGCAATATTGTTACATTATGTGCTCTTTACAAAAACATATTTAAAATGTGTCATCAGCTTTGCTTTTTATTATGTCATTTTCAGTTAAAAAAAACATCCAATCAGATGGTTTATGATATGTAATCATGAGATAATACCATATAATAATAAGGGGCTTGAATGAATACCACTTCATTGCATGCAAAGACATTCTTACAGTTGGGGTCAACATACAGCAACAGGGTTTCCCTGCCATGATATTAGGGGGGGTCAACTTCATTTCATTTGATTTTCAGTATACGGCGCCAGCACAAATGGAATATAAAGATATAAAAATCATATTTACATGACAACATGTTACTTCTGCCTTTGCATGGTCACATTAATTTATTATTGTTTTGGGGTTCCCAAATATAGAGAGAAGCAATAAAGGTTATACTGCACATGTGCATGTTGTAAAGCTGGAGTAAACATGCACACATATTAAATACATAAAACATAATAAGTCATTGAGCGTTACGTGTGGATGCCTGTGTTTCTGTTATTGCATTTACTGCAAAGCATGACTTAATCAGTCATGCTTTGTCTAATAGATGCTGTCCAGTGAAGCGTTATGAAAGCGCTGAGAGGAGGAAGACATGACAGTGTGTCTAAATGGAAAACAAAAGAAGCCAATTGATGTAAAAACAGCCAAGTTAGCGCGGGAATGTTCAGCTTGAATTATGCACACACACTAGTGTGTTTTTTGCCCAGTGGGAATGCACGGCATTTACTGTATGTGAGTCACATTCGCTTCGTTTCTTCATGGCTTCACCCATCTAAGCTCAGTCAGATAAATAATGGAAAAGCACAAGCGTTGGAATGAAAGGGTCACCAAATTTAGCTGTTGGCAGGGGAAGGCAGAATGCTTTTTCTTCGGCCTATTTCTATCAATAGGCTGTCATGAAATGGTATTTGGCAAAAGTGACAACAGGAACACCTAGCTACCATCAGCATTGAAGTTTATGTAAAACTAAAGTGAAATAGGTCCATCAAAAGTCCAAGACCCTTGCAAAAAAAAAAAAAGAAACAACAAATCCAACAAAAAACAAATCAACAGGTCAGTAGTGAGTATGTGCACCATTCTTGTTAATCACCTGAGAAATGGCTTTGGGCGTGCTAGACGCCAGTGCTTCCAGGAGGCTAGTGGTGATGTTGCTCCAGGCAGTGAAGATGGCTTCACGGAGGGCATCCACTGTCTGGAACTGATGGAACTTCCCTTGCCGTCCATCCCCAAATGTTCTCAGTTGGATTGAGTGAGCTTATTCCTCTGGAAGAAGTCCTTTGTGAAGAGCAGCGTTGTCCTGTTTAAAAATCCAGTCATTACCACACAGAAGACACGATAGATATAATGTCTCTTCTGTATTAGACAAATTCATAATAGCTCCTTTAGTATACTAAGAGAGTACAAATAACCTAAAATATGACATATTATCTATATTAGCATTAGCATCCATTATTTATTCAAGTAACCATGGAAGTCAAGGGTGCCCTAATTCTGGTCAATTCTAATTCTGTCCCAATGAAAACACTGAAAACCAGGAGACGTTGGTCACGTTTAGTCAGCCTACTGTAAATAGCGTATGGCTATGGGGCAAGTGCTTGTATGACATCACACAAACACAGTTATGGTCACTTTGTTCAAGAGATATTTTAGGAAATGTACCACAAATCTAAAAAAAACTAACTAAAATGTCATCCAATACTTCTCTACAAGAGAGGAGAAATATGATCTCGGGGAAGAAGTACATTTGAAACACTTCTATGCTAGGACTACGTTAAAAAGCCATAGCATTTCAGTATGTGGAATCAAACTATGGAATGGATTGAGTAAGGACCTCAAACAATGCACAACGATGAGCCAATTCAAGAAACAATACAAGCAGTTGATGTTTGCTACAAGGATGAAGAGTCTTTAACCAGTCATGATGTGCTATATATATCACTATATTGACACTTACTATGGTACCCATTATGTCATTGGATGCTCATATCACCTCGTACTTCGGGACGTGACAAAAATAAAATAATAAAAAAAAACTTGAAATATATTATGAAAGCAGAAAGTGAACAAATGTAAGAGTTACTGATTGTAAAAGTACCAGATGGAGGGGTAGGATTTAATAAGCTTTGCTTCTTCCTACTCCTTTTGGACATGTGGAACTGTGAACTGATTATGGGATGCACTCAATTATAATCTGATGCATGTTCAAATGAAATTAAACCATTAACATTACCATTACAAACAGATGAGCATCCTTTCCACAACAGCACAGTGTCTTTTCACATGATTGGTTAGTTGACCAGATGTGATCAGTGGGGATGCTACGGCTATAAACAAATAACGACGCGCTAGCTAGAAACTTTTGAAGCGTATTTTCAAAGCGGTGGTGGCGCTCTGGCCCAGAATCGCCAGTCTTTGAGGCGTGCTTCCTCTCGCCAATAGCCACAGTTGAGGGAATAGAAACAACAGGACTCGGATGTCGTCAAGGCCATTGTTGATTTGTGGCAAGAGTCTTTCTGGGTAACCTTTTTGGGGCTGCAGTAGTCCACACAGAATTCCATGTTCGGACCAGGACCATCAGAGCTTCTGAAGGGCTGGTTGACGGTCCAATGCCTTCAATAGCTCTTGCACCTTTTGCCTCTGCTGTTGCCTGCTCGGTGAAGAGCGATGGACGAAGCTGGAGGCGGATATACGCCGCTCCTCCAGTGTCGATTGGACCAGTTTGATGTGTTTGCAGTCTTCATCTTCATGCCAGTGAAGATGTCAGCAAGATGACCCGGAGCAGGGAGTTGTCTCACAGTGTCACCGCGCTTGGGTTTGAAATAAGAATCGAGATGTATCGGGACGATATTTGCGTTCCTTAATTGAATCGGTATCGTCCGCAGTCATCACATCGATGCTAGATAGAACTTAAATTAGAAATCTTTTGCACTTGGTCGAATATTTATTCCTTTTAAAGTTGATAATGGCGGCACAGCGGTCGAGTTGTTAGCGCGCAGACCTCACAGCTGGGAGACCAGGGTTCAATTCCACCCTTGGCCATCTCTGTGTGGAGTTTGCATGTTCTCCCTGTGCATGCGTGGGTTTTCTCCTGGTATTCCGGTTTCCTCCCACATTCCAAAAACATGCTAGGCTAATTGGCGACTCCAAATTGTCCATAGGTATGAATGTGAGTGTGAATGGTTGTTTGTCTATATGTGCCCTGTGACTAGCTGGCCACCAGTCCAGGGTGTACCCCGCCTCTCGTCCAAAGACGGCTGGGATAGGCTCCAGCATCCCCCGCGACCCTCGTGAGGAAAAAGCGGTAGAAAATGAATGAACGAATGAATGAAACTTGATAATGCCATTTAAATGTGTGTTTAAGAAAGCTGAATCCTACTGTGTTCAGTGTTTACATTTGAATAAATATTTGTTTCAACTTGAGACCTGGAATATTTGTTATCATGGTAATTTTTTCATGTAAATTGAGGGAACAAAAGCAGTATCGGTCACAAATATCGGCTCAATCAAAATCGGCCATCGGCTAAGGGGGATGGAAAAAAATCGGTATCGGCAAAAATCGGTAAAAAAAAACACATATCGGTCGATCCCTAGTTTGAAAGTAATTTGGAAACTGTCCGAAAAAGCCCAACAACAACAATGTAGCTTAGGCAACATTTTCCATGTCGGCCAGGCTACAGTAGTCAAACGCTGCACAGATGAACTTATTCAGAAAAATAAACTGAAGTTAACTTCAAAGCTCGGATCCAATGTTAGTAACGTTCAAGGAAGTCTGTTTTCAGTAAGTTCAGTAAGTAATTGCATTTTATGATTAGTTCAAGTGAGAAATTTGCTGTAGTGCTCATATACAGTCTGACATTTTCTAACTACAGGATTTGAAGAAAGTGCTGTCCTTCCCACCTTATCCTGGGGATTACCTGCATCCAGTGGTCTATGCTTGCACAGCCGTCATGCTGCTCTGCCTGCTGGTCTCCATCATGACATACATAATCCATCACAGGTGATAAAAACTTCTCAAGACCAAACATGCTATACAGTAATCCCTAGTTTAGCGCGGTTCTAAATTGGTTCCATACCCGACTGTGATCATTTCCGCAAAGTACAGCGTGGTTCCTTCTTAATTCACTGAATATTTTCATATTTAGAGCATAGCAAACCTGTTTACGACCTTGTAAATACTGTTTTTAGCATTATTAGGGCTATCTAGACATGGAATAACTAGTCACTTTTACAGTCATATTAACTCATTAACTGAAATAAGACTTAAACGTCAGCATTGACTGCATACTTCCTGTGGTGGCTACGGTCTAGTGATCAGTGTAGGATACTCACGATGCACTTGAACTGTTTTATTAATGAGCAGAGAACACACACAGCATGCAGGGAACATTCACACAGGAGCTGCTGTTGGCCATGACTCGTGTCAGTCGCTTGCACTCTCCACACTATGGTCAAACTCTGCAGTTTACTCTGGCTAGCTGACATCACACACGTCACTTAACAAGCCTTGCCTCTTAAAAGTACACGTCACAAATAGTACACTACATATCACGTCTTCGGAATGCCTTGTGTTTGTAGTTTTGCTCATTTAGTTGTTTTTATGCTTGAAAATGCTTTATTTAGGCCAAGAATATGTACCGTATTTTCTGGACTATAAGTCGCACAAGGCCAAAAATGCATAATTATTTAGAAAAAACATACATGCACTGGAGTATAAGTCGCATATTTTGCAGGTTATTTATTTTGCAAACTACTTACGTCCTCTTGGAAGGCAAGTTCTAACAATAAAAGAATAGAGAACAGGCTGAATAGGTGTAAGATATGCTAACACAATGGTTATTCAGCTACACAAAAAATAAACATAAACATAAAAGGTGTCCAGTGTTTATGGAACATAAACACTTTTTTGCATTTATAAGTCGCTCTGGAGTATAAGTCGCAGGAACAGCCAACCTATGAAAAAAAGTGTGACTTGTAGTCCGGAAAATACGGTATATATATATTACTGTATTTTCTGGACTATAAGTCGCTACGGAGTATAAGTCACACATGGCCAAAAATGCATAATTAGGTAGAAAAAAACATACATAAGTCGCACTGGAGTATAAGTGGCATTTTTTGCGGGTAATTTATTTTCGAAACTACTTGACCAAAACAGACATTACGTCCTCTTGGAAGGCAAGTTCTAACAATAAAAGAATAGAGAACAGGCTGAATAGGTGTAAGATATGCTAACACAATGGTTATTCAGATACACAAAAAATAAACATGAACAGAAAAGATTAGCAATTTATAAGTCGCTCTGGAGTATAAGTCGCAGGAACAGCCAACCTATGAAAAAAAGTGCGACTTATAGTCAGGAAAATACTGTACAGTTTGCTTAAATATACAAAATGGTAATCGTTTATGAATGAATTCAGTTTGGAAACAATTTGAAAAGCAAGGGCACAATGTTCAAACCTCGATGTAGCGAGGGACAACTGTATAGCATGTTTGCTAGGGGTGCAACAATACACAAAATTCACAGTTAAGTTTGTGTTACGGTTCGATACTTTTTTGTTACCTTTTCTTTTTGAATTACAATTTTGTTTAATGGTTAGCATATTAAAAAACTCGTTATAAATGCGTTGTCATGTTTGTTGGATTTCCAAAGGCTGAGCTTAGCATTGTGTGACACTTCCGACATCCCGTTGTTTTGTTGTTTTTGTGTTTTTGTCAGGGTCATATACCTGACATGCAATGCAATGTGGTATTGTTTGATACATGGGTCACGGTTTGGTACACGTGTATTGAACGGTTCGATACAGATACACGTATTGTTGCACCACTAATGTTGTTTTTTTTACTGGTTTCTACAAGCATTTTTCTCCAAAATACTGAATTAACTTTTGTTTATTGTTTTTTTGCAGTGTGATTCGCATCAGCAGGAATGGATGGCACACACTCCTCAACGTCTTGTTTCACACAGGAATGACTTTTGGCGTTTTTGCCGGAGGCATTAATCAGATCAAATTCCCTTTTGTGTGTCAAATCGTAAGTTTTATGCCCTCCTTCATATTTGTAGATTTACAAAGCTTTACAAAGCCTTGGATTAGGCCTGTCAACATTATCAAATTTTGTATCGTCGATATTCAATATTTATTTATTATTATTATTATTTATTTATTTATTTATTTATTATAACATTATTTAGACATTTTTTTCATTCATTTTAGTCATTCACATTTGCACCACTAGTGTACCATGTACCTGTGTGAGACGTTAGCTGGATATAGTTTCGTTTATATTTGCTACCAAATGCCTCAGCAAGCATTGACTGTCAGAACCTGATTGGTTTACATACGTATACAGCATACGTATACGTCCCTGTGTCAGCGGGAAATGGTCTGATAGTCAATCAAGCGGAGCACAACAACATTTTTACAGATTTTGGAACTTTCTGAAAATTAATGGCTTTTAAGTTATAATGCTGAAAATACGGACAATAAATAAACACATTTATGATCTAGGCCGGGGTACAGTCATTAATGAACTAATAAGCTGGTCCTGGAACCCAAGATATGGAGGCAGGAACAAAAGAGTCTACACAAGGTAAAAGTACAACATAAATATAAGCAACTGAGGCTGATCAATGATCAAAATACTGTTACTAAAAAAACTAGCAAAAAGCGTACAGGCAAAGCACAATAACAAAAAATACAGATGACGAAAGGTCAGCGGGCAAAAAAACGAGGCAGCAGAACAAAAAAACACTGTGGCATAAACCGACGGGAAAGTACTCACGAATGGTTAAAAGCCAGAAAGCGAGGGAACAAGAAGTAGCGAGGCTAAAAGCGGGCTAAAGTAGTCAGGGGGATGATCGGAAATGGGTGTGTGTAGGCATAGCCCGGCTGCTGTTGGTGAGGAAGGGCTGCAAGGACAAAGCAGCAGGCGCTAATCATGACAGTACCCTCCCTCCCCCCATAAGACGCCACCTGGCGGCTTACCTGGCGGAGGTTGCGAATGAGCATCAGGTCCAGGATACAGGAGTGGGACAGCCATGAACGTTCCTCTGGTCCATATCCGTCCCAGTCAACTCAATACCTTCTCACATCTAATATGGCCTTCACGGTTTAGGCTGGCTGACCATCGATAAGATGCGGTAGCTCGGCCGGAGGACACAGGGGGGCTTGAGGACACTGGAAGGTCTTGGTTGACCCACAATATTTGGCTATCTTGGAGAACATTATTGAGAATGACCGTGTTACCATTGGATACCAGGAGTCCCGTGACTAAATCCAAGGTGATGTGGGACCGTGGGTGGGGGGGGTTGGGGGGCCTGCGGGGGGCCGTGCCAGGGCTACCGATGCTTCTTTGATTTAGCCAAGCAGGAGCTAGCAGGAGCCATGCACATTGACACTTCTGATGTCCACTCTCCTTGGGATCTTCTCAGGTTCTTCAATAGGTTCAGCTAGTCCACCCCCACCCTCCACCAGGCCCCATGCCCACCCCCTTCCACGCCAGCTGAGCAGCCTCCTCCCACAGTGCTCTGCCACTACAAGAACTGTCTGTCTGTCAATTATATTAACTAACACGAGTATGAAGGTGACTGTAGGGGTGTTACTTCACGTCCACAGAGCTCTAATAATGTTAGAAACTGCTTTTAGAAGGTCATGAATAGGTTCCCTGAAATATTACATTGATTTATATTGAATCCTATAAATTCACCTATCGTGAGCCAGTATTACAAAATGCAGCATGATTACATAATGAGGTGAAAATGTATTGCATTTGACATAATGCACCATTATTACATGATGTGGCGCTCCAGGCAGGAATGAGCTGAGAAGCTACCAGTTGAACTAACTAGATCAGGAGATCAGCTGAAAATGGAGTGGAATTCAACAGAAAGTGGAACAAAATAAGGACAATTCATTACCATCCATCTTATCACCCTTCATAACATCCTGGAGGATATGAAAATTATCATACAAATTGTAAAAAGTGGGGAAATTCATATTTCGTTCATTCTTGAGACTTTTTGGACAAATGTACATATCCATAGTTGCTATGGTAGATGCTGGTTTTTCATGTTGTGTTTTTCCATCTTCATCTCCGTTAGGTTGGCATTGTGCTCCAGTATGCGTCTTTGTCAACCATGCTATGGCTGACATTCACTGCCAGAAACATCTGTAAAGATGTGTCCAAAGACCAACTCAAAGTCCCGGGAACAAACGCTACTGCCCAGGCTAACAGCAAAACAACAATTCTCAGGTAAAGCCAGGAAATTTCCTGTCAATCAAAGTTAGCATTTTAATGTGGATTTTTACATGAGAAATGACTACAATGATTTACCATATAAATGTGGAAATATGGGCTAATAACTATAAAAGCAATCTTCACTCGCTAAATGCTATGGCTTTTTAACGTCCTAGCATAGAAGTGTTTCAAATGTAGTTCTTCCCTGAGATCATATTTCTCCTTTCTTGTAGAGAGTTATTGGATGACATTTTTAGCTAATTGGTTATTTTTAGCCTTATGCATTATTTTAGCTGTTTGAAGATGAACTATATCAGCAAGTTGAAGTATTTGTGATTTTAGAAATAAGGAGTTAGTATGTTCTCTGTAGGCGGCATTATGAATTATCCTTACTGACCTTTTTTGCAGTACATTTAAGCGTTATGTGATTCTTTTTATGCATTAAAATGTAAAACGGGTCGGTGCCGACCCTAACACAAGAGGAGGGTTAAAAACAGGATATAACATATTGAAAGGCTTAACTATACAGTCAATGCCGCATGTCTTTTCTAACTTTTTTTTCTCGTAGATTTTATCTCGTGAGCAATGGCATCCCGCTACTAATTGTTGGAATAACTGCAGCCTTTGGTATGGAAAACTACGGAAGCAGGGATAATGCACTGTAGTAAGTAACCCATTTCAGAACTCATACGGTAAATGACAAAGACTTGAATTCTGTCTTCCTGTCTTCACCTGTCTTCCAGTTGCTGGATGGCTTGGGAACCGAGCCTGGGCGGCTTCTACGCCCCGATGAGCTTTTTGCTCTTAGTCATGTCTGCGTATTTTTTATGCACTTACATTCAGCTCAGACGCCACCCTGACAGGAAGTATGAGCTCCGAATCCTGAGTGAAGAGCAGCAGCAGTTATCATCGCCGGAGCAGCAGTATCACCCCGACAACGGGGGGACTTGTGGGTCCGCTGGGGAATGTGCAACATTCCCTACAGGCATATCAGAGCTTGCCAATGAGCACTCGTTCAAATCTCAGCTCCGCTCCACAGTTTTCACACTGTGTCTGTTTCTGTCTACATGGGCGCTAGGAGCTTTGGCAGTGTCTTTGGGACGGTTTCTGGATATGATATTCAGCTGTCTTTATGGCGCTTTCTGCGTCACTCTGGGCCTCTTTCTTCTCATTCAGCACTGTGCCAAGCGTGATGATGTGTGGCACCGCTGGTGGGTTTGTTGCCCAGCCAAATCCAAGACCAAGGATGGAGATTCGAACAGACAGAGCCAGAGGCAAGAGCTCCATCAGGCGCATTGTCACCTAAACTCTCCGTGCTCGGGCAAACAGCTTCCCGCACACCTCGTACCGAGTTCATACCACAAAAAGGCTCCCGCCCCGTCCCAAAATCTTACACCCAGTCACGCATCTTCTTGCTGTGTGGCCGTGATGGCTCCAACTGTAGCTGCCCCAATGTCACCGTTCACGGAGTCGGCGCCGTTGTCGCGTCCTCAAGCCCTATCTGACGAGCCTCCTCATCCTTCTGTTCTTCTACAGAGTTGCCTTATCGACAGAACAAAATCCCGCTCCTTCAATCACCCCCGTCCATGCCTCAAGGACTACCGCTCTCATCTGGCCTCAAGCAGCATGGATGGGAGTGTGCTCAGCTATCAGATGGAAAGCCCTCACCCTGCACACTACCTTGAGGGCTCATCGCTTTCCAACAGCCCGCACCCAGAACTGCAAATCATCTGCCCTAGCCCTCACTTAGACCAGGAGTTAGCATCCTGTCACAGTTTGCAGCGCCAGACCTCTTGCCACAGCGTCCAAGACTCGCTCACCTCCAGCCACAGCCTTCTTCTGCCTTCCCATGGAGCACACGCCTGCCAGTGGCACTTGTGCAGCTCAGCCGATCACGTTTGTTCCACAACCTGCTCCGAAAAACCGGACACATGCAGTTTTCTATACCCGGATGTGGATACGTACAGCTGCATCTCAGAGTCCACGGAGAAAGAGAAGCACGCTTTACTTGTGCAGATGGAGCCAAAATATTTTCCTCGAAATACAAGTACGCTGCCTCGTCAACACACTGCTATCAGCAAACGAGGCACTATAGGCAGAAACCGTAGCCTGCAGGAAGATCTGTCAGACGCCACCGGGAACATACGGACTGGACCTTGGAAGAATGAAACTACTGTATAGTTTTATAATACTTGCACTTCATAGTTTCGTAAATGTTTAGCTCTGACTGCCCTCCGCTTTGCCTTCAAACCACAAACTTGGGATCCTTCAGAACGTCTTTCAGATCAGGCTGCTATCCGTCATTCCGAGACCGATACCTACTATCCAATAAGGTACTGGAGCACCTATGGTCATACTAATGTGGCCTTTCCATGTGTAAGAACTCATACAATCTCCACTCGCTAAATGTACTGCAAAAAAGGTCAGTAAGGATAATTCATAATGCCGCCTACAGAGAACATACTCACTCCTTATTTCTAAAATCACAAATACTTCAACTTGCTGATATAGTTCATCTTCAAACAGCTAAAATAATACATAAGGCTAAAAATAACCAATTAGCTAAAAATGTCATCCAATACTTCTCTACAAGAGAGGAGAAATATGATCTCAGGGAAGAAGTACATTTGAAACACTTCTATGCTAGGACTACGTTAAAAAGCCATAGCATTTCAGTATGTGGAATCAAACTATGGAATGGATTGAGTAAGGACCTCAAACAATGCACAACGATGAGCCAATTCAAGAAACAATACAAGCAGTTGATGTTTGCTAAATACAAGGATGAAGAGTCTTGAACCAGTCATGATGTGCTATATATATCACTATATTGACACTTACTATGGTACCCATTATGTCATTGGATGCTCATATCACCTCCTACTTCAGTACGGGACAAAAAATAATAAATTAAAAAATAAAATACATTAAAATTAAAAAAATCAAGTAAAAAATTAAATTACATTAGGAAAGCAGGAAGTGAACAAATGTAACAGTTACTGATTGTAAAAGTACCAGATGGAGGGGTAGGATTTAATAGCTTTGCTTGTACGCATACGGCATATGCAAATAGGCATGGGCCTCGTGTGCACCATGACCATATTTTGATTACCAAAAAAAACATTTTGCCGGGCTGTGAGATGGCAGACATCCAAACGGTTTACTCAAAGATGCCTTATCATTTCAGTCAATTTAAAGGAAAACTTCACTTTTTTTATGTGACCAGTCATATTTCTCTTTTCCTGCATGTTCTGAAGAGAGAAAAAGTAGCTAGCATGTGGGGGCTAACATTCCTACCCTCACCTTGTTTGTTTTTTTCGGCTTTTCCCCGATTACGGAGTCGCCATAGCGGATCTATATATTCCGGATGCCCTTCCTGACGAATACCGGATATTCGAACCCGAGGCATCCGCTCCAAAGTACAGAACACTAACCACTACCCCACGGCGGGCTTGATCCGGTCACTTTGGTTAGTGACCGAAATGAGTTGGCCGGACTAAGAGACCCTAAGAGATAGGGTTAGGCGCTCGGTTGTGCGGACATAGCTCAGAGAAGGAGCTCCGTCACATTCATAAAATCCAATTGGATCAGTTGGGCATCTAGTCTGGATGGCTCCTGGGCGCCGAACCTGGGCACTGTTCTGGGAATTAGGGGTGTTGGGGGAGTGAGCAACCACTTCAGTTTCCCCTTGTATATTATGCAAAACCTATAACATAAACCAACAAACCTTTACGTCCTGCATAGTTTACCGTCAATGATATATGTTTTGTGTACAACGGTACACAATTTCATCTGCCATGCATGAGTGATTGTGTGATGTAACAACGTTTTGGTGCAGTGTGAGCATGTGTGTATTTAATGTGTACAGCTTCATGTGCATGATGGAAATCTTCTGTTTGCAGTGGATTTATTGTCATTTCGCCCACCTTAGGGATGCTTGATATCATCTAGTATATATAAAGTGATTAAAACTTAAAACTGTGCAACAACGCCAACAGTTGTAAAAATCCAAAACTTATAATAAATCCAAAATGCCAACTTTTACTGTGATTTTATTGACATTTTTTTGTCTCATATGTGCTTAAAGTGAAATTGTTAGCTAAGATATGATTTTTTTGGGAGGGTTAATTGGCAATTCTAAATCGTCCATAAGTATGAATGTGAGTGTGAATGGTTGTTTGTCCTTCTGCTCTGTGATTGGCTGCCAAAACCACATGTTTTTATTATCTATAAACAACAATCATTAACATTTCAAGAAATAGATGTTTGAAATGTTTCACTCTATGTGTAATGAATCTGTAATCTATAATATTTTGGTTTCACATTCTGAAATAACTTTTTCATGATAATCAAATTTTTGCACCAATGAAGTGAAAAACGAAATACAGATACGATGAACCATAGCAAACCAAACATAAAATGCTGTGCTCTTTTCTTGAAGACCAATAAACTATGTATCCAGATGCAGACTCTTTCTTCTACCGCCACCTACTGTACCAGAATGTAGACGCGTTGTGTTCATGCGCAGTGACAATCTGGTAGACAATCCGGGAGGCATCCTAACCAGCCACCTCATCTGGCTTATCTGGTGGCCAGCCAATCACAGGGCACATATAGACAAACAACCATTCACACTCACATTCATACCTATGGACAATTTGGAGTCGCCAATTAACCTAGCATGTTTTTGGAATGTGGGAGGAAACCGGGGACACGGGGAGAACATGCAAACTCCACTTTTAGCTGTGAACCACTTTTAGTGTGTTAACCACTTGACCACCGTGCAGCCTTACATTATTTTTATTAATTCATTAATTTTTGACTGCTTTATCCTCACAAGGGTCGCGGGGGTGCTGGAGCCCATCCCAGCTGTCTTGGGGCGAGAGGCGGGGTACACCCTGGACTGGTGGCCAGCCAATCACAGGACACATATAGACAAACAACCATTCACACTCACATTCATACCTATGGACAATTTGGAGTCGCCAATTAACCTAGCATGTTTTTGGAATGTGGGAGGAAACCGGAGTACCCGGAGAAAACCCACACATGCACGGGGAGAACATGCAAGCTCCACTTTTAGCTGTGAGGTCTGCGCGCTAACCACTCGACCGCCGTGCAGCCTTACATTATTTTCATGATAGAAAATAATAGAAGACAGCAAAAAAAAAAAAAATATATATATATATACAGCCATTTATAGTATTTTGTATCTCACCAAGGTCATGTTCCCGCATAGGTTGTCATTGCTTGAATTTCATCAATAAGATAGCAAAAATCATTTGAGACCAAAAGTGTGTGCTGATGCTAATACGTGATGTCGAGGTGCCCCCCCCCCCCCCCCCCTCCCCTGCATGCAGCACTCTCCTCCACAGCCATGGGCCGCTGTCTTGAACCACTTCAGCAGCAGAGGAGTCAGAAAAATTATGCAGACATCTGTGATGTGAACATGACCTATTTCAAAGCCCTGCAGAAGCTAGCAGACTTGCCTGTTGTACTGCCGCTGTGGCCCATTGCCCATACATGTGCTTGGGTGACGCAGCTTGGACACAGTACAGCCTTGTACTGGAAGTTGTACTACCTTATTAAAACATTCACCACTACGTTGCCATTGGTACATTACTTTATATTACATATATATATTACTATATTGTGTACTGAATGCTGTCAGGAAGCGGCGGTGCCAATGCTTTATTTAAGGCTTCATTTAAAGGCCAACACAAATAGTTTTACAGTAATGGCTGTAATGTACAATAGCATCAACATATGTGCTGCTCCGCCAATATTCCTCACATTAACTACTTATATTTCCTTTAAAATGTCTCTGTTCTGAAAAACAATGATACAATGTAAAGTAATCAGTGTACAGCTTACATAATAATGTGAATTCATGTATTAAATCCCCTCAATTCAAATCGCAGCCATGTCTATGTCTTAACCACTTTTTTTTTTTAAATAGATATTGTTGCACAATTTGAAAATAACTGTAATTTACTCGTTTTGGATGCTGGAGAAATGTGTTCCATTAATTGAATTGTATGTATTTCACTCTAAATTGTATGCATGTTGAAATAAAATTAATATTACCCATAAATGTACTGCATAAAAGCACTGTTCTTTGTAAATAGACTTCATATTATCTGACGAGCGAATAACTGCTTTTTTTAAAATCATGTGCTGCCCCCAAATGGTTGTTATGGAACATTACAGATTTTCTGAAACGTGGATGTTTACCAATAATAATAATAATAATAATAATAATAATAATAATAATAATAATAATAATAATAATAATAATAATAATAATAATAATAATAATAATAATAATAATAATAATAATAATAATAATAATAATAATAATAATAAATCAGATATATAACATTCCATAGCACGATTTCTACCAACATTTACAAGAACTTGTATTACCTTGTTTTACCCGGGTAAAGTAATTTCCCTTAATCTGTCTGGTTTGCGTTTTCACCACATTTCAAAATTCAAAGTAATTTATTAAAATCAACCTGATTGCTTTTTTTCACATTTGACCTGCTGTTTATGAATACCAGCCTTTAATATTTATATTTTAAATATCCCATTGTATAGTTAATAAACAACATTTGCTCTTAAAGGAACACTGCACTTTTTCCCATCATCCACCATCATTATATGAGACGTAAACACATCGTTCTCTTTTCTCTTTTAAATTCTTTCAAATTCAAATTGAGCAAAAATGGATGTCAATTCTCATGTATGTACTGTAGTACATGAAGGTTTTACTGCTTCTTCTTTTTGATAGTGACGATGTTATGACTATCCAAGTCGAGTCAAGTTTATTTATATAGCTCTCAATCACAAAAGAGCCAAGAGTCTCAAAGGGCTTTACAAGGTGGCAACAACGGACGACAATGGACGACATCCCCTGATCTGGACCCCCATCTGGGTAAGGAAAAACCCAAAACCCATTTGGGGGTGAAAAATAAACCTTGAAAAGGGGGAGCAAAAAAGGTGACCAGGCCGTAATGGAGTGGACAATATATGACACAAAATACTCGAAGTATATACAAAGTCGCAATAACCACATAAGCAATTGAGGATTGGCTCATTTTTTAAGAAAATTGCGTCGTCAGCCAATCGGAGAACTTGAGTGGGCGGGTGTTTAGAATATGTAAGCAACGAGGATTGATAAGGTTTAGTAAGATTGCGTTTTCATCCAATCAGGGAATTTGAGTGGGCGGGAGTTTAGAGCATATAAGCAACGAGGATTGGCTAAGGTTTAGTAAGATTGCGTTTTCGGCCAATCAGAAAACTTGGGTGGGCGGGTGTTTAGAGCAAGTCCAAACAGCGTTTGCTAAGAGGAAGTACAGACACTACCTCGTCAAAGGTAAAATGTACATTATGTCCCGGAAAAAATACTTTGCAGGCAATAGTTACTTTTACTGGTAAATAGTTACCTTTGTAGTGGAGTAACTCAGTTACTTTTTTTTTTAGAAGTAACTAGTAACTATGACTAATTACTTTTTTTTTAAAGTAACGTGCCCAACAGAGTCTAGCATAATAGTCCAGTTCATAGATGTAAGGAGGCATCCCAGAGGCCCCGACAAGACAAAAGGCGACATAAATGTCGACATAAATGTCATTTTTTGCTGGCCTTCGCCTCCAGAAATGTTTTGTAGAAATTGTTAGGAATAGACATTATAACATTCATTCATTTTCTCGTGCTTATCCTTTTCAAAAGAATAATTTTATGAGTTATGAGTTACATTACAGTTTCTAGTTGATTTTAATGCCGGGTACAACTAAAGGTACAGTAGTTTGGTCAAATATAGCCATGACAACAAAAATAGCTCATACAAGTTAAATTGGGAGAAGTACAAAGTTATAGTTATTCGATTTTGGAAAAAATTAAGTTGCTCGATATCGTCTCTTAAATGAAACTCTTATACCAAATGTACCTTTGCTTGTATTAAGCATTAAAGTGAAGAAACAATGACCGGCTAATAATTTCTTCCATGATTTGTACATAAGCAGCAAACTGGGAATGATGGGAAATGTAGTGAGGAACTACCTCGGTGGTACAAAATGAGCCTTTTGACACCCCCCCGCCTCAGGAATGATCTTTATCTTTTCTTCCGTTCCTTGGGCATGCTTGATTTCTTCATCCTCATCCGCATGTGGACTGAGCTGGATGCAGCGCTTGCGTCATGCTTTTAAGCAGATGGAGAGGAGGGGGAGGGGACATCACAGAGGGGCGGAAAAAAAAGGGAAGGCGGGGGCCTGAATCAGCGTCAACATCAGAACCACACGAAGCGTCATCACCAGACACCAGTGTTGATCTGCAGGAATCCTCACACAATACGGACTATGGAAACCAAGCAGCTCTGGTAGGGAAGCCTAAAAGGTTCTGTTCGTCCACGGGGCGTTGGACACGCTCACAGACATGACCTGAGACCGTTTGGCATTTTGCATCAATATGGGCAACCAGGAAGCTAAGCAAAGGAGAGCTCCGGCGGCGTCTGGTAATGGAAGCTACCCTTCGTTGGAAGACGGACCGGGTGATGGAGGAGGGGACGTGACAAAGCGGAGTGGAAAGAAACACCACAACAAAAATGGAGGTAAAGTCACAGATGCGGGAGGGAGAATGCAAGGTTCAGGACCTGGCAAAAAGAAAAACAAACACGAGTCCAAGTCGTCTGTTTTCTCCATCCGGAAAAGAAAGGCTCATCTGAAAGGGAAGGGGGGCTCAAGCGAGGATGTGCTCACGTCTCGATGTGACGACCCGACCAGCAACAAAACACCTGATCTGTCAGCAGACGAGGTGGGACAGTCAGACGTTGATGCCGGAGAGCAGAAACCTCGCCAGGCATCGGTTGCAGCCTCTCCCACGCGGAATGGCGAGCAGAAGGCGGCGAGTTCGAGTTCTGACACCGACATTTACAGCTTCCACTCGGCAGCGGAGCAGGAGGATTTGCTAGCAGACATTCAGCTGGCCATCAGGCTCCAACACCATCATGGAGTTCTGGACTTAGTTGCTGAGGCAAACATGCAATGTGAAAGCCATTTGAGTAGCGCAGGAGAAGCGGAGAGCAAGTCCGTTCAGGGACAACCAACCCCCACTGAACCACTGGAATTAGAGCTGGGATCAGATGCGCTGTTTTTGCTAGAGGATGGAAGTGAGCAAGGCGCGGGATTACACATTTCTTCTCCGCTCACAGACGTACCCAAAAGAAAGGAACACGGGGAGATGGAGGAACATCAAGAGATGAATGGGCATGGAAAGGAGAAAAAGTCTTCTGTCAGTGGAACGACAAAAGAGCAGCACGCCTGTCTGCAGCAGTCCCCTCCCACAGCCATCACCATAGCTACACTTCACCCAGTTACCATGGCGACTAGCGCTAACGGCTTCCCCGGTCCCACGCTGGACAGCACGAGTCAAAGCACAGCATGGCAGCAGGAGCAGGGAGGTGATGAGAACGAGGAGCATTGGGGGCCTCCTCCTCTTCGTCATCTTGCAGACAACCACAATGCAAGCGGCCCTGGCATGGAGACCATGATATCAGGGACACCAAGTGGAGAAGGTGAGAATGACAGTGGCATGGTTGCAAGTACCGAGTCCTTGAGCCACCACGCTCCCACCCCCAACAAACAGAGCAGGAGGAGCAGTGTTTCCTTTACACCGTCCCAAGGGAGCCCCGTTTTGGCCAAACACACTCTCAGGTCCAACCACTCCTCTCCCAACCCTGTGGTGAAACCTTACCCCCCCATTTTTCCCTCCTACATTAAAACCACCACCAGACAGCTCAGCTCCCCAGGACACTCACCAGCTCTGTCCCCCTCCCTCAGCCCCATGTCTCCACGACGAGCCCATCACCACTTCCAAAGGTAACTGTGGTTCAGCATCATAAACTGCATATGGTAGCTTTGATAGAAATATGAATACGCTTCCACCACCATTCATTTATTAGTATTCACTTTCCTCTTTATAATTTCTAAATTCCTAAATTCTATTTACACTTTGCTATATATTTGTGAGAATCCGACCACACAAGAGTGTCATAAAGTTACTGCAGTGGAACCTCGGTTAGAGTCCGCTTTGCAGGTAAAGTTGAAAAGTTTGCCTCGGTTTATGTACATTTTCCAGTTTGCGTACAATACAGCACCGTATCTTGACGTCAGCCGTGTCAGGAGCCAATTATGTCATCAGTGCTTGACTCTCAAATATGTTAATATAAAACAGTAATTATAAATACATATAAACGATAAATTGAATGGTAATGGTTTAATTTCATTTGAACATGCATCAGATTACAATTGAGTGCATCCCATAATCAGTTCACAGTTCCACATGTCCAAAAGGAGTAGGAAGAAGCAGAGCTTATTAAAACCTACTCCTCCATCTGGTACTTTTACAATCAGTAACTGGTACATTTGTTCACTTCCTGCTTTCATAATATATTTTAAGTTTTTTTTAATTATTTTATTTTTGTCACATACCGAAGTACGAGGTGATATGAGCATCCAATGACATAATGGGTACCATAGTAAGTATCAATATAGTGATATATATAGCACATCATGACTGGTTCAAGACTCTTCATCCTTGTATTTAGCAAACATCAACTGCTTGTATTGTTTCTTGAATTGGCTCATCGTTGTGCATTGTTTGAGGTCCTTACTCAATCCATTCCATAGTTTGATTCTACATACTGAAATGCTATGGCTTTTTAACGTAGTCCTAGCATAGAAGTGTTTCAAATGTACTTCTTCCCTGAGATCATATTTCTCCTCTCTTGTAGAAAAGTATTGGATGACATTTTTAGCTAATTGGTTAAATGGAAGGGATTTAAGGTTACTTTTCTGACCAATAAATGTAGTTAGAATGTTGCATTCTGGTGTTAAATCATGCCAAAGTTTCAGATAATGAGGTTTGCGCATTTGGAAGTAAGCCCTGAAAGAAGTTTGGGATGGCTCAAAATTCTCAGTTTCAGAGGGCGTTGCAAAACTGTTTCTTTGTGATGTCACAGAGGAGCGAGCTTCCTTATATGGCCGTGGCTGTAGGCCAGATATACACTCTTTGCCCTCCTTAAGCTCTGCTTCTCTGTTTACGAAGCAAGCTCAAGCAGAAGTTATCAGAACAGGAGATAACAGGCATTTACTCTTTACAGTTTATTTTCCAGGTTACAGGTGACATTTTGTGAAAAATGTATTTAAATTATTTTGTTACATCACAAAAAGCAATATTTTACCAGTTGTGTTTGCTTTCTACTCTAGTAGTTTTGGTCGTTAGTTGCAATGAATAGTTGCATTCTGGTTCCATACTGTGCATTAATAGCTTTCATTCTCAGGGTGATGGGGGGGAGCCACCAGGTGCCCAGGCAGCGTTCCCAAAGCATTACCAGGCGTCTGAGTCGCTCGGCTGACTGGACAGAAGAGCTCGAGAGGAGAATGATGTGCAAGGATGAAAATGGTGGACGCTCTGTGGATTTAGAAGAATTCAGCTACACAGGTGGAGGAAGTCAGCCCCTCTGTGCTACAAGGAGATCTTCCTGCGGACAGGTTTCTCCTTGCACTTTTCAGGATGTCTTCACAGGTAAGTGTTTGATTAACTCGCACTGAAAGCTTTATAGATCTTCCAGAATCTACACCTATTCCAGTTGTATTGCCATGGATTTCCTGTTTTCATTTATTCCATCGAAGGCCCTTCTGCAAGCACGCCCACTCCGCTGTGATTGGTCACACTCGCAAGCTCCAACCCTGAGCTATAATTTAGTGGGTATAGGAGTTGATAATAAATGAATAAACCCTTGATAAGTGGTCTGGAGCTACTGGTTGGAGACCCCTGAGTATGAACTCTAAAGATTGGCCACCATCCCGCTTGGACTTGGAAATGTTTTTCAGAGAGGTTGTGTACCACAAAAAAAAAAGAAAAAGTGGAAAAATATGTGGAATAATAATAATAAATGGAAAATCCATCTCTGCATGGGACAACGGTAGAACAGGGAACAGTGCGTTCAGGGACTGTCAAACAAAGTAGGACAAATCGCGGCTCACATTGAACATTCAAAAATGGGTGGGGAGTTCTAACAAATAGTTGCTGTATTGTAATCAAATAATATTTACTGAAATATAATATATAATATAATATTAATATAATATTATATTATTAGTAATGACTGTTGTTCCTTTATACATTTAATGAAGGAAAGCTGCATTGTGGCAAATGATTAAAATTAAAATTAAAATTAAAATTAAAATTAAAATTAAAATTAAAATTAAAATTAAAATTAAAATTAAAATTAAAATTAAAATTAAATCATTTCTGAATGTTCCTAAATAGGCTTTACTACTCACAAATGTTTTTTAATTTAAAACCGGTAGTAATAATAAGCGAATCTTACTTTGAGCTGACACTGTAATCAAAAAATATGTTTGTGTTAGAATGAAAGGTCTCACTTGCTCACATTTTGTATTTGCTGAACCTGTTTGTGAGCTAATATGCTAATGCTAATATGCTCATAATATAGAAAATAGTTATAAAACTATGCTTCCTGACTGTTGATATCCCTTAACATAAAATATTATTTAGTTATTGTTGAGTTATTAGTCCCAGATTATAGATAAATGTATTTCTATCTGTGATTAAATGTGATTAATTCTGTGTTAAGTATGGATAAAATGTGATTAATCAGGATGAAATATTTGACTCCTAGTTTGTTGCCATGTTTGAAGGAAAGGCTTAATACAACATATTCCAAATCAAGGTCAGGTGTTCCAAATGTGTGATTAATTGTAAAGCATATTACATATTTCTATTACATATTTCCTCTGGTTTCTGGATGCGCAGGTAGAACCCTCCTGGAGAAGCTATTCCTTCAACACCAGCAGGAGGAGCCAGAGGAAGCTGAGCGGTTCTGCTCCAGAATCTTGGCCATGGGTCTTCTCCTGCCTTTTACCGATTGCTTCAGACAGCAGCTGGGGGGCAGCACTGCGCACATCACCTGTACCGCACCGGCCAAGTTTGATGTATGTAAGCCCATTTTCATTCCTGCTCATGGTTGAAAATATCAAACAAAAGTGCTAAAAAACGGTCAGGAACACAACACCTCATTCCACTCCAACGCCTCAGGATTCCTTTTTAGTGTTGTCTAATCGTCTCAATAGCCACGTTTACATGGACCCAAATATTTCAATTCCATTCGGGTTATTTGCTCAAAGGGAAAGAATGTAACCTTTGTATACACCTCATCCCGAAAGAAAAGTGCCAATCCGAATGAATATATAATCGGATTCACTGGGGTGGAATATTCCTTTCCCCAATCCGATTGAGGTACAGTGAAGAAAATAAGTATTTGAACACCCTGCTATTTTGCTATTTCTCCCACTTAGAAATCATGGAGGGGTCTGAAATTTTCATCGTAGGTGCATGTCCACTGTGAGAGAGATAAACTAAAAAGAAAAATCCAGAAATCACAATGCATGATTTTTTAACAATTTATTTGTGTGATACAGCTGCAAATAAGTATTTGAACACCTGTGTATCATCTAGAATTCTGACCCTGAAAGACCTGTTAGTCTGCCCATTAGAAGTCCACCTGCGCTCCATGTATCATCCTGAATCAGATGCACCTGTTTGAGGTCGTTAGCTGCATAAAGACACCTGTCCACCCCATACAATCAGTAAGACTTTAACTTGTAACATGGCGAAGACCAAAGAGCTGTCCAAAGACACCAGAGACAAAATTGTACACCTCCACAAGGCTGGAAAGGGCTACGGAGCAATTACCAAGCAGCTTGGTGAAAAAAGGTCCACTGTTGGAGCTATCATTAGAAAATGGAAGAAGCTAAACATGACGGTCAATCTCAATCGGAGTGGAGCCCCATGCAAGATATCACCTCGTGGGGTCTCAATGATTCTAAGAAAGGTGAGGAATCAGCCCAGAACTACACGACAGGACTTGGTCAATGACCTGAAAAGAGCTGGGACCACCGTTTCCAAGGTTACTGTAGGTAATACACTAAGACGTCATGATGTGAAATCATGCATGGCACGAAAGGTTCCCCTGCTTAAACCAGCACATGTCAAGGCCCGTCTTAAGTTTGCATATGACCATTTGGATGATACAGAGGAGTCATGGGAGAAAGTTTTATGGTCAGATGAGACCAAAATAGAACTTTTTGGTCATAATTCCAATAAGCGTGTTTGGAGGAAGAAGAATGAAGAGTACAATCCGAAGAACACCATCCCTACTGTGAAGCATGGGGGTGGTAGCATCATGCTTTGGGGGTGTTTTTCTGCACATGGGACAGGACGAGTGCACTGCATTAAAGAGAGGATGACTGGGGCCGTGTATTGTGAGATTTTGGGGAACAACCTCCTTCCCTCTGTCAGAGCATTGCAGATGGGTCGTGGCTGGGTCTTCCAACACGACAACGACCCGAAGCACACAGCCAGGAAAACCAAGGAGTGGCTCCGTAAGAAGCATATCAAGGTTCTAGCATGGCCCAGCCAGTCTCCAGACCTGAACCCAATCGAAAATCTTTGGAGGGAGCTCAAACTCCGTGTTTCTCAGCGACAGCCCAGAAACCTGACTGATCTAGAGAAGATCTGTGTGGAGGAGTGGGCCAAGATCCCTCCTGCAGTGTGTGCAAACCTGGTGAAAAACTACAGGAAACGTTTGACCTCTGTAATAGCAAACAAAGGCTACTGTACCAAATATTAACATTCATTTTCTCAGGTGTTCAAATACTTATTAGCAGCTGTATCACACAAATAAATTGTTAAAAAATCATGCATTGTGATTTCTGGATTTTTCTTTTTAGTTTATCTCTCTCACAGTGGACATGCACCTACGATGAAAATTTCAGACCCCTCCATGATTTCTAAGTGGGAGAAATAGCAAAATAGCAGGGTGTTCAAATACTTATTTTCTTCACTGTATCTTGTAATCGGAAAGTTGTCAGGGTGCGTTCTTCTTCGTTGTGTTTTTCTTCTTCTGTTGTTTGTTGGCGGTTGGCAAGCAGCTTTCGTGTGCATTAGCGCCATCTGTGGAACATAATCTAAACCCTTCTATACGCCATTCACAAGTCCAGTTTTATTAAAAAAGAAAATATATATCTATATAAAACATGTGCCGAGCTTAATTATAAAATATTAGCAAGATTGAACTTTATCTTTTCCTGTTCCCGGGTGCGTTCTTTCAGCGAATGCTGAGATATGACGTAACACGCAACTGGAGACATTCTTTGATTTAAAAAAATGGAGGCGAGCAATCGGCACTGGACTGCTGCGGAAAGTTTGATTTTGATTCAAACTAAATTTCAAGACTGGACGAAGGAAAAACTGGCAATACGGAGTTATTCCAACAAGTGGAAGAAAAACTCAAGGAAGTCGGTATCACGTGATGTTGGTGTTTATGCTTTACAGGGCATGCCCTATTTACTATTCTGGTTGATTATAGCGGTGCATGTAGACACGCGATTGGAATATTCCTTTCCATGTATACCATTGCTTTCGGAAAGAGAAAAACTCCTCATGTAAACGTGGCTATTGTCTCAGCTTCCTGGCATTGCCGGAACCTCTCCCAATTTCTGGTGTAACATATATCGTTGGTTGAGTCCCGCTACGTTACAAATCGGTATTTCCCAATTTCAGAAGTCCAGTCTTAGTTTCATCACCCTGTTGGCCCTTTGTGTGCAAACACGCTGTAGCCCAGTGCCATGGCGTCATTCAAGCCACAACCCACACCGATTGCAGCCTTGAATATCAACCTATACTGCCTACATTGATCCGATATCAGAAAACACAAGCCATACATACTTTATGACATTATTCACCACAGACAGACACTTGTTCTTTTCTGTTAGAGCTCTGTTAGACTTCATATTCGTGATGAGGTTGGTCGTGTTAAACTTCCCAGTTCTGTGCCACCATCGGAAACCTGAGCATGACAGGTTTTGCCTTCAGCTGCAACACCCCTTTCACTGCCACATAGCTCTTTCTCCTTGCTATTTTTAGCACAGTAGCAAACACTGTTGCTTTGAGCAAGGGGTCTATCGAGATAGACGTGCTGAAATCGACTCCGTGTATCAGAGTACCGGTATCAGGGATTGGACAGGCAGTCCCATTGGATTTATTTTTATTATCGACCCGCTATCATTGGATATCGGATGTCTGTCACACTTAAATGTTTCAGATCATCACAATAATTTCAATATTAGCCAATGACAACACAACCCAACACAAAATTCAGTATTTAAATGAAACTTTGTAGAAAAAAAGTGATTTCCCCCTAAAGCTAGCAGCAACAACTGCAATCAAGTGTTTGTCATAACTTGCAATGAATCTCTTACAGCTGTGGAGGAGTTTTGGCCCACTCAGTTGTTGTCATTCAGCCACATTGGAGGCTTTTCCAGCATGAAGCCTTTTTAAGGTCATGCCACAGCATCTCAATAGGGTTCAGGTCAGGACTTTGACGAGGCCACTTCTAATTCTTCATTTGGTTTTTCTTCAGCCACTCAGAGGTGGACTCTCTTGCGAGAACCCAAGTTGGTTTCAGCTTGAGGTCACCAGCAGACAGCCGGATATTCTCCTTCGGGATTTTTTGCTAGACAGCAGAATCCGCCAACATATTTGACTGGAATGCAGCGTTACATTTACGGCTGATGTAATGGGACACACACCTTCCAAAAAGTTCAACTTCTGTCCCATCAGAGTATATTTTCCAAACATCTCAGGGATCATCAAGATGTTTTCTGGCAAAATTGAGACAAGCCTTAATGTTCTTGCGACCCTCCTGAGGATAAGCGGAAGAGAAAATGGATGGACGGATGGCTTTTGGTCTTGGAACTCTGCCATGCAGGCCATTATTGTGCAGTGTCTTCATTATGGTGGAGTCATGAACCTTAAGTGAGGCAAGGGAGGCCTGCATTTCTTTGGATGTTGTTGTGGGGTCTTTTGTGACCTCTGGGTTGAGCCGTGGCTGTGCTCTTGGGGTCATTTTGGTTGACCGGCCATTTTACAATTTGTGGATAATGGCTCTCACTGTGGTTGGCTGGAGTTCCAAAGATTTAGAAATGGCTTTTGAACCTTTTGCAGACTGATAGATCTTAATTAATCTTTGTTAAGTTACTTTTTAACAAGGAAGTCAATCACTTTTTTACATTTGTTTCCTTTGTCATAAAACGTTTCATATAAAAACTGCATTTTGTGTTCAGTTGTGTTGTCATTGAAATCAGGAAGGGGGAAAACATTTTCCTACACCAATGTATGAAAACACACATGGCTTCTTCGCATGTGGAGCCATGTCAAGGAACAACATGTACAACACACAGTAAGAGTTTACTGTTAAATGACTAAACCGTCATAAATGTCTTCCCTCAGCATGACCAGCTCTATAAATGGGCGGCTGTTAACCAGCCACCCATTTCTCTTGACCATCTTGAGGGGAAGCTACCAGGTAACTTCAAAGATCCATGCTCGCCAGCCAGGCCGAGTGGAGAGCAGGCAGGAATCCGATCCGCCAATCCAGGTGAGAAGAGCTCCGTACCCCGGATGCACTTTTGATGTATTTAGTGCAATTTGACTGAAACAAAATAATGACAATTGGCAAGACCTCAACCCATCACTAGAGGAGAGAGTGACGTTGCCATTGATGTGTATGATGCTGTATTGTAACAAGGTTGGTTTCAACTTCATTGTAAGAAATACAAAATAAAAATGTGTCCATCTCTTCAGAATATCACACAGGACACTCGGGTTTGAGGCACCAACAAAACGAGAGCCAGCATTGCCAGGTGAGTTACACGGATGGGTGAATCATCAGAGCTTTCTATTGAGTTGTGGACTCCTATAGAGCAGCTACACACAGTAACCCACACGGAAAGCTTTCTACAGCTTCCAGATTCTGCACCTCTGTCTGCAGTGTTTCCATGGACTTCCTACTTCCGACCCTAACGGTCTGTTTAATTTACTCCACCCCCGGACCTTCTCTGGGTACGCCCACTCCACTGTGATTGGTCACACTCTCAAGGGCTTCTGAGGACTTCCGGTTATGTTGGTCTGACTTTACTGAGCGCAGGCAATCTGCAGCCCGTTTAAGGAAGTCCTGACACGTTGACGTCAGTGAGAACAAACTGAGTGTGCAGAGCCATCCAAAATTTCTTTCAGGACGTGTGGAAATATGGGGTAATAACTATAAAAGCAGTCTTCACTGGCTAAATTACCAAAAAAGGTCAGTAAGGATAATTCATAATGCCGCCTACAGAGAACATACTAACTCCTTATTTCTAAAATCACAAATACTTCAACTTGCTGGTTTAGTTAAACAGCTAAAATAATACATAAAGCAAACAATAACCAATTACCTATACTTCTCTACAAGAGAGGAGAAATATGATCACAAGAACTAAATTTGAAACACTTCTATGCGATGACAACGTTAAAAAGCCAAAGCATTTCAAACTATGGACGGGATTGTGTCAGGAATTTAATACACAACTATGAGCGAATCCAATGAACAATACAAGCAGTTGATGTTTGCTAAATACAAGGATGAAGAGTCTTGAACCAGTCATGTTGGGTTTATTTGTTATTACATATCACTATTATCATGGCTGCTCTGAGCGTGTGCCTGAACACAGGACACCTTGCTTTGCCAGCTCTGTACTCTGCTTCTCCTGAGAGTAGTAATGTTGTGATATTTCTTTGGGACAATTCAACTATTTGTTCCTTGTTATTGTTTATTAGAATGTCGAACACTGGACACATTTGTGGCGAAATATACGACAGGGTCAGGTTTCACATTCTTCTCGAGAGACGGCAGGTGGTGGTACTAAAACTTTATCGGCCTGTTATTGGTGATGTTGAGGCTGGTGACAGTGGTATGGGAATCAGACCATTACTGTCCTTGGTGTCATCATAGTACTATTACTGTATTACTGTATTGTATTTGGTAATGGTAATGGTTTTATTTCTTTTGAACATTTGAATTGCATCAGATTACAATTGAGTGCATCCCATAATCAGTTCACAGTTCCACATGTCCAAAAGGAGTAGGAAGAAGCAAAGCTTATTAAATCCTACTCCTCCATCTGGTACTTTTACAATCAGTAACTGGTACATTTGTTCACTTCCTGCTTTCATAATATATTTATATAAGTATAATATATAAGTTTTTTTTTTATTATTTTATTTTTGTCACATACCGAAGTAGGAGGTGATATGAGCATCCAATGCCATAATGGGTACCATAGTAAGTGTCAATATAGTGATATATATAGCACATCATGACTGGTTCAAGACTCTTCATCCTTGTATTTAGCAAACATCAACTGCTTGTATTGTTTCTTGAATTGGCTCATCGTTGTGCATTGTTTGAGGTCCTTACTCAATCCATTCCATAGTTTGATTCCACATACTGAAATGCTATGGCTTTTTAACGTAGTCCTAGCATAGAAGTGTTTCAAATGTACTTCTTCCCTGAGATCATATTTCTCCTCTCTTGTAGAGAAGTATTGGATGACATTTTTAGCTAATTGCTTATTTTTAGCCCTATGCATTATTTTAGCTGTTTGAAGATGAACTATATCAGCAAGTTGAAGTATTTGTGATTTTAGAAATAAGGAGTTAGTATGTTCTGTATAGGCGGCATTATGAATTATCCTTACTGACCTTTTTTGCAGTACATTTAGCGAGTGAAGATTGCTTTTATAGTTATTAGCCCATATTTCCACACAATAAGTAAGATATGGTAGAACCAGAGAGCAATAAAGAGTGTGGAGTGATTTCTGATTGAGAACAAATTTTGCTTTGTTCAATATTGAAATATTTCTGGCCACCTTATGTTGTATATTTGTAATATGAGGTTTCCAGCTCATATTTTCATCTATTGTGATCCCCAGAAATGTATTTTCCTTCACCCTTTCAATGTCTTCACCGTCTATTTGATTACTATTGATGATGTTTTCCTTTATTGGCAGGATGAGGTTTTCCTAAAAACAGTAAAACTGAAGGAAAAACATGTCAGTGTCATCCAACAACTGGAGAAAACCATTGAAGACCTCAGGACCAAGATTGCCGAGCTGGAGCGGCAGCCTCCTCTGCTGGACACAGATGGAAAACCTGCTAGTGAAGACAAGGAATGTGGAGGAGAGGGTGGTCTCCTTAGGGCTGTGTGTGACGCTCACCTTCAGACCGAATCAGCTCAGGTTCCGGGCTGGCTTGAGGCCAAATCAGTGCAAACGTCACCGATGGGCGAAAGCTTTAAGTTCAAAGTGCCTTCCAGTGAACCGGGTGGAGGAACTGGCCTACAGGTTCCATTTAGACAATGTTCATGTCAGCAACAACCCGAATGTCCACCAAGTGGGACACCGCCCCTTTTGGCAGGGCAAACAGCAGTACCCATCCCAGCCCCGCCCCCTCCTCCTCCTCTTCCTCCTGGTGCTGTTGCTCCACCCCCACCTCCTCCTCCTCCTCCACCATCTCTTCCTCTTTTGCCTGGTGGTCATGTACCACCCCCACCACCTCCTCTTCCTGGTGGTGTTGCTCCACCCCCACCCCCTCCTCCTCCTGGAGGGATCGGTGCACCTCCACCTCCACCCCCTCCTCTTCCTGGTGATGTTGCTCCACCCCCGCCTCCACCTCCTCCCCTCCCTGGAGGGATCGGTGCACCTCCGCCTCCACCTCCACCCCCTGGTTGTGGGCCTCCTCCACCCCCTCCTCCTCCAGGAGCAATCTGTGTTCCTCCACCGCTTCCAGGAGTCTGGGGTTCCTTGCCTCCTCCTCTGCCGTTGGAGCTGTATACTCTGGGCCTGACTCAAGAGAAACCCCCGAAGAAAGCAGTGGTGGAGCCTCCCAGACCGATGAAGCCACTGTACTGGACCAGAATACAGCTCCACACTAAAAAGTACATGTTACAATTCCGACATGTTTGACACCATCATATTTAGCCACGTGATAACTATAAACATATTGGTTTTCATAATATATTAGGTGTTATCATGTTTGTTCCATGTTGCCTAATAACTTCAGTTATTGGTTCAAATCTCATGTCGACCTTCTTGTCAACCCAATATTGTGCGCGGATTGTCTGCTCTTGAACGCTGAACGTATCGTGACACGCCGATCAGTTCTTCACCGGTCTTGCATTTTTTAGGGAAATATCCAGCGCGTCTGTGTGGGAGACCATAGAAGAACCCGATGTGGACTTTGAGGAGTTTGTGGAGTTGTTTTCCAAAACGGCCGTCAAGGAGAAGAAGCAGCCACTTTCCGACACAATCACCAAGTCCAAGGCCAAACAGGTCCTTCATTGCATAACGTCTGTCGTTGCTTGTCCATCCCACCCTACAGAATAACCTCAATTTCATCAGTAACGGATCTTCCCATCTAACCTCTAATGCACTATTTTTTTTTTTTTTGTAGGTTGTGAAGCTCCTCAACAACAAACGATCTCAGGCTGTAGGAATCCTGATGTCCTCACTACATCTCGATATGAAAGATATCCAACACGGTAGCTGTGACATATTTGGTTTCTTCTCTTTGGGGAGCACGCTAATCTTCTTCTGATCTTATCTTATCACTCATTTCCTTGCAGCCATCTTGAATTTGGACAACACAATAGTTGACCTGGAGACCCTCCAGGCACTCTATGAAAATGTAAGTTAAACACACAAAAGTGTTAGATTGGTCCCTTTAATATTGTTAATTCATCTAAGTCATTGTCTCCACAAAAAGAAAATGAAACTGATGATGTTTTTTAAATAATAAATCGTCTCTGTTATTGTTGCCAACTTAAGAAATGTTCCGTACAGTGGATCCTTGGTCCGAAATTTACGCCAAAATTCTGCCTCTGTTTACATACATTGTCCGATTTTGCTTGCCGTGATATTAATACATTGCTTGAGTCCAGCTTTGTTCTTAATGTAGCATAATCTTTAGCTTTGAGCTAGCTTCCATTAGCTTAGCTTCTACGTATAATCAGCGGTTGACGCTCGAAAATCATTCATTCATTCATTCATTTTCTACCGCTTTTCCTCACGAGGGTCGCGGGGGTGCTGGAGCCTATCCCAGCTGTCTTCGGGCGTAAGGCGGGGTACACCCTAGACTGGTCGCCAGCCAATCACAGGGCACATATAGACAAACAACCATTCACACTCACATTCATATGGACAATTTGGAGTCGCCAATTAACCTAGCATGTACGGGGAGAACATGCAAACTCCACACAGAGATGGCCGAGGGTGGAATTGAACCCTGGTCTCCTAGATGTGAGGTCTGCGCGCTAACCACTCAACCGCCGTGACGCTCGAAAATGTTAACATAAAAACAGTTAACATAACGGTTAACGCCAAAAACACTTTTTAATGGTTTTAAATGCATAAAAGTATTCTAAATAAAGGAATGACAGGTATACACAAACATTAAAGGTTACTTCTACTTTCACTGAAGATGTGATTGTTGATATGGCAGCCGGACACCACACGGACACCCCGTCTGTCATTTCTTGAATTCCATCTTCTTTCTCAAAATGTTGACCTTCTTGAAGGATTTAATGACACTAACCAAGGTTCCACTGTAATCTAAGCATTATATTGGGACTATATTTCTACCCCATAGAGGGCCCTGCCAGAGGAGCTGGACAAGATTGAGAAGCACATGAAATCCACAAAAGACAAAGAGAATGCTAAACCTCTGGATAAACCTGAACAGTGAGACGATACCGTTGTACTTCAGTCCTAGAGATGACTTGTGTACGTGTAGTATGGCAATTTGTGTATTTGATGTTACAGGTTTCTTTACCAGCTCTCCTTGATCGCCAACTTTTCCGGCCGAGTCTTTTGTATCCTCTTCCAGTCGAGCTTTTGTGAGTGCATGTCATCCATCATGAAGAAATTGGATACACTGCTGAGAGTATGTCAGGTGAGTGGCTTTCTTTCTATGAACCACGTACCTACACAGTACAATACACACCATTCCGCTAAAGTACTGACATTACCATGAAAGTGTGTGTGGTACACGGAAGCCTGCTATCAGATGATCAGGTGAAAGGCACTACCATGTTTACAAGACCACAAAGAACCGGATTCAACTAAAAGGATTCCAAATACAGTGATAGCGGAAAATACAAGAACCCAATACAAGGTTATTTTTAGCGATACTCATGTAAACATGCCGGCGGTTATCGCACTGTTGAGAGTAGACTCATGTCACGTGACATGGACACTCCAGTCGAGGCTTAACAGTATCATCAAAGATCGACAAGTCGACTCGGACTTTGACCTGAATCACTTGGGACTTGACTCTTTGTTCCCAATAGTTTTTCCAAGTATCTGAACATACACAAAAACAACCAGAGCATTCCTTGGAGCTACACGAGCGGCATCAGACATGTGTACTATACCATCCTGTCCATGCACCTGTCTGATTTTCATTCCTTAAAGAAACAGTACATCACCCGGTTTCACCTCCTCTTCTGTTTACACATACAACAGCCGGTCCACTTTTTTTACTTTAGCTTGGATAGAATGTAGTGGGGAAGAAGGACAAATAAGCCACAAAGCAGCCATCATTTATTCATTAATTATTATTTGAAAAAAACAGGATATATTCCAACCTCAATATATCGGTAGATGACTGTAATTCGATTACTTTTGGGGAAAACGACTATGATGTAGGATTTTTCAAATCAATTGTCTCAACATTGCAATGTCAGAGTTTTCTGTCCCTTGACCAAATGCTATGACTCTTGTCAAGGTGTTGCAGGACAGCGACAAGGTGAAACAGATCCTAGGTCTGGTCCTGGCTTTTGGAAATTTCATGAATGGAGGGAATCGCACAAGAGGCCAAGCTGATGGTTTCAGCCTTGACATTCTACCCAAACTCAAAGATGTCAAAAGCAGCGTGAGTAAACACAAATACAGTCCTTTGTTGCTCTAGTCATGCAGACCTCACAGCTAGGAAGACCAGGGTTCAATTCCACCCTCGGCCACCTCTGTGTGGAGTTTGCATGTTCTCCCCGTGCATGTGTGGGTTTTCTCCGGGTACTCCGGTTTCCTCCCACATTCCAAAAACATGCTAGGTAAATTGGCCACTCCAAATTGTCCGTAGGTATGAATGTGAGTGTGAATGGTTGTTTGTCTATATGTGCCCTGTGATTGGCTGGCCACCAGTCCAGGGTGTACCCCGCCTCTCGCCCGAAGACAGCTGGGATAGGCTCCAGCACCCCCGCTACCCTCGTGAGGAAAAGCGGTAGAAAATGAATGAATGAATGTACTTTTCTTTTCTGCAGGAAGCTTGTGCAAGTGTGCTGAAGCTGCTGTACATTTTGTTTGTTGTGCACAGAAAATAAACGCCCTCTTGTGGTTGGCAAAGAAATTGCAGCCTCCCACCTCGTCTATTTACCAAAAGAACACAACGCAGAGTTCAATTTCAGCCAGTGTCAGTCCAGACCGGCTACACGATTACCAACCGTTTACAATTTCCTTTGGACGAATTTGGCAAAATTTAAGGTAGCCGAAGTGAGCAACACACTTCCGGTTATTTTCACAAAATAAAACACCCCCTTACTTTTGTCATACAAAAAAAAACTGTGATAAATCATTGCTTTTAATTTGAAAACAAGAAGCAAACAAACTCGCAATATATCTTGCTTGACACCACCGTTTGGTCCATCCTGCTGCTCAGTGTTCAGCCAACGTTTTTTTTTTCCGCTGTGACGTCACGTCACTCAAAAATGGCATACTGCCAGTATGTGGCAGTAAATTGTGAGGTTACTCCCGGAGCATCCTCCCAGGGCACCACCCGAAGGACACCTGGATGTCCTTTTTAAGTCTACAAAGCCCATGTAGATGGGTTGATCAAACTACAAGGTCGTAGAGCTGGTCCAGTCCAGTGTTCCGCGACCAGGATGAAAACCACATGTCGCTTCCATCATTATCATCATCATCATCAAACATCACTTTCCATGAGTACAACATGAGAATGGGTAACAATTATAAAATCCATTTCTTGTGCTTTTGTGTCCCCATCCAGGACAGCATGAAAAGCCTTCTGTCTTACATAGTTACGTACTACCTGAGGAACTTTGACGAGGTGAGTATGTTCTTTAGATGTTCCATCATGGACAGCATCACCACGTGGTGAAGATCACTCTAACACTCTCCAGCTCTGAGACTGCTTTTATTTTCAATGATTAGGGTTAGGGTTAGAGATTAGGATTAGAGGGGGTTAGAGAGGATTAGGGGGTTATAGGGGATTAGGGTTAGAGGGGGTTAGGGTAAGAGGGTTAGGGTTGGAGAGGATTAGAGGGGGTTAGATTCTAGGGTTAGAGGGTTAGGGAAGGTTAGAGGGGGTTAGGCGTAGAGAAGATTAGGGTTAGGGGTTAAGGGTTAAGGTTAGAGGGTTAGGGTTAGAGGGGTATGGGTTGGGGTTAGAGGGGATTAGATTCTAGGGTTAGAGGGGGTTAGTGGTTAGGTATAGAAAGGGTTAGGATTAGGGTTAGAGGGGGTTAGGGGTTAAGGTTAGAGGGGGTTAGGGTTACAGGGTTAGGGTTTGTGGGTTAGAGGGTTAGCAAGGGTTAGTATTAAGGTTAGAGGGTTAGCAAGTGTGAGGATTAAGGTTAGAGGGGGTTAGGGGTTAAGGTTAGAGAGGGTTAGGGTTACAGAGGGTTAGAGGGGTATGGGTTGGGGTTAGAGGGGATTAGATTCTAGGGTTAGAGGGTTAGGATTAGGGTTAGAGGGGGTTAGTGGTTAGGTGTAGAAAGGGTTAGGATTAGGGTTAGAGGGGGTTAGGGGTTAAGGTTAGAGGGGGTTAGAGGGTTAGCAAGGGTTAGTATTAAGGTTAGAGTGTTAGGGTTAGAGGGTTATCAAGTGTGAGGATTAAGGTTAGAAGGGGTTAGAGGTTAAGGTTAGAGAGGGTTAGGGTTATGGAGGATTAGAGGGGTATAGGTTGAGGTTAGAGGGGATTAGATTCTAGGGTTAAAGGGTTAGGATTAGGGTTAGAGGGGGTTAGGGGTTAAGGTTAGTGTTAGATGGTTAGGGTTACGGAGGGTTAGAGGGGATTAGATTCTAGGGTTAGAGTGTTAGGATTAGGGTTAGAGGGGGTTAGGGGTTAAGGTTAGAAAAGGTTTGGGTTAGTGGGTTAGCAAGTGTGAGGATTAAGGTTAGAGGGTTAGGGTTAGATGGTTAGGGTTACCGAGGGTTAGAGGGGTATGGGTTGAGGTTAGAGGGGATTAGATTCTAGGGTTAGAGGGTTAGGATTAGGGTCAGAGGGGGTTAGTGGTTAGGTGTAGAAAGGGTTAGGATTAGGGTTAGAGGGGGTTAGGGGTTAAGGTTAGAGGGGGTTAGAGGGTTAGCAAGGGTTAGTATTAAGGTTAGAGTGTTAGGGTTAGAGGGTTATCAAGTGTGAGGATTAAGGTTAGAAGGGGTTAGAGGTTAAGGTTAGAGAGGGTTAGGGTTATGGAGGGTTAGAGGGGTATAGGTTGAGGTTAGAGGGGATTAGATTCTAGGGTCAAAGGGTTAGGATTAGGGTTAGAGGGGGTTAGGGGTTAAGGTTAGTGTTAGATGGTTAGGGTTACGGAGGGTTAGAGGGGATTAGATTCTAGGGTTAGAGTGTTAGGATTAGGGTTAGAGGGGGTTAGGGGTTAAGGTTAGAAAAGGTTTGGGTTAGTGGGTTAGCAAGTGTGAGGATTAAGGTTAGAGGGTTAGGGTTAGATGGTTAGGGTTACCGAGGGTTAGAGGGGTATGGGTTGAGGTTAGAGGGGATTAGATTCTAGGGTTAGAGGGTTAGGATTAGGGTTAGAGGGGGTTAGTGGTTAGGTGTAGAAAGGGTTAGGATTAGGGTTAGAGGGGGTTAGGGGTTAAGGTTAGAGGGGGTTAGAGGGTTAGCAAGGGTTAGTATTAAGGTTAGAGTGTTAGGGTTACAGGGTTATCAAGTGTGAGGATTAAGGTTAGAAGGGGTTAGAGGTTAAGGTTAGAGAGGGTTAGGGAGGGTTAGAGGGGTATAGGCTGAGGTTAGAGGGGATTAGATTCTAGGGTTAAAGGGTTAGGATTAGGGTTAGAGGGGGTTAGGGGTTAAGGTTAGTGTTAGATGGTTAGGGTTACGGAGGGTTAGAGGGGATTAGATTCTAGGGTTAAAGGGTTAGGATTAGGGTTAGAGGGGGTTAGGGGTTAAGGTTAAAAAGGGTTAGGGTTAGAGGGGTTAGATTCTAGGGCAAGCAAGGGTTAGGATTAAGGTTAGAGGTTAGTGGGGGTTAGTGGTTAAGGTTAGAGAGGGTTAGGGGTCATAATGTATGACTTTTATTGATAGAATGAGTATTAAAATATGTATGTGCATGATTTAATTATTATTATTTTGTCTGTGCAGGATGCTGGAAAAGAGACCTGTGTTTATCCTCTCCCTGAGCCTCATGATTTGTTCCAGACTTCACAGATGAAGTTTGAGGACTTTCAGAAAGACTTGACTCGACTGAGAAAAGACCTGAGAGGTAACCATTGGTTACATTTAGTAACACTTGCAGTACATTCATATGTGACAGCACGTAACGTACTTGCAATGCAAACATTTTATGATATCGTTATCATCTCAGCATGTACCTCAGAGGTGGAACGGGTGTGCAAAGCTTCGTCTGAAGATAACCTACAGCCTTTCAAGGTCAAGATGGAGGATTTTCTTTCACAAGGTATTCAAAAGTAGAATCCCTTTTTAATAAATGGAATATTTTACGCAGTTAGAGCATAGAAAACCTGTTTCCGGTTTTCTAAATTGGATTTTTAGCGCTATTAGAGCTCTCTAGGCATGAAATAACACCCCTATAATCACCTTTACACGCCTATTACCCAATATAGTAGACATAATAAAACAGGGCTGTTGAAAGTACAGCCAACAGTTAGGTTTTTTTTGTTTTTGTTTTTTTTTTGGCCAATGGCACATTCGAAAAATTTAATTTAACAAGAAAATTAAAAAACAGCAACATTTTTACAAGAATAAATTTGTAATCTAATAACAAAAAGTCATAATTTTACATGAAATAGACATCATTTTACAAGAATAACACAATATTATGAAGCCACTTTTGTAGCATTAAGCTGAAATATTAACATTGACATTTTTAAAGCTTGTAATAAAATGAGAAAGAAAGAAAGAAAATGACAACTGAAGTTGTCATCTTTGTAAAATGAAGTTTCAGTAAAAGTTCTAAGGCATTTGAAAAGTGCAAAACCTTTGCCAGAGACCTCCAGGGCGTCACACCAGCTGCTTGGAACATGTGCCCTGATACAGTGCACCTTGCTGGGCCACAGCAGACCCAGCAAGGCCCTCTTTACTCTGCTTCCCGTGGTAGTGGTGATGTCGGGATATTTGATGAGGACATTAACAGGTACGATTGGTACCTTCTTAGCTCCGGGCGCACAAAAACTACACTTACATCGAAATCAGGGGTCTCAAACTCAATTTACTTGGGGGCCACTGGAGCTCGGGTCTGGGTGAGACTGGGCCGCATCAGGTTTTCCAAAAAAACGCATTTATTAAAAACAAAAAAAAAATTAAAAACTTCGCTTTGATTCCAATTTTCTATAAGAAAAGCTCTGATACAACATTTCACTGTTCTCAAATATCTTTTTTATTATCTTGATTTTATTTTTCTACACAAAATAGGATGAAAAATAAATAATCACATCAAGAATAAAGAAAATCAATCAATCAGTAATAAATAAATAAATATAATAATAATAATAAAAACTTAAGAAACCACATATAGTTGGTGGGTAGACAAATTATTTTTTTCAGATTAAAATGAACAAAGCATTATTAGAGCCCTGTAGACATGACAAAACACGACTATAGTCACATTTATACTCTTTTTATTTACAACATATTGCGCAACTGCAGGGTCTTGAGACACATGCTAACTCGCAAACTAGAGAGCTAGCGACCTAAACGGTAGCCTTCAAGTTATTTCCTTTAAACTTAAATAGCCAAAAACTTACCACTTCCACACGGATAGGGAGCATAACTATTAACAGTTATTTAACCTTTAACATGAACATTAATCAAATGTAATATTTTTTTCTGGGTACATGATACCATACAGCATCCATATCAAACTTGCGCGGGCCGCACTAACATTAAACTTTCATATCAAGGCGGGGGCCACAAACTAGTGTCCTGCGAACCACATTTGCCCCACGGGCCACGTGTTTGAGACCCCTGATCTAAATAACATGTTATCGGTTTTCTTCCGACTGATCTTGAGTAGCAGAAATTTATCAATTTGAAAAAAAGATCTAATAATGAAGACGGAGTTGATATCTTGGTAAAGGAACTTCACACCGTAAGTAAGTCTGTTATTCTTCTTCTTCCAAAGCTAAACATGAGCTGGAAACATTGGAAAGCCACCTGAGCAGCACACATAAACTGTAAGTAGAAATATTCTCGTCCTTAAAGTCCTCATGAATACTTGAACAATATGGCAGCCATGACAGCCGAGTGTGCTGTTTGACAGGTTCCTGGAGCTCACCGTGTTCTATTCAGTCAAGGCAAAGAGCGGAGAGAAGGAAGTTTCGCCAAACACTCTTTTCTCTATCTGGTATGAGTTTTCTTCTGACTTCAAGGACCAATGGAAGAAGGAGAACAAAGCTATTCTTAAGGAGAGGTAACCTGTCTAAACATGACACGTTGTGAGTAGTCAGGTTGCCAGACGGTAAATAATGTTACACCAACACGCTGGATTGTGCAGGTTGAAAGTAGCGGAGGAGTGTTTCCGCCAAGCCAAAGAGAAGGCTTCCTACAGCGTCAAACCCAAACACGCCACTGGAATTGTGAGTTATGGTTTCATCCCAAATTCCAATACAATACATAAATACAAGTTTATTCATCTCGTACCGTAAGGATCCATCCATTTTCCCATTCTTGGAGGGGGATTCTCGGGGGCAGCAGCCTAAGCAGAGACCAGACTTCCCTTTCCACAGCTAGCTTATCCTGAGGCATTCCCAGGCCAGTCGGTCGCTGGGTGAGGGTAGGGACGTATAGATTGAACGGTAAATTGAGAGTTTTGACTTTCGACTCAGCTCCGAGCAGAGTCTGCATCACTGCAGACGGCGCAACAATCTGGCCGTGTGTCTCACATTCCATCCTATCCTCGCTGGCGAACGAGACCCCCGAGGTCACTTGGTCAGTTCAACTGTGAAGCGGCGGGAATGAGGATCAGCACCTCCGAGTCCGAGTCCATGGTTCTCACCTGGGAAAAGGGTGGAGCACCATCTCTGGGTTGGGAATGAGATCCTGGCCCATGGGTGGAGCACCATCTCTGGGTTGGGATTGAGATCCTGGCCCATGGGTGGAGCACCATCTCTGGGTTGGGAATGAGATCCTGGCCCATGGGTGGAGCACCATCTATGGGTTGGGAATGAGATCCTGGCCCATGGGTGGAGCGCCATCTCCGGGTTGGGAATGAGATCCTGGCCCATGGGTGGAACACCATCTCCGGGTTGGGAATGAGATCCTGGCCCAAGGGTGGAACACCATCTCCGGGTTGGGAATGAGATCCTGGCCCATGGGTGGAACACCATCTCTGGGTTGGGAATGAGATCCTGGCCAATGGGTGGAGCACCATCTCTGGGTTGGGAATGAGATCCTGCCCCAAGTGGAGAAATCGAAGCACCTTGGGATTTTCCAATTAATAGATCAATACAGCGGTTAGCATCTATCTGGTTTTGGTTGCCATGGCGACACTTGGAAACGCATCTGCTATATCGATACAACATTTGTTTCACACAATGGATGGGGTTGCCGGGTGTCGGCAACCCTATCTGGCAACCCTACCGACAATGGTTGGAGAAATGACCTCTTCCTTTCATTTCTCCCACAGAAAGCCAAGCTTGGCATGAAGATATGACCTTGGAAGAGTGTTGGGGTTCCTGGTCTGTTCCAGAGATGGTTCAGTGATGAACCTGATAGGACAAAGACTGCTCCATCCACTCATGTGTTCCTCTCTGCTGGCTCATGATCTTCATGGGACCATGAAGATCCGATATGGTTAGCTTGTGTGTTAAATTATACTTGTCAAAAAGCATCACTCAACCATGCAAATACACGACGAAGAGCACTTGTTGGAGGAACCATTCAAACGTGAATAAGTTCTCATGGAGGACCTCTGATGGAGAACTCTCAAAACGGTACAAATCAAGTTCTGCTTGAATATTTGGAAGAAATGTGAAATACTAAAATGTATTAAAGATGACACCGGGCCTCATTCACCAAGAGAAAATTGTGTGCTTGATTGGAATGATGCACATTCCAAGGATCGTGTGGCCTTTCTCCAGAAACGTTCCATAAGGTTGATGGTTGATTGGCAGAGCTCCTGAGGGGGCGGGACTCAAAGCCACTGATTGGCAAGACGACAGTTGTAGACAAGGAGGTTGGTGCCCTTTCCATTGTGGTCTCCAGAGATGCTAGCTAACCTTGGGCCAGTTGGCAAGGTTACTCAGGATGGAGTAGCAGAGGTCCATCAGCCAAAATCCCAATCCAAAGTGTGGGATTCATTTGGTAGCGATCACGTTCCAGAATCACACTGACCCACAGAACTACATTACGTAGAAAACTCATGAGCCGTACGTTTTTGTCGCCGTGAATCCGCCATCTTGTGTAGCACAACCTTGTTCCTTTTTGCGACTTTCAATGTTTTTCAGATTAGATTAGATTCAACTTTATTGTTATTGCTCATGTCACTGGTACAGGGCAACAAAATGCAGTTTTCACTAATGGTTTCTGAAATTCTGGACGCGACAATGCATTAAAAATGCCCTACTGTGCGTCTGCAAACTACCTACATACGCCGAGACTGCTGCCAAGTTGTGCTACACAAGATGGCGGCGTGTGTGGAGGCGACATCGCGCCCTGTGTGTTGTGTCCTACTGTAGTGCCCGTACATATTGCCCCCTAGTGTCCAGACAAGGACACCACAACAAGATCAGCAAAAGGTGGATCTCAGTATCTCTGACAGGTGTAATACCTATACTGCATATAATATTTTACAAAAACTGTGCTAGTGTTAGCTATTGATAAAGTATGTCCAACAATACATATAGCAACGTTAGCCAGCTAGTGTCAGCCAGCTATAAAGTAGGCTAATTTGTTGATAATACTAACAGTCATGAAGGACACACACACAATATCATATGAAGATAATACTTACATCAGGGGTCTCAAACTCAATTTACTTGGGGGCCACTGGAGCTAGGGTCTGGGTGAGACTGGGCCGCATCAGGTTTTCAAAAAAAAAACAAAAACCCGGCATTTATTAAAAACAAAAAAAATAAAAAAACTTTGCTTTGGTTCCGATTTTCTACAATAAAAGCTCTGATAAAACATTCCACTGTTCTCAAATATCTTACTTTTTATTTTTCTACACAAAATAAGATGAAAAATAAATAAACAAATCAAGAATAAAGAAAATCAATCAATCAGTAATAAATAAATAAATATAATAATAATAATAAAACGGCAAATAATAAAAAATTAAGAAACCACATATAGTTGGTGGGTAGACAAATTATTTTTTTCAGATTAAAATGAACAAAGCATTATTAGAGCCCTGTAGACATGACAAAACACGACTATAGTCACATTTATACTCTTTTTATTTACAACATATTGCGCAACTGCAGGGTCTTGAGACACATGCTAACTCGCAAACTAGAGAGCTAGCGAGCTAAACGGTAGCCTTCAAGTTATTTCCTTTAAACTTAAATAGCCAAAAACTTACCACTTCCACACGGATAGGGAGGATAACTATTAACAGTTATTTAACCTTTAACATGAACATTAATCAAATGTAATAATTTTTTCTGGGTACATGATACCATACAGCATCCATATCAAACTTGCGCGGGCCGCACTAACATTAAACTTTCATATCAAGGCGGGGAATCAAAGGTTCCTATTGGATTCCATAGAAAATGCATGCGGGTCATTTTTGACCCACTTATGGAAGGTTGGGGTAGTAACACAAAAACAAAAAAAATTTTAAATGTATAAAAGTTAAAAATTTGAATGGCATGATATCAAAAACATGTTTTTTGAGGAATACCTGGAATATGAAATGATAACAACTTTTCATTACGAAGATATTTCAAGAAAACAACCTGACCGGGTCATTTTTGTTATATTCCTGTCTGCTAATATGAATGAGCTAGCAAGCTAGGCTAACACAGTAGTGAGAAGCAGAAAGTGGATAACAACTTCTACCCTTTTAAAGCTGTTCTAATGTCACCTGGGGGGGGGGGGGGTAGCTCCTGGACAATTTGGAAAGCAGCTGAAGATCCACTGACCTGTCTTTCCCGGTGTCCGACCAGGAACTAGACGAGGGGAGGCGGCGGTAGACTTGTCCGTGTTGTGGTGTCCCCCTTTTAAGCCTGGGGGGGTCCGCATGTTCGTCGTGCTGCGGCATTCTTTGCGAATTTTGTCGTTTTTATCGAGCTTCCCGCCGTTTTTTGAGAACCCGTAGTGTTTCCAAACATACCATTTAAACGTTGCGGGGGGGGGGGGGTTAAATATAGAAACTTCCTCGCTGCTGCTTGCTACGAACGTCCAGACTTCCGTCCGTATCCAATACTGTAGCGTCGTTGGGAACACTTCCTGGTTCCCAGCGTGCTTTGCGGCACCGTCGATGTAAACAGTTTTTCAGTTTGTAGTTTAAAGTCGCATAATTGTTAATTCTTGTTTTACTCAACCAGCGAGAGTGTATGTCTGCTTTTATTTGTCTGTTGCGTTGTTGTGTGATGTTTTTTGGGTTTTCTTGTTGTTACACCATGACTTAAAATTAAATGGCTGTGTGGTAGAGCGCCACAATACAAAAGGCTGATGGTGCGTTCATTGCACCTGCGGAACAGCAAATGGGACGAAGTTTAACATTAATAAAACGTCGCTTGCATCAGACTTTACCAATACTCACAAATGTATCGAGATAGTATAAAATATAAATGTGTGTTTTACATTTTTACATTCTTCTTCTTCTGATTATTACTACTACTAGTAGGCTAGTATTAGCCTGCTTATTGGCTTGCTTATTAGCCTGCTTTTGCCCATTTATATGAAATTTGTCTGAGATTTTTTTTGTAAAAAAAAAAAATCTATAAAAAAATCTATAAAAAGTATCAAATTATTTATGGGGGGTTAAGAACATTTTTTATTAATTTTATTAATTAGCCTATTATTATTACTATCATTATTCTTCTTCTGATTATTATTGGCTTATTGGCTTGCTTATTAGCCAGCTTTTGTCCTATTATAGGAAATTTGTCAAAAAAATTTTGTGAAAAAAAATCAATACAAAAATAAAATCAATAAAAAATATAAAATTATTTAGACCCATTAGATCCAAAAATAAAAATTATTTAGGCCTAATGACGCCACTGGCTAACATTATGTCTTATCGCTTATGTCTACTATAAAAGGACACACCAGGCCATCTTTTAGACGGAAGCATAGAAGCTGTCAGGACAGGTTGGTGTCATTAGGTATTTTATTCAATGTAAAAGGCAAACATGACCAAAATCACCAGAAAAAACTTTCATTGCCATGCAGAAACTGTAAACAATATCATGATCCACACATTATACTTTATTTAACAACTATCAAAACACAAATGTATCAAAGCAGGAACTAATATGACACATACAAACTTTGAATAATGTACCTCTTATGTTTTATATGCACATTTGTATCCAAAATAATTTTCAACTTACATTATCTTCAAAGAGTGATCCCAATACGTGTAGTCATTTTTATCAAATATATAGCACCATAATAGAAGGTTTAACCTAACTGAGGGAACAACCACATAAAAAGACCCGTGTTAGTATCCAAGAAGAGATTAATAGTTTGTACACAGAAGAATTAAGACATGCATCACTGGGTCGATCCGTATGCACACCAGGAAACGGAGACGATGATCGATGGTGGAAATGGATGGCAGCTCATAATGCTTTACGGCAGGGGGGTGTCCAAACGTCTCCCACTGAGGTCCACATCCCAGATTTCCTACATTAAGGATGCTCCAACTAATCCCAGGTAGGTCCATTCGCACTCCCGATGAACGTTTTAAGAATAGTATTTGAATTGTTGCAAAATGAAGACTTGGGAGTGAGACAACATTTTTAAGTATGCAATTTATTGCAAACATCTCCACAGCGGCCATTTGACGCCCCTGCACAACCTGATGGAGATCCCATCATGCCAGTAACATCGGGATCATCAAGGTTACATTTTTTGTCCCATTTGTTGATCATATGACGAACAGCCCGTGTTGATCGGCTGATGGACAGCCGAACAGCCCGTGTTGATCGGCTGATGGACAGCCGAACAGCCCGTGTTGATCGGCTGATGGACAGCCGAACAGCCCGTGTTGATCGGCTGATGGACAGCCGAACAGCCCGTGTTGATCGGCTGATGGACAGCCGAACAGCCCGTGTTGATCGGCTGATGGACAGCCGAACAGCCCGTGTTGATCGGCTGATGGACAGCCGAACAGCCCGTGTTGATCGGCTGATGGACAGCCGAACAGCCCGTGTTGATCGGCTGATGGACAGCCGAACAGCCCGTGTTGATCGGCTGATGGACAGCCGAACAGCCCGTGTTGATCGGCTGATGGACAGCCGAACAGCCCGTGTTCATCGGCTGATGGACAGCCGAACAGCCCGTGTTCATCGGCTGATGGACAGCCGAACAGCCCGTGTTCATCGGCTGATGGACAGCCGAACAGCCCGTGTTCATCGGCTGATGGACAGCCGAACAGCCCGTGTTGATCGGCTGATGGACAGCCGAACAGCCCGTGTTGATCGGCTGATGGACAGCCGAACAGCCCGTGTTGATCGGCTGATGGACAGCCGAACAGCCCGTGTTGATCGGCTGATGGACAGCCGAACAGCCCGTGTTGATCGGCTGATGGACAGCCGAACAGCCCGTGTTGATCGGCTGATGGACAGCCGAACAGCCCGTGTTGATCGGCTGATGGACAGCCGAACAGCCCGTGTTGATCGGCTGATGAACAGCCGAACAGCCCGTGTTGATCGGCTGATGAACAGCCGAACAGCCCGTGTTGATCGGCTGATGAACAGCCGAACAGCCCGTGTTGATCGGCTGATGAACAGCCGAACAGCCCGTGTTCATCGGCTGATGAACAGCCGAACAGCCCGTGTTCATCGGCTGATGAACAGCCCGTGTTGATCATCTGATGAACAGCCTATGCGACTTTATGCCTTGTTTGCTTTTGTCTCACCCCGTTTCTTCTTTTTGCATGTTGAAGGTCTACTTAGAACCTCAAAATGTCAATTCTTGTAATGAATTTTATTCATCAGGAGCGTCTGAACACATCTTGGTCAGGACAGTCAGGACATACGTGCCCATATCTCATCTATTCATTTCATTGCTAAACATGTCAGAGGCTAATAACCAATAAATAACATGGAAATAGCCAGACTTTAGACACCCCCCCCCCTCCCGGTTTACAACATTAAAAGGGAGACAATCAGGCACCCAGGGTCAAACCAACGGATTGCTACGGAGCCCTTTAGACCGCTTCGATGTCCAAGATGAATGAAATACTGTACATGCAAGTACGCCATTGCTTGTGGAGGAGGGGGGGTAGCGGCGGGTAACAGTCGTGTGTTTTCGTCCTTTAGTAAAGAAATGATGCTTTTCAAAAAGCTGTCTGATCTGATTAAGACTAAATTAGAATATTAGCAACCCCCCCCAACATAAAGAGCAGTGCAGACCACCACTGAGGTTAAACTGGTAAAAAAACAAAAACAAATAACAAGCGCCGTGTTTCTGTTGATTTGGAATCAGGCCAATTCTCAGTTCAAAGGTCAACATACGACAGGGGTGTCCAAAGTCTGGACTGCAGGCGTTTTATTGTTGCCATGTTTATTTTTTTCCATCACAACATTTCCAAGGATGATTACGGAAAAGTGAAAAGAGGTAGGTAGACATAGAGTCTACAGGCTAGCTGCTTTAGCATCACATTGACATATACCACTTTAGCAAGTGTCGACTGATGCAGGAGATGCTGACGTCGTCACCGTGTGGCCGCGCACTGTTAGCATTGTTAGCATTGTTAGGAAACTCACATTAGCTGTGAGTTCATTATTGATTCTTATATATTTGATTTGGTATTCACACCCCTTGGGTACTTCTGTCTTTTACTGACATTGATTGACCATGACATACCCCCCCCAAAAAAAAGCAATAAGACTGAAATACCCAAGGGAGGGTGAATAGGCACTGTACAATGGATTGGCTTGAGCATGACGCCCCCCCCCCCCCCCCCCTTCTGTATGACAGTTTGGACACCCCCAACGTAAGATATTATGACTCTACCAAAGACTAAATAATGCAATCAGTTTGTCCATAAAAAGGATGAAATGGTGATGACTTAGCAGTTCATACAGAGTCACACTCATTTACAGTTGGGACTGAAACTGCAGATCGACAAATTCACTTTTGACCCACGCACGCCACGCACGCCACGCACGCCACGCACGCCACGCACGCCACGCACGCCACGCACGCCACGCACGCCACGCACGCCACGCACGCCACGCACGCCACGCACGCCACGCACGCCACGCACGCCACGCACGCCACGCACGCCACGCACGCCACGCACGCCACGCACGCCACGCACGCCACGCACGCCACGCACGCCACGCACGCCACGCACGCCACGCACGCCACGCACGCCACGCACGCCACGCACGCCACGCACGCCACGCACGCCACGCACGCCACGCACGCCACGCACGCCACGCACGCCACGCACGCCACGCACGCCACGCACGCCACGCACGCCACGCACGCCACGCACGCCACGCACGCCACGCACATCCTGCTAAACACGCCAAGCGCCGACGTACTAGTTCCCACGCTGTTCCCGTGAGATGATGTACAAAAACAAGTCAAAATGCCGTCTTTGCCTGCCACACTCAAGTGTAAAAAAATAAACAAAAAAACATAAAAATGTTCACAGCAAAGCTATTAAATATTCTGGTAAATATCTGTACGTAATCTCAAACGTATACTTTGAATCCTGTCAGAAGTACGATAAATTTTCTTCATTATTATACTTTGAATAAGCCATTCTTTTTTTTTTGCATATAATGTCATGTCCTAAAAATGCCTTTATTTGCATATTGTCGCAGGGGTGTTTCGGCTGCACGAGGAGGTAGCAGTTCTACACCAATCATGTCGGATAACAACAACAGACGTTTTATTGGATTTCAGAAGCGAGTGCTGTTTTCATTGCATGACGTGTAACGCCTTCCGAGATCATACAAGTACGTCCACGGATACCTCACGTTTCTGAAGATACTTTTCATGGGGTCGCTTCAACACTAAGGAAACCATGTAGAGTAGTCAGTGTACAGCTTGTACATTTACCATCCCTTAGATAAGTCCACTCTAAACCGCTGGCAACACGAGTGAGTACACATTACGCATGAACACATTGGGGTCATGTGACTCAGGGGCTATCCATTTGGAGCCGTTATCAGGTAAAAACGGTAAGCTAATGGTTTCAGCCTTGCGTCCACGCAGAAACGGCGTTCCGGGTGTCCTGAAACTGGAAAATCTGAAGGTGTCATCGGCTGCTTTATGAAAATGCTATCACCTGCCGTGACCAGAAGTGACACTAGTCTTTGGAAATGCTCATCGGGTCGCCAGCACAACCGACGGTCCCGACGGTCGCCAGCACAACCGACGGTCCCGACGGTCGCCAGCACAACCGACGGTCCCGACGGTCGCCAGCACAACCGACGGTCCCGACGGTCGCCAGCACAACCGACGGTCCCGACGGTCGCCAGCACAACCGACGGTCCCGACGGTCGCCAGCACAACCGACGGTCCCGACGGTCGCCAGCACAACCGACGGTCCCGACGGTCGCCAGCACAACCGACGGTCCCGACGGTCGCCAGCACAACCGACGGTCCCGACGGTCGCCAGCACAACCGACGGTTCCGACGGTCGCCAGCACAACCGACGGTCCCGACGGTCGCCAGCACATCCGACGGTCCCGACGGTCGCCAGCACATCCGACGGTCCCGACGGTCGCCAGCACATCCGACGGTCCCGACGGTCGCCAGCACAACCGACGGTCGCCAGCACAACCGACGGTCCCGACGGTCGCCAGCACAACCGACGGTCCCGACGGTCGCCAGCACAACCGACGGTCCCGACGGTCGCCAGCACAACCGACGGTCCCGACGGTCGCCAGCACAACCGACGGTCCCGACGGTCGCCAGCACAACCGACGGTCCCGACGGTCGCCAGCACAACCGACGGTCCCGACGGTCGCCAGCACAACCGACGGTCCCGACGGTCGCCAGCACAACCGACGGTCCGACGGTCGCCAGCACAACCGACGGTCCGACGGTCGCCAGCACAACCGACGGTCCGACGGTCGCCAGCACAACCGACGGTCCGATGGTCGCCAGCACAACCGACAGTCGCCAGCACAACCGACGGTCGGACGGTCCGACTGTCTTCAGCAGACATCTTTATAGGTTTCCTGCTAACAGCACTCGTACGTCTGTTTTCCGAACACTTCTTTGGTGGAGTGGATGTGGCGAGGCCGGTCCCATGTGTTGGCCAATCTTCTTTGACTCTGCAACAATTCCTTACAGATCCTCACTCAGCGAGTTCTTCGCCACAAGGTGCCATGTTGGAATTCCGCTGACCAGTATGAGAGCGTGACCACACACTTGTATCACCGAGTCACACGGAAAAATATGGGCTCCGTTTGTACATCACGGCCACTCGTGTTGCCAGCGCAAATGGAACGCTAGCCAAAGCTGTACACTGACTACTTTACCTGCTTGTCCCATGAAAAGATATTATATAGCAGAAATGTCAGAGTTGTACTCGCGTCTCTGACATACTGTACAGTGCTGTGCAAAAGATCATTTTTGAAGCTCCAATCTTGGCTTTGTAAAACTCTATACTCTTTTTGTATTACGCTATAAAACTTGTCACGTCAGGATTTGTGGGTGTCTGAGACGGATTCATTGGATTTACATTTTTTATGAGAAAATTATTTGGTTTTGTCTGACCTTTTGACACCGAGGTTGTACTGTGTAGAATTTAGTCATGGATGATTTTTTTTTAAATATATTTTTGTATGATATGTAATATATTTCATAATACTATTTTTTATTTGATTTTTGCATTGAAATTATGAAAGTTTTTTAATGAAAAGCATAAATGAGACTTTTGCACAGTACTCCTTATGTGGTTATACGTCTGAGGTGATTCATAAAGGACTTTGTCAGTGAGCATCTAAACGTATGCAGACACACCAATTTGTATACATTTCTATATTGCTTTTAGAGAAGTTTACACACACACACAAACAACAAATGCGCAGACACACACCATGATAAAAAGTCATTATTGACAAAAAGCTGCTTGGGTGGGTTCTAGCTTGATTCCGTACGCAGACGCAGTCCCCAAGTCCTGTCAATGTCAGGCTTGAGTCAAAAAGGCTGTTTGGTCCAAAAAATCTGAGCCGGTTAAAAACATGATGCACCATGACGGACCCTGATGGGAGAAGTGTTTCAAAAGTTTCCCCAACATTAACAGTGGCCTAATTTCAATGCTCAAGATGCAGCTGAGGTCAACATTTCCTGAAATCTAATAAAAACAATCTTTATAATTATTTCAACTTGGTTTGACCAAGTACCTCCTGAAGGTTTGCTATGCCAGATCCTCCAGGAGCTTTCCAACCGGAGCTGAACCGTCACCTAATTCAATAGGACTGACATCTGCGAGGACCACTTTGCAACCTTCAAAAGGTTTCGAAGTGACTGATGTCAGTGAGTCCGGTTAAGTTAGCAACCACGGATCAGGTTTTTTTATGGCAGAATGTCTTTCTTGCAGCGCAAATATTCTTCCAAATAATAAAATGCTCTGAAATGGTTATCTTCTATCTGACATCCGCATGTTTGATTTTTTTGATGATGATGATGATCATGATGATGTTGCTTCTTATCAAGATTTTGGAGAAACTCTAGAGTGGTTCCTTGTTATCAAGTGTTTTTTTGGGTGGGATTGTGCCCATCGTTAGTTGCTTGTTTGTTTACGTTCTTTGTCTCACTACCATTTTTTCTTTTGGCGTTCTACTCGGAAATCCAACAATGCAAAATGTCAAATTCTTCAGGAGTGTATATAAAATATCTCTACAGGTCATGTGAATCGGGTAATAAGTGTATTTGACAGGGAGGACGGCCCCCTCAGATCGACCAACCAACGTTCCCCAACGGTGATGTCAAGAACAAGGACAGGAACCAATCGAGAGTCCCGACTCGTCTTGAAAAGATCAATTAGACTGGAAAAACCAGGGGTCCATCGCGGATCTACATACCCCAACCCAGTCCTCCATAGAAGGCAGACTCACGTGGTCCATAAAGACCTGAACACACCATGCTTCACAATGAAGAGGTGACAGCATGTATGCCACACAAGAACAATAACTGGGCTTCCTGTGTGTACATCCATGCCAGGAGCGTCAGGGGACGTATTTTCACCAGCACATGACTTGTGCTTCATGGCTGAATGAAAAAAATAAATGTTGCTCTGGAAAACATATATGTCTGCCGGAAGGAACATTCCGATGAATTCTACGCAGCTTTCAACGACTACATCATCGCCAAAATCCTACCCACCTACGCCCTGCACTTGTAGTTGAATAGTTATTCACATCCTATATAAATAGAACCACTTTCATGTACAACGTTTTCACCACACAGCCACCAAAAGCAAGTGTAAAAACCAACATTAAGACAAAACCCTACCCAAAAATCAACTCAAATAATTCAAGTACTATTTCAAATATGTCCTCTGTGAATTTCAGAATAAAAAGTAAATATATAGACTTGTTCCTATTTGTGCCAGCTTCTATTATCAGACAAATGATTACAATGAATGCGTGTGTTCAGTGGCTAACCTACCCGAAAAGAAATCAACACAAAGACCCAGCTCACCCACACAGTTATCACAGTTTATACAGGTCTAGGGTGGCGTGGAGCACAAAGGAGCTCCACGTACCCGCAGCATGGCAAATGTGTTTTACCATTGCTTTTTAATGCTCAGACCCTTGATGTTAGAAAAAGGACAAAAAGGTCAAACGTTTGTGACCGAAGCCGTGGGTGCTTTTCTTGGAAACGGCTTCAGAGAATATCTTAAGTTCTTCCGCTGGAAAATTTTGCGCTTCTGAGTGTCATTTCAGCCTGGAAAGAGAACCGTTTGTCCCGCTCTGACCTTTAGACTTCAGGGCTCCTGTTTGATGTAGTAGGTCCCCGAGCCGTTGCTCTCCTGGTCAGAGGTGCCCTGTGAAAAGTTGAACTCATCCGCCTCCATTGTTTCCTCCTTCATTCGCAGGAGGGAGTCTACAGACATAAAAGACAGAAATGCAGACACGTCATGCTGAAATGCATCAGCAACATTCATGTTTCACATTTGAAAACATGCCGGACGATGTGGAGGGGTGTAACGGTACATGTATTCGGAATTCAAGTTTTTCAGGACGGTGCATTGGGTTCCTTAGCAGTTTTCCACATGTTAGGGTCTGCCCTGCCTAGCATTGTTTTTTGGTTTAACATTCAAAATTTTAGTAAAATTTTGCCTTGGCTTCCTGCTAAATAGCATTCGATTGGTTTACGCTGCAGTCTTGCATCAAACAACCGAAGACAAAATCTTGAGATATATGCACAATGCAATGTGGACAACAGTGTTTAACATTAGTGTTAAACATGTGGATTGTACCAAAGGGACTGTACCGAGACAGGGGTGCAAGAGCTCTGAATTTTACGGGGAATTTAATTTTTTTACAATTTTGTAAACTGTAATTGCTGTTGTGTTCATTTTGTTAATTAATGTTTTGTGCATTTTTTATGCTAAATGTCGAGTTGTCCATTTGTAATTGTATTTGTAGCATTTTTCGCATGTAAAACTATAATTACTGTCAACAAAATCAGTTTTGTGGTAACCCGTTTTAGATGTGTGGAACAGATTTACATTATTTTTATATGGGAAAATCTGCTTTGGTTAGGGTCCGTTTTGGTTTGAGTCAGACAGTGTAGAAAGGTTTAATGACGTTAACCAAGGCACCGCTGTACATCATTGGCTAATTTTGCCCAGCAATTGAGAAATGGATGTGGTTTGGCTTTACATTATTTTTATATGGGAAAATCTGCTTTGGTTAGGGTCCGTTTTGGTTTGAGTCAGACGGTGTGGAACAGATTAATGATGTTAACAAAGGCACCGCTGTACATCATTGGCTAATTTCGCCCAGCAATTGAGAAATGGATGTAGCTTGGCTTTACATTATTTTTGTATGGGAAAATCTGCTTTGGTTAGGGTCCATTTTGGTTTGAGTCAGACAGGTGGAACAGATTAATGACGTTAACCAAGTACATCATTGGCTAATTTTGCCCAGCAATTGAGAAATGGATGTAGCTTGGCTTTGCATTATTTTTTATATGGGAAAATCTGCTTTGGTTAGGGTCCGTTTTGGTTTGAGTCAGACGGTCTGGAACAGAGTAATGATGTTAACGAAGGCACCGCTGTACATCATTGGCTAATTTTGCAAAGCAATTGAGAAATGGATGTAGCTTGGCTTTATATTATTTTTAAATGAGAAAAATCTGCTTTGGTTAGGGTCCGTTTTGGTTTGAGTCAGACGGTGTGGAACAGATTAATGACGTTAACCAAGGCACCGCTGGACATCATTGGCTAATTTTGCCCAGCAATTGAGAAATGGATGTAGCTTGGCTTTACATTATTTTTATATGGGAAAATCTGCTTTGGTTAGGGTCCGTTTTGGTTTGAGTCAGATGGCGTGGAACAGAGTAATGATGTTAACGAAGGCACCGCTGTACATCATTGGCTAATTTTGCCCGGCAATTGAGAAATGGATGTAGCTTGGCTGACATGATGTCAGCCAGTGTACACATTGCTCCAAAATCTTCAACCATCTCTAATGCCCATGTCTGCAAGTGAGGAAGATGCAGTCACCAATGCAATTCCAATGGCGTTTTTAAAGTAAGATATTTTTATGACATGCTTATTTTGTCTACACAATTAGACAAAATGTGGCAAACTACTTATTATTATTTTTATTATTTGAAAGGATGTAAGTGTGTTGTGTGGGATGAGAATGTACTGTATGTTCACGGTTAATATGAGCTGGGTGGGTGGGTGTCTTTTTAGTAAAACACTCGCTTACATTAAAGCGCTAAAATACAACACAAACACTCATCCAGTTGCACACACACACAGCTCTCCTAAACGATGCTAAACCAGCTAGCTTCCATTCTCGTTTTGTAAGAAATTAGTTTTTTTGATCAACTTTTGCTGCATTTAGGCTGCAAATTTAGGCAAATTCTGTTTTTTATTGGCCAATACCACAATTTCATCGACTTTTCCACACGAGGAAATCATAAGGCCCAACCTACAGCCTTCGTCATGGCGAGTAGCGTTGGTGCCAAAGAGACTGTATCCACTTTGTAAAGATGGAGAACGGTGCTACAAACGAACTATTAATGCTGCACTACATGTCATCCACACATCAGTTCCCTGTGGTACTCCTGTTCAGGGGGGGAACGGAGAAATGGAGTCTATCCCAGCTGACTTTGAGCAAAAAGGCATCTTACACTTTGGACTGGTTGACCATCAACCATTCACAGTCACCAAGTTTGGGCTGTACCCACACTGCCTGCAACTCAAGTCAACCACAAGTGACACTTCAACAAATAAGGAACTCACAGTACTTACTAGATATTGTTACTGTTGCACTGTTGTTCTTTCATGAAATAAAACCGTGTATGGTATGGTTTGTTTGTTATCAAGCTAGATTTGGTTCAGACTTAGACAATGCAACACGTCCCAAAAGGAGTAGGAAGCTTGGAGAGCAGGACTGACCAAACGTTTTTCCAGTGAGGGCTGCATTGTGAGAGGATGCAACTTTGCCACTTTGATATTTTGTAAAGCAACACATGTAGGCATGCCTAGAAGTTGTATACCGTAATTCCCACTAAAAACAGATTTCTACATATATAAGCACACATGTCAACATCATAAAATGGCAAAATTGTGGCACGTATGAGTCTGTGAGGCCCAGCCAGCTCTTTATTTGGCAGGAGTCAATCATGAGCTATGAGAAAACTCACAACAAGCTTGGCAACTCACTGGAAATCGCAGAAGGTCATTAATCAATATAAACAGTCTCACTGTGTCATCTTACAGAGAACACTAAAATCATCATGCAACAACTTAACACTCAAAAGCTAGGTAAAAAAATACAAAACACTTCATCCGAGCAAAGCATTTAATTTGTCATTGCTGCTGGGTTTGCTGCAATGACGTCAGCCTCCCTCTGGCAGACAGAGTCAGATATCGTATATCAAACTGCAATATTGCAGTGGACGACTGCATACTGCAAACTACTAATTTTTTTATTATGCAACACTCGTCTACACACTGTGTATGCCAATGGCACTGCCTCCACCCACAAAATGACTCTCCCCGTTCATGTCGTTGTTCTATGGAACAAACACACCAAAGGTGCTTAAGGCACTGCACAGTGAACCTTCTTCCTACATGGTTAGAAATGAGGGACGAGGAAAAGAGACACATACAGTGAAGAAAATAAGTATTTGAACACCCTGCTATTTTGCTATTTCTCCCACTTAGAAATCATGGAGGGGTCTGAAATTTTCATCGTAGGTGCATGTCCACTGTGAGAGAGATAAACTAAAAAGAAAAATCCAGAAATCACAATGCATGATTTTTTAACAATTTATTTGTGTGATACAGCTGCAAATAAGTATTTGAACACCTGTGTATCATCTAGAATTCTGACCCTGAAAGACCTGTTAGTCTGCCCATTAGAAGTCCACCTGCACTCCATGTATCATCCTGAATCAGATGCACCTGTTTGAGGTCGTTAGCTGCATAAAGACACCTGTCCACCCCATACAATCAGTAAGACTTTAACTTGTAACATGGCGAAGACCAAAGAGCTGTCCAAAGACACCAGAGACAAAATTGTACACCTCCACAAGGCTGGAAAGGGCTACGGAGCAATTACCAAGCAGCTTGGTGAAAAAAGGTCCACTGTTGGAGCTATCATTAGAAAATGGAAGAAGCTAAACATGACGGTCAATCTCAATCGGAGTGGAGCCCCATGCAAGATATCACCTCGTGGGGTCTCAATGATTCTAAGAAAGGTGAGGAATCAGCCCAGAACTACACGACAGGACTTGGTCAATGACCTGAAAAGAGCTGGGACCACCGTTTCCAAGGTTACTGTAGGTAATACACTAAGACGTCATGATGTGAAATCATGCATGGCACGAAAGGTTCCCCTGCTTAAACCAGCACATGTCAAGGCCCGTCTTAAGTTTGCATATGACCATTTGGATGATACAGAGGAGTCATGGGAGAAAGTTTTATGGTCAGATGAGACCAAAATAGAACTTTTTGGTCATAATTCCAATAAGCGTGTTTGGAGGAAGAAGAATGAAGAGTACAATCCGAAGAACACCATCCCTACTGTGAAGCATGGGGGTGGTAGCATCATGCTTTGGGGGTGTTTTTCTGCACATGGGACAGGACGAGTGCACTGCATTAAAGAGAGGATGACTGGGGCCGTGTATTGTGAGATTTTGGGGAACAACCTCCTTCCCTCTGTCAGAGCATTGAAGATGGGTCGTGGCTGGGTCTTCCAACACGACAACGACCCGAAGCACACAGCCAGGAAAACCAAGGAGTGGCTCCGTAAGAAGCATATCAAGGTTCTAGCATGGCCCAGCCAGTCTCCAGACCTGAACCCAATCGAAAATCTTTGGAGGGAGCTCAAACTCCGTGTTTCTCAGCGACAGCCCAGAAACCTGACTGATCTAGAGAAGATCTGTGTGGAGGAGTGGGCCAAGATCCCTCCTGCAGTGTGTGCAAACCTGGTGAAAAACTACAGGAAACGTTTGACCTCTGTAATAGCAAACAAAGGCTACTGTACCAAATATTAACATTCATTTTCTCAGGTGTTCAAATACTTATTTGCAGCTGTATCACACAAATAAATTGTTAAAAAATCATGCATTGTGATTTCTGGATTTTTCTTTTTAGTTTATCTCTCTCACAGTGGACATGCACCTACGATGAAAATTTCAGACCCCTCCATGATTTCTAAGTGGGAGAAATAGCAAAATAGCAGGGTGTTCAAATACTTATTTTCTTCACTGTATATACATGGCAATATATGGAGGCTGGACAAATGATTTTAATTTTTATTTATTCTGTGATTAATTAATCCATCATCCCGGGTCTAGTGCAGACGAGACGGAAGGAGAAATATTCTCATGTTTTAATCTTGCAAGATTTTGTGTCACTCCAATAAATGTTATTTTTTTATTTGCTTATTTATTTGTTCTATATATACAGTATTCTATTTATTTTATTTTAAGTATTCAATGATTAAAGCCGTTCACACAAATCCCAAGCAGTTTCATGTTATGCCTTTTGTTCCCTTACTGTACCCAAAATGAACCAAACCGAGGTACGTATCGCACCGTCATTGTGTCATACCGTTACACCCCAGCTTCAGAGTGGACAAGTCACGCGCTTGAGTCTTGCAAGAGACACAAGCTAATCTCACTTGCCAACCAACACTGAACACGGGCAGTATTCATGTGAGGACAGTCATAAATAAAAACAGGTCAGTGGTCACACATGCAACATATGCTACATCCAGTCCCAAAAAAAAAGGCCATGTGACCCACAAACTGATGACCACCTCCTGCAGCAGAGGGCCCATCCCCGTGAACAGTGTGATGTTACCTGAATTGTGGGTTTGGTGGGCGTGGGTTCGGAGTTGGGACTGAGTTGGCCCCTCGACATAAGGGGATGGACTCTGCTCTTCATCCCCTGAGAAGCTCCTCCTCCTGCCTCCCTGACTGAAGGGCCGTCGACCAACCGGAATCTTCCTTTCTAAACATCAAGCCAAACTCTGGTCAGCTACCAGGGGCTTATTATACACAGGATATCATAATGCAAAACATTACAATGGAATCACACGCTCGCTGCCTATTTGAATAAGCCCCTGGTAATCTGACACCAAGCTGCCAGACCCTAGTCAGCACGATGAGGAACTTAATCTTGAACAACTACACAAGTGTTATACTTCAGCTCATAATTGCTAAAAGTTAGAGTGAAATCATGAATCATGAAACAAGCCATTCCCCAAACGGTATTACAGCATTGAAGCATTGCTCTCCTACCAAGAAGACTGAAGCCATCATGGTTATGCTAAAAGAGCTCACTAAGGAAAATGTAAATACTGTGCACATAAAACCACAATTCAGGATAAAATCCAAAGCTACATGGCCCTGTGTGAAGAAAAAAAAAGTGATTTCCCCCTAAAGCTAATAACTGGTTGGGCCACCCTTAGCAGCAACAACTGCAATCAAGCACTGTGGAGGACTTTGCAGAATTGTTGCCAATCTTGGGCCACCCTTAGCAGCAACAACTGCAATCAAGCGCTGTGGAGGACTTTGCAGAATTGTTGCCAATCAGCCACATTGGAGGCTTTTCCAGCATGAAGCGACCTTTTTGGTCAAGGTCATCTCAATAAGATTCAGGCCAGGACTTGACTAGGCAACTCCAAAGTCTTCATTTGGTTTTCCTTCAGCCATCCAGAGGTGGACTTGTCCTGCTACAGAACCCAAGTTGGTTTCAGCTTGAGGTCACCAACAGATTCAGGATTTTTTGGTAGGCAACAGAATACATGGTTCCATTTATCACAGCAGACCTACCGGATCCTGAAGCAGCAAAACAACCCCATTAGCATTACACTACCACCACCATATTTTACTGTTGGTATGATGGTGTTTTTCTGAAATGTAATCGGACACACAACTTCCAAAAAGTTCAACTTCATCTTGTCAAGTATTTTCCCCAAGGTCTTGGGGATCATCAAGATATTTTCTGGAAAAATTGAGACGATTTGATTGATTGAGCCTTAATGTTGTTTTTGTTCAGCAGTGGACTTGGTCTAGGAACTCTGCCGTGCAGGCCGTTTTTACCCAGTGTCTTTCTTGTGGTGAATGAACACTGACCTTAACTGAGGCAAGTGAGGCCTGAAGTTCTTTGGACGTTGTTGAGGGGTCTTTTGTGGGGTCATTTTAGTTGGTCGCCCACTCCTGGGAAGGTTCACCACTGTTCCGTGTTTTGGCCATTTGCGGATTACTGTGGTTTCCAAAGCTTTATATGTGGCGTTTTAACCTTCTTCTCCAGACTGATGGATCTCAAATGAGTTTTAAAAGGGGAAATAACATTTTCACACAAGGCCATGTGGGTTTGGATCATTTTTCTCCCTTAATAATAAAAGGTTAATAATAGTTGAGTTGTCATTGACTAATTACATTTGACTATCTGAAACATTTATGTGTGCTTGATTAATTAATTTGAAGACCACGATTAAGCTGATTAAAATTTGATTTTGAAGTTTATACAAAACTGGGGAAGTGATTTCTGTTGGTAAATGAGGGATTATCATCACATCTCTGCCAATGTAAACAAGGAAGTGAGAGCCTGGGTCGTCGAGGCAGGGACACATTTACTTGTTGGGTAGACAGTTGTGAGTATTTGAGCGATATTTGCGGACAAACTCCATGTGCAAAAATATAACATAAAATATAAAATTGAATATAAAATGAACTGAGTGGTGGTTCGCACCTTGGCCACACTGTCATGACATCGGGAAGATCTGGGTTCGATTCCGCGCTTGGCTTCTCTGTGTGGAGTTTGCATGTTCTCCCCCGTAAGCATCCCAAAAAAACATGCATGTTAGGTTTTTTAGTGACTCCAAATTGTCCATAGGTATGAAATGAGTGTGAATGATTGTTTGACTATATGTGCAATGCCATTGGCTGGCCAGTCCAGGGTGTACCCCGCCTCCCACCTGAAGACAACTGGGATAGGCTCCAGCATACCCGCGACCCTAGTGAGGATAAGCGACATAGAAAATCTATAGATTGATAAATGAACTGGTGTGATTGCAACATCACAAAATCATGCACGGTCCGGTAAGTGAGTGCCCCACAAACACATTTCATGATTGTGTACACATGACCATAAGGTCATTTAAAATATGTATTTTGGTCTGCAAACACGACTCACTTGAGAAATACTTAGAATGGAATAATACACAATAAAATACATACTACGGAAGTAAAAAAAAAAACAGGTAACTATCAGCTGCGCCCTCACCAAAACATCATCAGCAAACTCAACTTTCCTCTCTGCATGCAGCAATTCTCCTGTCCAGTTCACACAGTCGGAAATCACAAAACTCAGCATACATTAGGTGGCTAGAGTATCCTTGAGCATGTTCAAAGATACAGTATGCTCACAGTGACTAAGCAACAGTCATTTTTTCTATTTTCTTTCAATTCTTGTTTGTTTTTCCTGTATTTTACGTCCTTGGTGTGTTCTCAGTACAGTAGGGGTACGGCATCCTCACGCTCCGGTACGGAACGCAGTATTCTAATCACACTTCGCTGGAGTAAGGGAACAAAACGCAAACCATAAAACTGCTTAGCTTTTGCATTACATGATTTAAAAAATGAAGCATGGAAATGCAATTGCAATTGCAGCCCCGGTTTTCAGTGAAGGTGCGAGTGCAACAATCATTCTGAGTAAAGTGGTTTATTACCTGAAGTGCAGAATTTAAAAGTTGCAGAGCGTAGCATCATTCTTATGGCTGCTGAACAATGGCAGCAAGTTGCTTTCATCTTATGCACTCATTCTTTTCCGTTTATGGAGGACGGTTCAAAACAAGGTCAGATCTAGAAGGGGGTTGGGGTACCCTAGCTGGAGTCCAGAGTCGCCTCTGCGCACCAGTGCCACAAACGGGCGGACACCTCTACTGACGTGCACAAATTCCAGCCGCTGTAGTGACAATTAGAATAGATTCGACCGTCTCCATCTTAAATTATGTGGACTGTGGGAAATGGGGGCAGTCTACTGAGTATCCATTTACGTGTTTTTAATCATAAAAAGTCTAGTGTATATTATTATATTATTATATTTTCCATGCCTCACACTACAGTGTAGCAGCATGCTGTGTATTCCTCTTCACCCCACCTAACCACAATGCAAACACTACATATAGTATTTTATAGCAAAAAAAATTTAAAATATATATATATATATATATATATATATATATATATATATTATCGGGCATTCAATTTGAATTAAATTTCGTCTGCAGATAGATTTTCTTTTATCTTCTTCCATATCTCTGTCCATGAATTTGAAAGTTGTACTTCATTTTCCAAGCACAAATTGACTTGATGTGGTCAAAGACTCGATATAAATCCAATGAAGATGAAGGAGCAACCTACCTAACAAACATGTATACCAGGGGTGGGCAAACGTTCTGATTTGTGGGCTGTGTTGAGTTAACAAAATTGTCCATGGGCCAGAATATGTATTTCACACACACACAGTATTTTACATTTATAAATCTAACAATCCGCATTGAATTATTTGTGTAATTTTATTTGTAAAAAAGTGTCATACTATAAAGATATGTTCTCAATTCCCTTTTTCTTCAGGAGCACTTTAAACATCAGACCTTAACAAATTACAAAATAGAATTTACAAGCTTGTACGTTAAAAGTTGAAATACTAAAGAATGCAGAATACTGGCGGGCCGGATTCAAACGCTTGGTGCGCCGTATGTGGCCCCCGGGTCGTAGTTTGCCCACCCCTGATTTATACAAATAGAGTGCGCATGCTCACCGTGTCCTGATAGAACCTTTTCCTTTCCGATACGATACCAATATTGTAACCCTGAATATTGGCCTATGCAGATATGGATCCAGTAACACAAATCATACATACAATCATATCTCCTTTATGGTAGTTAATATGCAGCAGGATTGACAGCAATACGGCACTTTCCCCAAAGTAGGATTCAATATTAATAAATGGAATATTTTGGTAATTAGCGTTTATGACCTCCTAAATACGCTTTTCACCATTATTAGAGCCCTCTAGACATAAAGTAATAGTAATAGCTAATATTATTAGCTGAACTCCTAAGCATTGTGGGACATTGTGGCTGTAAATTAGTCGCATCGCTGTCAAAAGTACCGAACCTGGTGAGACAGAGCCTTCTCCATCGCTGCCCCCACCCTCTGGAACTCTTTGCCCCATTCACTCCGTGCTTGCCCTGACCTTCCCAGTTTAAAAAAAAACCCAAAAAAAATCCACCTCTTTAAATCTGTTTTTCATGTCTAACTTTTTATACCTGACTGCTGTGCCCTGCCCCGCTTTTACTCATGTTTTAACTGTGTATTAACGAATGAATGTTGTATTTTGGTGTGTCTTGTTTACTTGTTTTTATTCAACTCCATTCTTCTGTAAAGTGTCTGAGCATTTTGAAAAGCGCTATACAAATAAAATGTATTATTATTATTATTAAGGGTACGGCAAATGTGTACACTGGTATCCCAGCTGTACACTGACTACTTTACATTGTATCCAGATTTGCAAAAAAAATGCACTTTTCTGACACGGGAGGCACGGACATGCCGATATCATGGTAAAAGCGTACAAGACTGCATAGTAAATAATATCTACATTAATATCTACAATAATAATATTATGTGTTGGTCAACACCATTGATAAAGACATGTATTCAAATGACAAAATGTTACACAGTACAGTATTTTGGATAGATTTTTGTTGTAATAAGAGATACAGTATTTCTATACATGCAACGGCATGAATGTATATTTTTGAAGGTTTTTGATTATTTGTCTCATATTATTGTAGCATGGTCTCAAAAAATGTGACAAACATCTTCTGTCTTTCAACGGACAAAAAAAAAAAGCGTACAAGACTGAGTACTGAGTACTGAGGAATAAATGCTGCGTTATTTAGGTCAAAGTTTTTGTCTGAGGCTGAAACCTTTTTACGGTGAAACAGGGCTCACTTATATTTATTCTTAGATTACCATTTATAAACTGTATAATAACTCAAAACAATTCCATCTGTACTGTGCAAATAAATGTTCTTAGCACATTATGATTGACAAGCAGGTGAGCCATACGACACCCGACCTTACGTTGGGTAAGACGCCAGAAGAAGACATATGCTAAGCTAAACATGAGATCGTTTACTCACTTTTCTTTTGGCCTTTATACTGTTGGGACTTCTTCTTCTGCTTGGGTAGCGACTGGGACATTTCTCTGTTACCTGGAAGAAGACCATTTGTGATATTAGTACTATTACTACAATACTGTTTATAGTAGTAGAATAGTCAACCATTATACATGAACAGCTGCCAAAATCCGAAGTTACCGTGCAGTAAACCGCTTGCTGATTTGTCAGATGTTTCAGACCATCAAACAAATTTCAATATTAGCACAAGTGAACAAAAAATTTAGTTATTCGTATGTGTTTTTTTCCTCCCTTAGTAAATTAATAGAGAGTTAAAAAAATTATGAATATCATTTCTACAATGTTGCCTTGCACTAGTCCTCAGGAGGCTACACTCTTGCTGTGTGTGCATGCTAGTAGCCCCGCCTCTCCTCCCCTCCCCATAGACAAAGGTCTCACTCTGTTCACCGTTCTTCTATGAAGCATGTAGATGCTCAACCAATGCAATCTCTTCCTGCCTGTTTGGAGGCAAGAGACGAGGAAAACAGACACACCTAGGAATATATGGAGGCTGGCAAAAATATCTGAAAAAATTGTAATAATAATAATAATTAAAAAAAATAGAAAATAATTCATAAATGGACGTGACAAAGAGGCATGCACACACAGTATTGTGATATCTGTTATGAGGTTGCAATACATATTGCAGTATGGATTATGGACAGTACATTAGATGCAAAATGTGGAAGAGACTGGGACTCGGACCCATAGCAGTTCTTGTTTCAAAATGGAGTTAAAATGGAAATCCAGTCTTACTCTGGGAGGCAGGGGGCTGGAGCTGATAGCCCGTCAGCTGACACCAGCCCACAGGGTAAAGATCTGGCGACTCGCAGTCGACCCACTGGTCATACTCGTCCTCCCAGCCGTCAAAGTGGATCCGTAGTAGACGGTGTACAATTCTCGTCACCGTAGCAACACACACCAGTCGTGGCTCCATCAGGTCAACAGCCTCTAGCTTCATGCCTTGTCGGAATCCATGATTAGGAACTTCCTGTCAAGGCCAGAAGAACAGTGAAAATTAATATGTATATTGAATTGGACTGCATTGACAGCATTCAAATTTACTGGAACAGGTTTGCATGCTAGGTTAATTGGCGACTCCAAATTGTCCATAGGTATGAATGTGAGTGTGAATGGTTGTTTGTCTATATGTGCCCTGTGATTGGCTGGCCACCAGTCCAGGGTGTACCCCGCCTCTCCCCCGAAGACACCTGGATAGGCTCCAGCAAGCCTGCAGCCCTCATGAGGATAAGCAGTATAGAAAATGGATGGATGGATGGATGGATGGATGGATGTTGGCGGCATCCAGAGTCAAATATACAAAAGTCACCACCTTGCCGTCATGCTGCCATGTTGCTTTTTTTCCTCCCATTTGCTATATTAAATGAGCAAGGTCCATGTTTATTGCTTGTACAATGTTGATATTAGTTGGATATATATTTTACATTTTTTGCTAACTGTAGTTGCAGCAGGATAATGTCTTTAATAATAATAATTTTGTGAAAAGGGCGGCACGGCGGTCGAGTGGTTAGCGCGCAGACCTCACAGCTAAGAGACCAGGGTTCAATTCCACCCTCAGCCATCTCTGTGTGACGTTTGCATGTTGTTCCCGTGCTTGCATGGACCGTGCACCCTGTACTGGTGGCCAGCCAATCACAGGGCACATATAGACAAACAACCATTCACACTCACATTCATACCTATGGACAATTTGGAGTCGCCAATTAACCTAGCATGTTTTTGGAATGTAGGAGGAAACCGGAGAACCCGGAGAAAACCCACGCATGCACGGGGAGAACATGCAAACTCCACACAGAGATGGCTGAGGGTGGGATTGAACTCGGGTCTTTTAGGTGTGAACGCTAACCACTCGACTGCTGTGCAGTCCTCATTTGTAACTATTTTGTATAATTTTCTGTATGTAAAACTGTAATTACTACCTATAGAATGTTTTGGTATTAACATTTGTGGGTGTCTAGACCAGATTAATTGTATTTACATTATTTTCTTTGGGAAAATATGCTTTGGTTAGAGTCGTTTTACTGTGATTCATGATGTTAACTAAGGCGCCACTGCATTAGAGAAAGAAAAACAGGAGTAAATGAAATCCCACTACCATTAAGACAATGGGCTGTTCTTATCAGTCTAAGGAAATAAACTTAAATGCTGTTTAGAAGACGACCTGTCGTTTTCTAGGGAAAAAAATATGGTTTCATATTGGGGTTAATACGGTAATATCATAACAGACTTACACCTACCTTGTTAAATAGCTTAACAGGAGCAGCTACTGAACCAGTTTCTCTGAGGTAGTCGAACCATTTAAATGGCAGCTTTGTGTACCCTGCAGGACACAAGATTATTAACCATTTGCAATCCAAATCAAAATCATGATAAAATTAACTTTTCTCACGTTTCTCGAATGAATCAAAGAGCTTGATACAGTACGGGTTTACAGTACCTCGAGGGGGTGTCACGTCAATGTTGTTGATTTCACAGAAGCCAACAGGGAAGATGGAGGGGGAGGTGCCATGGTAGCAGAACCAGTCTGATCCGTCCACCGCCTCAGAACCATCAATTCCAATCATGAGATACCCGTCTGCCAACACCTTAAAATCATGGCCAGCGTTATTCCCAGCCCTCAGGATCGAGCCAATTCTCACAAATTCAACCAATTATGCCAGGCCTTGCAACTTTTTCCAGTCCCTGCACATGTGGTGGAGTTTGTTTAGCAACATATGCACGCAAATGTGTGAAAGAGAGAAATCCGTGTTTTCATGTCTCACATAAGGATTGTGGCTGATGGGCAAAGTTCTCCTTGAAACCTGCAATAAAAGCCTGTTCAAGTTTGGTGCTCCGGTTGTGGTCTCACCGAACAATTACCGACACCTAGTGGCTAATGTAAAATAGTACAGTCACAAGTTGTGGTCATAACGGCTTACACCAGCGGTCTCAAACACGCGGCCCGCGGAATAGTGTGCGGCCCCCGCCTTGATATGAAAGTTTAATGTTAGTGCGGCCCGCGCAAGTTTGATATGGATGCTGTATGGTATCATGTACCCAAAAAAAATTATTACATTTGATTAATGTTCATGTTAAAGGTTAAATAACTTAATAGTTATCCTCCCTATCCGTGTGGAAGTGGTACGTTTTTGGCTAATTAAGTTTAAAGGAAATAACTTGAAGGCTACCGTTTAGGTCGCTAGCTCTCTAGTTTGCGAGTTAGCATGTGTCTCAAGACCCTGCAGTTGCGCAATATGTTGTAAATAGTATAGTAAATTGTAAATAGAGTATAAATGTGACTATAGTCGTGTTTTGTCATGTCTACAGGGCTCTAATAATGCTTTGTTCATTTTAATCTGAAAAAATAATTTGTCTACCCACCAACTATATGTGGTTTCTTAAGTTTTTATTATTTGCCGTTTTATTATTATTATTATATTTATTTATTACTGATTGATTTTCTTTATTCTTCATTTGTTTATTTATTTTTCATCTTATTTTGTGCAGAAAAAAAAATTAAGATATTTGAGAACAGTGGAATGTTTTATCAGAGCTTTTATTGTAGAAAATCGGAACCAAAGCAGTGAAAAAGTTTGTATATTTTTCTGTTTTTAATAAATGCAGGTTTTTGTTTTTTTTTGGAAAACCTGATGCGGCCCAGCCTTGCCCAGACCCTAGCTCCAGTGGCCCCCAGGTAAAGTGAGTTTGAGACCCTTGGCTTACACCGTATTGGTGTTTTATGGAGCCATTTTAATAATTGGAAATGCTTACGTGTGGCAAAGAAGATACAATTTGCTTAGGTGTGCATATTTATTACTAATGTTGACAGAATGAGATATGTACGACTGTCCATTTTTCGAATACGACAAATGAAACTTAAATATACTTTATAGAGTAGTCAGTGTACAGTTGGTATAGAAAGCGTCATATCTATAGTAATATTCTTGAGTGCAGTTCATTGTTTAGCACACTGTAATTGATGTTTTGCTAATAGGAATACAGCCGCACGTTGTTGTGGCTAAATAAAGCCAATTTTACGATCCTCCATCTTCCAAATTCTGTGCCTTTTGCGGTTAAAGTTACAAAGATTGCATGCATTTACATAAAGAAAGCCTACGAAATAAGATAATAAATGCCTTTATTCGTCCCACATGGGGAAATTCCATGGGGACTGGTTATTGTGGTGTAGTATATATATGAAGATGTTTTGATTTAGCTACATTACCTTGAATAGCAAAAAGCCACTTACCTTTCTTACAGTGGCTACACATATAGCTGAGAGGTTGAGGGGATCAATAGCTTCCAACTTCATGCCATCTTTGAACCAATCCCCACTTTGGTCCACGTCTCTAACCTGATGACGACAACACAGAAAGTCCTTACTCCTTAAATCAGCCATCAATCAATATAGAACCGTTGTATAGTCGGGGTACTGATAATACAATGTTGCTTCATTCGGCTCTTCGGTCAAAGATAAGGACATCAGCCAAAAGTGAACATGTGTCATCTATGTAATTGAGGAGCAGTTTATATCAGACTTTCCACTCCTGTCATCAACCTTCACAAGCACCGTAACTGACATGCTCAGTATCGTCCCAAGCCTACGCCCAAATCAAGAACAAGACCAAAGTAAGTAACCAACATGTCACTGTGTGTTACCCTTTGGAAGAGCTGTGGCGGAGCATCAACTTGACCGTCCATCTTCTTCGTTACGTCTGAAAAGGAAAGGAATGGAAGGAGTTAGAATGACACCATGTGATGATGCATTTATGGACCTCTGTTTTACAGGGACGAGAATACAGTCATCCTCGGCTATGCTGTGCTTCAAACAGCTCACTCGAACTCGGTTTTTCACAAAGTAATCAATCAACAATGGTTGAATGGGGCTTATTATTAGTAAAAAAAAAAAAAAAGTAGTTATTTTTGGCTTCATTGAGCATTTTAAAGCACAAAAATTATTGAATGAACTAACTAAACGTAGTAAAACAAATACAAGGCAGAAGCAGCACTGTAATTGTGAATGTGGTGTTCTACACGACCGCAGTAACTACCCTCAATGCCTTAAGTAATAATCCTTAACATCATGTAATAGCATTTTAATTAATTTTATGCTTGACTGAGTGTTTTAATTGAATTTAGTTTAGTTTAATTGTTGTTGTTTTTTTAAACCTTATTCATTCATTTTTAATGTGGTTGACATAGGAATGGTGCACTGACAATTGGCACTACAATGCCAATAAAGGACTATTCTATTCTATACTATTCAATTCTATTCTATTCTGGCCACTTAGTGTCTGTGTTCAGTGAGAAGAAGGGCCAGACGTGACAACCAGAAAAGGCATGAACCGTGTCGCTAGTTTAAATGATCTCACAACGACACAGTAATAATCTTAACAACACAGGCTACTGTTGTGTCCATAACCACCGACAAGCTAAAAGTCAACTCTGAGTCTCCTACTTCACTGGCTATCGTGTCCACCCATCAGTAAGGTCCACTAAGGGACGTAGTTGCTCACCCGCATCATCACGGAGGAGTGGAAGAGGATTCCAGTATGTCACTGTACAGCTCTTCTCAATTCCATGACCAAGAGGATTAAGGCAGTGATTGATAACAATGGTGTTCAGTCTAAATATTCACTGCGAGGTCTACTCACTAAAATCAATCCTGCTTTCCAAGCTGTGCACTGACTACTCTATGTTATATCTCAGTTTCATGACTGCTGTATTGTCCTTGAGAATATAGCAATGTGAGAGGTATCGTCATCATTATCATAAAAACATACCAGATCTTTTAAAGCGGTGTCCGATGCTGCGTGACCATCCAATGTTATGAATGAGCGGGCTGTACATGTGGCACCAGAAGTCGTCCGAGCCATCCTGGCTCTCTTCATAGACTAGCCTGAGTCGACCTCCGATAACTTGCTCCACCAGCGCCACACGTGTCCGGCAGAGATAGTTTTTATCCACAACCTCCACCCGCATCAGCTTCTTAAAGGGGAACTGTGTGTTCTCATGAACCTACGGTACCACAGAAAGGATGAGTCAAACAGTGGCGGATGGGGGGGAGAAAAATGAAGCATTTTATACACTTATATGGCACATGTCCAAAAGGAGTAGGAAGAAGCAAAGCTTACTGAATCCTACCCCTCTGTCTATTACTTTTTATGTGCCATCATCCACAAATAATAACTTTGCAAATGTCATTGATGTACAAGTTGTAACAGTTTTGGTCCCAGTATTGACCCCTGGGGTACGCCACACGTAATATTTACACTTGTGTGTTGTTACCTTGGCATTAAAGTCGGGTGGCAGTGTTTTAGCTCCAGTAAGACGCTTCACGAGAAAGGCTTTCCAGTTTGAATACTTGTGCTGTATGCCTGCAAAAGATATTGCGTATCATAACACTCCATTATACGTTCACCAGTCTGACAAAAATAAAGATGTGAAGGGTTTTCATGTAGGGCTAACTTTTTGGAGGTACAAGAGGTTTTCCACTAGAAGCGCACCAGCCCACTGGATGAACCTCGGGAATGCAGAGATTACACCAGAAGTCCTTACTGCTGTCCATGTCAAAACCCTCATAACGCAGGAGAGCCTTGAACCCTGTGGAGGGAAAAGGCAAATATATTGTTATTTATGAAATACGGTGTTCTCAAACAAACTGCTGGTTCTCACTGTGGTCACAGTGAAGTGGAGCCAACCTGCCGTACTTGTAAGTACATGCTGTCTACAAGCAAAATGTGGGCAAAATTCGGGGATCTGTACGCCGTGCATGCAGACATAGTAAATCAGCTGACGACTGTAAACAATAATAATCGATATTAATTGATACGCATGCGTGCGATGCGAGTGCATCGGCTCATTCTGGATATACTGGATATGGATGCAATTGATGCGTGAAATCGAGATTCATTCATTGGGGGTATCGGTAAAATCCGATGCAAGCGCCGTTATATTTATGTTCAACTTCACCCAATCTGCTGTTCCCCAGGCGCCATGAATGCACCATCATTATTTGGCATTTATTGTTGAATACGGATGGAAGCCGTGAGGCACATACAACTACTAGTAAAACAGCATGGACGTTCGCACGCAAGCAGCAGCGAGGAAGTTTTTATATTTAACCCCCCCGCAGCGTTTAAATGGTATGTTTGGAAACACTATGGATTCTCAGAGAATGGCGGGAAGCTTGACAAAACGTCCGTGATTTGCAAAGAACGCCGCGTTAAGAAGCCGTACAACAGCAGCACTGCAAACTGACCCCCACTCCCCAAAAAAGGGCACCATAACACTGACAAGTCTACCGCCGCCTCCTCGTCAGTGGATCTTTCTAAATTGTCAAGGAGCTATTTGTCTGTCCCTGCAACAAGTGACCCCCCCCACCACTGAAGCACAGCAGGTGACATTAGAACAACAGAGCAGTTAGCTTCTTCCTGAATTTGGAAACAACTTTAAAAGGGTAGAAGTTGTTCTCCACTTTCTGCTCCTCACTACTGTATTAGCCTAGCTGCTAGTGCATTCATATTAGCAGACAGGAATATAAACAAACATTGATTGCATTAACTTTGTTGCTGCATACTGTATTTTTTACAGCGGTAATTATTGTTGAATTGTTTGACACTGAACCGCTGCTATCGGAATTGCATAGCTGATGTGGGAGAAAGTTGTTGCTGTTTTAAGAAGTGGTGCATGTTAAAAAAGACAAGTGCCAAGTGCCTAGAAGGAATAAAGCCAATTATTTTTTGTAGGACCATACTGAATTCCAGTTTTTCCCTTTGCTTATTTTTATCACGTTGAATTGCATCATATCATATCGGATTGCATTGATTTGAACTGAATGATTATCGCATCGTGAAGAGGGTGAATCATATTGCATCGTATCACCAGAAAATTCCATGCATCTTTAAAGTATCGTATCGGTGGCAGTGCATCGAGATGTGTATCGAATAGTCCTCAGTGCTGAAACTCACACCCCTAAAACACACATACATAAGCGTACATAAGCAGCAGTGGTCCTACCTGCAAGCTTAATGATTTCTGCTATCCAGTACACCTTGGTGGAGTGGTTGGTGTCAGAGTTGAGCACTTCAATCCTCACACCCTCTTCTATACCTCCCCAGCATGTCCCCATGGGGGCCTGAAGCACATGGTGTTTTCGGGCAATGGATGATATTTGTACATTGTACACAATGTGGAGTCCATTAGTTAAAGTTGATACTTACATGCTTGAAACAGCTGACTGGAGCGCCGGATGTGTTATTGCCACAAATATACTGACCCCAGTCAAAGCTTTCAGCAGTAACCACTGACATAAAAAACAAGAATGACAAGGTGAAGCCGAAAACAGAATGAAAAAGCACAGCGTGCACCTCGGAAGTGTCGTGACTTGCCCTTACGTACCAGCTTTTGATTTGGTCTGGTTCTGTTGACTCGCTTGGTACTGAGCATAAGCCGCCAACTTTGCCATAAGAGGTTGTTTCTGTAAGACTTTAGCCTTTTTTGTTGGTGGTTTGCCCTGGGAGAATAAAGCACACATATGGATTTATTTATTTTTCTATAGATGTCTATAGTACCTTGTGTACATGTACTCGTAATCAGACGTTAATAGTCCCTGCAGTGGTATGCAATACTGCCAGCCATTGAGTAAATTGGTCATAAACAGGTTGGAAGAATGTGTAAACTGTGCGGGGCGCATCATTTATGTATGTTCATTTCTGTAGGGGTACACCCTGGACTGGTCGCCAGTCAATCACAGGGCACATATAGACAAACAACCATTCACACTCACATTCATACCTATGGACAATTTGGAGTGGCCAATTAACCTAGCATGTTTTTGGAATGTGGGAGGAAACCGGAGTACCCGGAGAAAACCCACGCATGCACGGGAGAACATGCAAACTCCACACAGAGATGTCCGAGAGTGGAATTGAACCCTGGTCTCCTGGCTGTGCGCTAACCACTCGTCCACCGTGCAGCCCCACCTATTATATTATTATGTAAAAAAACATGTAAAAAAAAAAAAAACAACACTCCATTGTACAGCAACATTGTTATTATGTATATGCCGTGCCGCCCCATTTCAGGGGGGGGGCAGTCTCAGTAGGTAAGCCTAGACTTCCCGGTCCCCGGCCACCTCCTCCAGCTCCACCGGGAGGACACCAAGGCGTTCCCAGGCCAGCTGTGAAATATAATCCCTCCAGCGTGTCCTAGGTCTGCCCCTGGGCCTTTTCCCGGCTGGGCATGCCCGGAACACCTCACCAGGGAGGCGTCCGGGAGGCATCCGGACTAGATGCCCAAGCCACCTCAACTGACTCCTCTCCGCTCTACTCTGAGCCCCTCCAGGATGACTGAGCTCCTCACCCTATCTCTTAGGGTGAGTCCAGCTACCCTACAGAGGAAACTCATTTCAGCCGCCTGTATCCGCCATCTCATTCTTTCGGTCATGACCCAAAGCTCATGACCATAGGTGAGGGTGGGAACATATATCGACAGCTTTGCCTTCCTGCTCAGCTCTCTTTTCACCATGACGGTCCGGTACAGCGATCTCACGCTCCCACCTTCCCCTTACTCGTGAACAAAACCCCGAGATACTTAAACTCCTCCACCTGGGGCATGACCTCATTCCCAACCCAGAGGAAGCACGCCACCCTAATAAAAAGTGTTGCCATGGCAAATTGTGCGACAATGTGGAGGCAAAACGCCACTTTTGGCTTCTGTAAAGAAGCATACCCATTTTCCATACGAAAAATTTCCCTCTGCATTCTAAGGCAAAGTTATCAAAACCTGTCCTCTTTCACTAGACTGGAGGCATGTCCTTGTGTGAGGCATAAGGATAAGAAGACGCCCGAGTGGGCGATACTATGTCCTTCAACTAGACTATGTGCGTGTTCGTGTTCAGTGTAATAACAGGATGTGATATCAAGGTTTTATATTGTATCTTCTTTCCTGAGGAGCGTTGAGCATACACCTGTACAGATATAACACTTCCCTATTCAGGTGGAAAAAGATTTCCTCTGACAAAGACCTGATTCTGGACCTGTCCCAAAATGTTCACAAATTTGACTGTCATCATTGTGTCATGTCACACTGGAGCCACTAGGTGGTACTCAAATGCAGTGTACCTGTGTGAGGTATATCATGTTAGCTACACCGAGCATCAACACATCACACACACACGGATAAAAGCAGACTATACACTACCAACGCATAATGCAGAATATTAACCAAATACTATGCAAGCTTTAACCATGTGCTTTCCTGCCTTTTTTTTTTTTTTTTACAAAAAGTGTACAGCAAAGCACTCTGGGAAACAGGAAGTACTCCCATCGACACTAAACCCAGTGCTTGAATACAACACTGCGCTTCTACGCTTCTTGTGCATCGCAAGCTGGACCAAGTCATCGGTAAGCGTTGACTGATGTTCTTTAATTCTTCATTTTGCGCATTTACAACAGTTTTATGCATGTAAAACTAAAAAAAAATGTATGACAATCAACTGCTGACGACATCATCGATGGGCAATACAGCTGATTTCCATGTACAGTGGCATTTTGGTTAGCTCTAGAACAGGGGTGCTCATTAAGTCGATCGCGATCTACCGGTCGATCGCGGAGGTGGTACTGGTCGATCGCGGCGTGACATTAAAAAAATATCATCCTAGCATCAATGCTGTCACTTGATTGATATACAGGGCAGCCATTCAGATGGCAACTGAATGTTGCCCTTCGGGTGACCAATCAAATCAAACAACGTCTCTAAGTGCAGCAGAACTTACGATGTCAGCCTATCATCCATCCCCGTTACTTGATTGACATACAGGACAACCAATCAGATGACAACTGAATTTTGAGCTTTAGGTCACCGCTCATGCGTAAACAACGATGCAAAGTGCTAAGCTAGTCGGCGAATTGCGTCAGATTTTAAGCACTCGCTAAAGTTTATGGTCACTAAAATGAGTGAAGTAGCTGGACCAAGTAAAAAGGCAAAAACATATCACTTCCATACGGAATGGAAGGTGGACTTTTTTTCACAATGTCTTTTTCGAAGTGCGTTTGCCTGGCTAACCTGGCTATCAGCAGCTACTGTCCGGACTATGCATCCCTGGCTGATTCAATTCAGTGCAAGTCATCAAAGTAAACTCAGGTAATTACAAAAAATTTTAATAGTTAATTATTTGTGTTTTGCAATATTGGCTCATTTGGTTATGTAAGGTATATCAACATACATTGTACGTACAAATAATCCTCAATACATTTGAAAATAAATAGATGTTTTGCATTTTTGTAGTGGGTAGATCGTTTTGACTCGGTCATTTTAAAAGTAGCTCGCATGCTGAAAAAGTGTGAGCACCCCTGCTCTAGAAGGTCCAACTCTAACCGAAACGGATGTTAACCAAAGCAATTTTCCCCATAAGAAATAACGATCCAATTAATCTGTAAAGCCAAAAACTAAACAGGTTTTTCGTGTTTTAGGTACAACTTCATGTTTTTATATACCACCCCACCCAGGGAAGGAGGAGGCAAGGTACCCCCACCACATAGAGGCCCGGGCGGACGACATGGAACACTCAGCACCCGCCCCCACAGAGCCAAGCCCATGTACCCCATAAAAAAGTGAAAGAGTAATAAATAAAAGATAATTTATTGAATATTGTCTCATGTACAGCTATAATGAAATATTTGCAGGAATGTACTGACGTCTGTGAAGTAGTTTAAAAGATGAAATGAAACAAACACACGGGAGAAAGCACCTACCTGGAGTCTTGCCAATATGCTTGCTTTTTTGGAATTTGAAGAATAGCTCCGGGAACAGGAAACGCTGCAGAAACGCTTGGTTTTGGAATAAAAAGCATCCCGAACGCCAATCATTCCACACATCTCGCAGGTGGCTGTGAAATAAAAGAAAAGATGAGTTGGTCGCCTGTAGAGTGATGGTTTTCTCCTCCATCCTTGAATAACTTTCTTCACGGCTGAGTGGTTAGCGTGCAGGCCACACAGCTAGGAGACCCGAGTTCGATTCCACCCTCGGCCATCCCTTTGTGGAGTTTGTATGTTCTCCCGTGTATGCGTGGTTTTCTCCAGGTACTCCGGCTTCCTCCCACATTCCAAAAACATATTTTTTGCAGCCTGTAGCTGTTTGATTATTGGCCCGCATCAAAGGAGAATAATTTAGTAATATTAAAAAATAATAATTCTAATCATAATAATTTTAGTAACATCAAGTTGAAAAATTTAGAAGTTGTAATTTTTGAAAAATTCATTTGCTGAAAAAGAAAAAAGTTTACCAGAATAAAGTAAAAATATTCAGATGAAAATATATTTTCCTAACAAAAAATATTTTATTATTATTTTATTTTACAAAAAAAGAATAGCAAGATTTTTAGATTTTTTTTTAGATTTATTTTTTTTAGATTTAAAAATAAATTTTGGATTTATAGATTTTTGGAAAGAAATAGGTTGGGCTGGATCTAAAATTATAGAATATTATGGGAACAAAGTCAGAATATTATCACAAGAAAATTGACAAAATTATTTAAGAAGAAAGTTGACATATTAAAAAACCAACATCAACAAAAGGGGATTCATATTTTTTCTGATTGATTTTGCATTTGTGCTTCAATATGACTTAATACTTTCAACAACTCCAAAATATGTCAGAATGTACTTTAAGCTCACATAATACTTCAAAATCAGAGTACCCACCCATTCCGGCCTTTCCATCGGGGTACGTGTAGACCTGGCCATTGTTCTTGATGATGGGAAGACTGGCGGGGATGGACGGCACCACCTCATCCTCGCTCTCCTCGGAGCTGGAGCTGCTGGTAGACTCCTCGCTGCAGCTGTCGTAGCCATCGAACATTCCAAACGAATCCCTCCGCTTACGTTCTGAACGTGGGGTGCGCTCAGCCTTTACAAAAAAAATTAATATTAATAATTTGAACACCATCTCGGGAACACAAATGCTTGACAATGTATTGAAATAAAAAATGCCCACATTATATGATGACCTTGTAAACGACCTTTTGAGAGACGCTCAAGTTACAGTCATGGTCTTAACATTTTGATGGACATGCAACATAACTTCATGTATGCATTAACAAAGGAAACAAATATTCCTGTTTACATTTAAATCAGCATATTCCCAACTTTGTTGGTCGTAACCATAATGGGGTCAAAACAAAACAAACATTTTTTTTTCCGGCCAGCGACCCAGGGGATCAAATGTTTGCACTTTTGCTGCCAAATTTGGGATGGCTGAAATAATATTTAAAAAAATGAGACAATATATTACAGTCTACTATTATAATTCCTTCCTCTACCCACCAAGACAAAAATTGTATGATGCAAGGCTTCACTCCGTTCATGCCGTTGTTCTATGGAACAAACACGACAAGGTGCTGAAACTAATGCAGAGTGAAACCTCTTCCTGCCTGTTTGGGGGCGGGACATGAGGAAAACAGACATAGATGCAAACGGTTTTTAAAATTATTAAGTCATTTTTCCATTTATTGTGTGTTTCCTCAGCCTAGCGTCCAACAGACATTTTTTTATTATGAATGAGAAATGGAATGTTTTAATCTCACCCCTAATAAATACATACTATATACACAGTCTATGTGTATATGTATGCTTATGGTTTCATAAAGCCTAAATAAGGATTTATAATATGTCAGGTGTGACATTCAACCCAGCAGATGTGTATATATGTTCCAGTCGTGGCAGTAGTGGAACCATCTATGCATGTTTACATGATACGGATAATAAGAATAAGACGTTAAGTAGCATTAGCATAGTTTGCTAGCAAAAGCATTGAGATAAAAATGAGATTCAGTCGTTTCAGTGTAAAAATCAAGTTGAACCAATTGCGATTGAGTGGTTTTTATAATTAGAGCATTAAAATGGTAAATGCTGGCATATCGTAGTAAATTGTGGTGTATGATGGTTTAGCCGCTAGCTCTCCTAAACAGACAACAACAAAGGATTGTGTAAAGTAAAGCCAACGTAGTCGAAGGCTTGCGGCCTTGAATTTTGCCATTTTACTCACCAGATCCCGTGTGTCTTCCATTAGCCCTTCATATAGATAACGTTGACGTTAGCAGTACTTTGGAATTTTTAAAAAAAGTAGCCTTAAACTGTTGAAAACAGCAAAGACGAAAATACTAGCCAACAGGATATCAACAAATTACTCACTTGTGCGCATGTGCCACTTTAACCTACTTTCGTCTGATTGGTCAATCTCGGACGTGTCGTCACTGAACGGAAACACAAACATGTCCACTCAATTGCTAAACAGGAAATGTCCTGTTCATGGTTTTCTGAAGTAAAAACTCCATCTTACGCTTGACAGATGTACTTTTTGTCATGTTTTGTGCTTGGAATGTGACATTTGTGCATTTAGTGTAGGAAGTAGCTCGTTGACAGATATCAAATCAAAACAAATGAACTTTATTTGTATAGCACTTTTCCTGCAAAGACATGCAACACAAAGTGCTTTACAGAATTAAAAACAATTACCACAATTAAAAGGAAAAACAAAGAAACAAAAGAAAGCCCCTCCCTCCCTCCATACTAGACACACACACACACACACACACACACACACACACACACACACACACACACACACACACACACACACAGTAGGGAGACATGGCATGGCACTGAGGAACAAGGAAACGCCATCTTTGGGGCCGTCCACACTGTGAGGAGCCGCAGGCCGTGCCATTGGGGGACCAGCACCCGGGCACCCCGACTCCGACAGACAGGCGGACCCCCACATTAAAGGGAGGAACCCCCAGCCGGCCGGGTCGAAGGGACCCAAGGATGGCACCCCCTCAGCAGACCCGACACAGCCCCCAGTGTGGAGGACCCCCCCAAGACTAAAAGCATTAAATAGGACTAAAAAGATAAAAACATAAGAAAAGTTAAAAGCCTGATTAAAAAGGTGTGTCTTTAATTTTTTTTTTTTTTAAATATCAACAGTCTCTGCATATGAATAATTATGAATAATTTGTACAAGAAATAACAGGATGTGTAATAACAGGATGTGATTTGTACAAGAAAGCAACATAGAAAAGATTATGAATGTTCATTTTTTTTGTTAAATAAATTGTCCATTCATAAGAGTGGATTCTTAAACACTCATTTCTGTCATTGGAATGATATAAAAACTGAACATTTCAAAAGATGAAGTCCTTAAGTTCTGTTTTTTTAATAATTGATTTAGTTTACACAAACAAAGTTGATGATGACGAGTATACTGTCAAAAAATGTGTTAATGGTGGTAACTTGGTTACTAAATTCCAGGACCATACAAGCCGCACCAACGTCTCCAGTCCATTTTAGGTTGTTGTATTTAACCGTGCTCCAAAAGGCCAGAAATTATACCCAAAACACATGAATTCAAAATAAATGACGTGGTGTCTATGAATGCAACCCCCATTTTTCACCATAACAAAGTTCAAGTGTGATTCAAATTCAGCTGTATTGAAACATGCTTGCTTCATTTGGAGCTGTTAAAACACACAAATATTTATAATCCTGTCCTGTTATTTATCTTTTTCTTCATGAAATACAGTAAAATTGTAAATCCAAAATGGTAGATAATCATGATTAATTACAAAACTGTGATTAATCAGATTTTTTTAATAAACACAAATTGAGCATACCTGTCTGTTTTCCCCATCTCTCGCCTCCAAACAGGCAGGACGGTTCACTCTGTGCATTGCATCTGCACCGACAAGCTTCATAGAAAATGGAAAACAGAGTGAGACCTCTTGTCAGTCATAGTTGTGTTGTCTTTAAGAGTGGAGAAGAGACTGCTCGCATACACACACACACACAACAAGAGTGGCACCTCGTGCTGGAGCCTATGCCAGCCGTCTTGGGGCGAGAGGCGGGGTACACCCTGGACTGGTGGCCAGCCAATCACAGGGCACATATAGACAAACAACCATTCACACTCACATTCATACCTTTCAGACAATTCAGACAATTTGGAGTCGCCAATTAACCACATTTTTGGAATGTGGGAGGAAACCGGAGTACCTGGAGAAAACCCACGCATGCACGGGGAGAACATGCAAACTCCATGCGGGTGGAATCGAACCCTGGTCTCCTAGCTGTAAGGTCTGCGCGCTAACCACTCGACCGCCGTGCCACTGAAAGATGACATATTAAAGAAAATATTATTATGACAGTTTATTTGGTCTCCAAAAATTTTGTTGTAGCGTCAATTTGTCGGAGAATAAACATTTCAAAACTTTTCCCAATTTTTTTCTTTTGTTAAAATGAATATTAAAATCTCACCTCGTCCTCATGGGCCCAATCTCCTGCATGGTGTCATATCAAGGTGAGTTGGGTGTCCCCTATTATGGAAACAGTACAGTACAGTACAGTATATAAAAACATCAACAATCGGTGCACATAAGAGCTTGAATTAAAGTTTGTCATGGCCATTTTCCATTGTGCTTCTCTTCTGTAATTATGTTTGGGCTGTTGCCACTGTACCTTTTGGCCATGCGACACATAATAGACTTTGGTCTTTATTTGGTTCTTTATTTATAAAGTGATTTGTGATTGACAGCGCAATTTCGCTTACTCACATGTGATATTCTCAAAAAAAAAAAAAAAAAAAAGAGTACACGTGATTCCGCACTGCTCCAGAAAGCCAGTAGGAAAAGAGGCTTTCTTTGAATTCCTTTTAAATATACAGTAGGCGTCACAATTAGTTGACATCCTCTGCTAAAAAAAATGCATGTGCTCTAAATAAAGTTTTGGAATGGATAAAGTCGGTGATCAAATGTTCTGTTGCACCATAAAACATCTTTAAAAAGTCATTAAAATCGTTTGATGTCCCAATATGGTCTTGAGGTGCTGAGTAAAATCATGCAAGAGAAGTCGTCGGTAAGAAAGCCAAGGAAAAGGAGACTTGTTGGCATCCGCTGCCAGTCAGTGCTACGTTGTGTCTTTGTGTTGCTATGCCGACGTTATTCAGCTGCCGACGGATACGACTTGGGCACTGGCGCTTCATCAACGTCATCAGAATGGAGAGTTCATTCCGAGCTTCGTTTCAAACTGCAGCTTCTGTCTCTTTTGGTAGCGAACTCGCACCCTGAAACGCACAAAGACGACAAACGTCACGTCATACAAAGCCAGGCTGCTGCTTTCATAATTACCATAATCATTTTGCACGTTATTATGATTCTTTATTTGCATTGCGTGGGCGTTTTTGCATCTATGCTGGGCTGCACGGCGGTCGAGTGGTTAGTGCGCAGACCTCACAGCTAGAAAACCTGAGCTCAATCTCTCTGTGTGGAGTTTGCATGTTCTCCCCGTGCATGCGTGGGTTTTCTCCGGGTACTCCGGTTTTCCTCCCACATTCCAAAAACATGCTAGGTTAATTGGCGACTCCAAATTGTCCATAGTTATGAATGTGAGTGTGAATGGTTGTTTGTCTATATGTGCCCTGTGATTGGCTGGCCACCAGTCCAGGGTGTACTGCGCCTCTCGCCCCAAGACAGCTGGGATAGGCTCCAGCACCCCTGCGACCCTCGTGAGGAAAAAGCGGTAGAAAATGAAATAATAAATAATAAAATAAACACTCATCTGAATGCTGTGTGTATACTAGCGGCCCCGCCTCTGCCCATTGAGACAAAGAGACTGTATGACTGACAAATGGGCTGATATTGTATAAACAGGTATACCTCCAGGTAATTTATGCTAGCCTGTGCTATCACACAGCGTAAAAATAATCCACAAAGTCAAAGAAATAAACGGAATACTGTATGTCCATGAATGGTCTTCTTGTACAAGTACCACATTACATAAGATGTACTGCGTTTCTGAGTGATCCTTCATACCTGATCTCATGTAGCTTGACCGCCTCATTGACCACCACCACCAGCAGAGGCGACAGACACACAAGCAGCCATCCAAGCAGAGGTATGTCGCTCAGTCCAAAGTTCAGGAGGCTGTCCCGGTCACGCCACAACTGGTAATCAATCGTGGCTTGGACAACCTGGCTGAGCAGACTGGGGGGGGAGAGTTTGTTGCATCAGAAAATTTGTACTTCTTTTTATACCAAAGACTAAAAAAAATGACAAAATCACAAAGCTGAAAAGAAAGCAATGTGGTTAGTTTGGAGCTCGTTTTTGTCCCGCGGCGAAATGGATGTCAGGGTACTCTGTAACATTATCAAGTGTCAGTGAACAATGTTGCTGTCTTGTTGTCATAAACTATTTTTTTTTATGTACATAAACACAACAAGAAGATCAGAAAGACGGTAAACTGTACTGTGACATCCGGTAATGTTCCTCAGAAGAAGGAGACTCCAACTTACACCACAGGTACGGTGAGACACCACCAGGTGTTGCTGAAAGGACTCTTTCGCCACAAAGGCTGAGATCGGTGGACGTAGCTTAGCGAGATCACCACTGGGGAAAAAATAGGGACGATATAAACGTTGTAAAACCAGTCATTGTGATGCGAAAGATGAACCACTGAGTGCGATTACCTGTATGCAAGACCAGGAAACCTGTCATGACCTTCTGAGTCAACAGCAGACCATTGGACAGTTCACAGAACCAACGAGGAGCATGGTCTGAAGAGCTAAAGGAACCAGTTTGGGATTAGATTAGCAATTTATTAGCTGGTTAATACACAAAACAGTATTCTAATCTATAGTCAATTGGGCTTTTCATTATATTCATTCATTCATTTTCTACCGCTTATCCTCACGAGGGTCGCGGGGGTGCTGGAGCCTATCCCAGCTGTCTTCGGGTGAGAAGCATACACCCTGGACTGGTGGCCAGCCAATCACAGGGCACATATAGACAAACAACCATTCACACTCACATTCATACCTATGGACAATTTGGAGTGGCCAATTAACCTAGCATGGTTTTGGAATGTGGGAGGAAACCGGAGTACCCGGAGAAAACCCACGCATGCACGGGGAGAACATGCAAACTCCACACAGAGAGAGTGAGACTGTGATTGATGCGCTAAGCACTCGACCGCCGTGCAGCCCCTTTTCATTATATGTCAGACATAATCATCAAATCTGCAAGAAATAAAGGCTTGAAATATTTCACTTTATGTGATAACTTTATGCCTTTTGCCGTCTGAAATTAACTTTTTCATTCTATTTTTAATTGTAGATGTACAATTAAAAATAATAGAGATGTACATGTACCGTATTTTCTGGACTATAAGCCACTCCGGAGTATAAGTCTCACAAGGGCAAAAATGCATAATTAGGTAAAAAAAAAAAAAACATACATAAGTCCCACTGGAGTATATTTTCCAAACTACTTGACCAAAACAGACATTACGTCCTCTTGGAAGGCAAGTTCTAACAATAAAAGAATAGAGAACAGGCTGAATAGGTGTAAGATATGCTAACACAATGGTTATTCAGCTACACAAAAAATAAACATGAACAGAAAAGGTGTCCAATGTTTATGGAACATAAACACTTTTTTTCATTTATAAGTCGCTGTGGAGTATAAGTCGCAGGAACAGCCAACCTATGAATAAAAGTGTGACTTATAGTCCAGAAAATATGGTATGTACCGTATTTTTTGGACTATAAGTCGCTCCGGAGTATAAGTCTCACAAAGCCAAAAATGCATTATTAGGTATAAAAAACATACATAAGTCACACTGGAGTATATGTCACATTTTTTGCGGGTAATTTATTTTCCAAACTACTTGACCAAAACAGACATTACGTCCTCTTGGAAGGCAAGTTCTAACAATAAAAGAATAGAGAACAGGCTGAATAGGTGTAAGATATGCTAACACAATGGTTATTCAGCTACACAAAAAATAAACATGAACAGAAAAGGTGTCCAGTGTTTATGGAACATAAACACTTTTTTCTGGAGTGTAAGTCGCAGGAACAGCCAACCTATGAAAAAAAGTGTGACTTATAGTCCAGAAAATACGGTATATACAATACCGGTCCTGTGATTGACTGGTGACCAGTTCAGTCAACGCTTCCGTTTTATTATAGGGATGAGAAAAGGTCTCCAAATTGGGCTCCAGATCAATCCGACCTCCCCAGTGGAGAGAATGGTTGGGTTAACAGGGAACAACAGCTCAAAGGTCCTTACCTGGCTGTGAGTATATGCAGGCAAATTCCAGAGCTGTTGTCAAACATGGTGACGTTTGTGCTTCTGCTGCAGATCTCTTGGAGTGTGAAGCCAAAGGCCAACAAATAAGCGCACACCGTCAGGCCAAACTTCAGAACAAAACAGCCCAGGAAGTAGTTTTGAGTCTGGCCGGAAAGGAGAAAAGAACAACAAGAGCCAAATGTGAGTTGTTGATCGTTGCTGGTCAACTGGAAGACATACACGGTTGGAGTGATGTTAGCAAGTGGATTCCAGAGGCAACCAGTGAAGCTCTCGTCGTAGCAAATGCCCCTTTAAAAAAAAAAAAAGGTATCCACTGGGGATGCGCGATAAATCCACCACTGGTTAGTATCGGCCAATTTCCGTTAAAAAAAACATGATCAGCATACACTACCGCTCAAAAGTTTGGGATCATTTGCAAATGTCTTCGTCTTGCAAAGTGTGGCGGGCAAGCCTTACAGGTCTGTTATATTATATATAATGAGAATAATTATCATTATAAAACATAATGATAATTATTATCATTAGATATAATATAACAGACCTGTAAGGCTTGCCGCCACACTTTTTCGCCACACGTGTTTTTTTATGGAAATGATAATAGTGATAATAATGACAATAATCATAATTATAATAATTATTTTTATAATTATAATATTATAATTATTATTATAATAATTATAATTATAAAACATGCTTATAAAACATATTATTATAATTATTATAATTATATATAATATAACAGACCTGTGGGGCTTGCCGCCACACTTTGCAAGACGAAGAAACAATAAAAGCAATAATAATAATTAATTCTAATAATTAATTAATTAATTTTCTACCGCTTTTCCTCACGAGGGTCGCAGGGGTGCTGGAACCTATCCCAGCTGTCTTGGGGCGAGAGGCAGGATACACCCTGGACTGGTGGCCAGCCAATCACAGGGCACATATAGACAAACAACCATTCACACTCACATTCATACCTATGGACAATTTGGAGCCGCCAATTAACCTAGCATGTTTTTGGAATGTGGGAAGAAACCGGAGTACCCAGAGAAAACCCACGGGGAGAACATGCAAACTCCACACAGAGATGGCCGAGGGTGGGATTAAAATCTGGTCTCCTAGCTGTGAGGTCTGTGCGCTAACCACTCGACCACCGTGCAGCCTTTTTTATTATAGCTAAGTGCTCTGAGAACGCAGCATTTCGTCTATGTATTGTTTATAGGACAAAGGTGTGCCGCTGAGTTGGTAAAGTTTAGGAATCCCTGATCTATAGCATTCTGTTATGAGGCAAATATTTCTGCATTTAAACTTTCCAGTTGGATTTTAGTAGGAACTGTGCCTGGTGTTTATTCACTCCGCTTGACAAGATCAAAAAGTGGCTTCACAGCCTCTTACGAATATTTCCAGAGATTTCTCCCTCCATTGTGATGACCAACCTTAATAATAGTATTTTCTGAAATTCATATATGAGCAATTAATGTAAGAGTGGTGCATGTATGCAGCATTGTTATGCTTAAATCTTTGAGGTGGGGCAGACTACAACCGGATGTGAGTTGGTGAAACCCAGCAATTTAACCCACCTACGAAAATGCCGAATATATTTGAGGTCCTACCTTTTTGGGAATGGCATCAAGGTTCTTCCCAGTAGCAACAGTCATGACCGAACTATCTGGTGGCTTTCCCAGAAGCGACACGCTGTCCAAAACAACATCAAGTGCTGAGTACTAACATTTTTTCACACACAGATACGTTGACTCTGTTAAAGTAGTCCATGGTTGCACCTTAGCAGTGGGCAGCTGAAGCAAGACAGCCAGAGGATGTCGGTGGTGTTCATGGGAGGAGGAAGCTGAGCTAAACAGGCTAAAAACTGCAGAAACAAGAGATACTTTTTAGTTACTACAATAATTTTTTTTTTGTTAATATTGCAAGAGCAAGCTTAAACCCAGTACGTCTAACCTGAATGATGACCAGACTGAGCTGACACTGCAGTAGAAACAGGAAGCACTTGCGGATGCCGTATGTTGTGTGTCGTGCCTGCAACAGACCCGCACAATTAAAAAAAACAAAAAAAAGAACGCACTGCAGTATCCATCATGAGCGAGCACATGTGTCTCGAACCTGTTCGATGAGCTTGATCATGCTGACGCTCTCTCCTTGGTGAAAGGTGACGGAGCAGCCAAGACTGTTGAGTTGCCCCGAGAGTCTCAGAGGAGACAGACCTTCCGTGTTACTGTTGAACGGACTCCACGTGGAATAACCAAACGTCTCCCTTGAGCACTGAGATGGGTAAATTGGATCCAGAGCAATGCTAAAAAGGAAGAGGCCGCATGATGCAGTGAAGCTTAAATCCATGCTCTTAGAAATGAATGGGACTCGAACAATAAAACTTATAGAGTGTGCTCCGTTAAGCTAAATGCTAAGTTTCATCAGAGAATCACGTGTCCATACATACCTGAGGTCACTTTGTAGAAACAGGCGGCTGTTGCGGAAATTAGCGGCGCTTCCCAAACAGCATGTAACCTCCCTGTTCTCTTGCATGATCTTAATCATCTCACACATGGCTGCAGAAAACGGAAGTGGTTTTTAGACATAACAGCCATAACAACAAATCCAATCTGATCATTTGCACATAAATAGACATTCAGATTTGAAAAGCTGTCTCTTCTTTGCATATCTTTTGACAACACTGTCCAAATGCGATACCACTGAAGAAGACTTACTGTCAGGGGTGCAGTCGGTGAACAGTGGCACCAATAGAGGCACATTATCGATGTTCTTCAAGTGAGGTCGAACCTGGTGAATGCCCCGAGGAAGCTTTGCCTGAAGAAAAACAAACTCTGGTCAAGATTTGAAGATCTGAGGAAAAAATGGCGGCAATTTACATTTTAAGCGATGTCGGATCTTAAGGAGCTTCTAAGTAGGGCTTCAGAATGCTAAAACAAAGAAATGAGTGAGAGAACAAAATGTTTACACCCTAACCCCCCCCCCCCCAAAGTGTTGGACCCAATTAGAAATGAAAAACAATTAGCGCCTAACATTCAAAATTACGAGTGCGCCTGAACGCCCACAGTGCGAGGAGACGGCAGCAGAAAGAAGACAGAGCGTCAAGTGTGCCTCATATCAACAAATACTAAATCTGAATGATAATATAATTTCCAATTCATCCCCACGCAGCACAGCGGTGGAAAAAAATGGTGCTTCTTTTAGAGTCGGGACACCATGGAAAGATTCCAGTCAAATAATGGACACTTCATACTCGACAAGCAGGATCAGAACTTTCAAATTGCTGTCAGTGCTTCAAGCTCAAGCTGCATCACAAGTCGCCGCTGCATTTAGGGACACTTGTAAATCACCACAAACACACTCGTACATGCACATGCAGCCCAAAGTATGTGATATTTATGCCGTCAATTATGAGGGATGGAGGGTTCGGGTTCTGGAGGGTTCGGGTTCTGGAGGGAACAGATTCTGGAGGGCTAGGGTTCAGGTTCTGGAGGGTTAGGGTTCTGGACGGTTAGGGTTTGGATTCTGGAGGGTTAGGGTTCTGGAGGGTGAGGGTTAGGGTTCTGGAGGGTGAGGGTTAGGCTTCTGGAGGGTTAGGGTTGGGTGGGAGGGTCTGAGCCCGTCCCCTGAATGGGGAAGAGGGTTGGGGTTCTGGAGGATTAGGGTTCTGGAGGGTTGGGGTTCTGGAGGGAGGGTCTGAGTCCGTCCCTTGAATGGGGAAGAGGGTTGGGGTTCTGGAGGGTTGGGGTTCTGGAGGGAGGGTCTGAGTCCGTCCCCTGAAGGGGTTCGGGGTCGGGGTTCGGGTTAGGGGTCCGGTTAGGGGTCCGGGTCGGGCTCCGGGTCGGGTTTGGTTCCGGGTTGTGGTCGAGTTCCGGGTCGGAGTCCGGTTCCGGGTTGGGGTTAGGGTCGGGTTCCGGGTCAGGTTCCGGTTCCGGGTTGTGGTCGGGTTCCGAGTCGTGGTCTGGTTTGTCGTTAGAGTCGGGTCCGGGTCAGGTTCCGGGACGGGTTCCGGGTCGGGGCCGGATTCCGGGTAGGGTGTGGTTCGGGGTCCGGGTTCCGGTTAGGGGTTGATTCTTGTAAGTAACAACGCTCAGCGCTGCCATCTGTTGACATCTAAACAAACTACACGCATCCATCCCGGGCGTGGTAATATACCATCGATCGTACCATCGAGCGCAGAAATCGATCGATTTGTGCACTAACGATGGATCCATCTCGGGCGCAGCGCTATCGATCAATCGCGTAGATCCATCGTTAGTGCGTAACATACACACACACACACGTTACCCTGTTGCAGTCTTCAAGAAAGCTGGGCACATCGCTATCTGTTGGCTGAAAGCTGGCCAGGTCAGAGTGCGCCTCCTCCTCTTGTAGCAGCGGTCCATCAGCTTCATCTCGTGAATCTGTGTCATATTCAGTCGGTCGGTTGCTTGCTTAAAGTTAGACACACTCTTTCTGCAAACTGGAAATAGATTTCAAAGACACGTGCCTGCAGCCGCCCCTGCAGTAGTCTGGGAAACGACTAGCTTGTGGCTAGTTTAGCTACCATTCTATCTAGGGGTGTGGTTCTGATCACATTTTTTCCCCTCCCAGTCTGAAAACATAATTCTTGAATTTGCCCATTCATCATGTGATGGCTATGAATCGAGTATGCATCGAGATTTGATAGCAAACATGATAAACTGGCATCCAAATTACAAAAATACATTCAACCAGCGATGAAGCCTGACTTTTGAGAGGATATCCAGCACTCCTCGACCTTCACTGGTCACACTGGTTAAGGCACGTATAGTACCCCACCTTGGTTCAGGTCCTCATGAAGGGAGCCGTGACCGGGGCTGGAAGGAACCGCTTCACAGGGACCATCTCCGATTGAAGTCAGTGAGATATGACAGTTCCAGCCAGTCTCTAAACCCATCTTCTCTGCAAAAACCTGCACAAACAAAACATGGAGGCACATACGGTACATGGCTAACATGACAACAGTCGTCCCTCGCTACACGGGCCGTTCAAACATCACTCATGGTGTCAGATTATCATAGATTACATATCCTGAACTGCATGGAGTCAGTCATAGATGAAGAGTGAAAAAGTTCTCCTCCCATCTGTGTGGAAGTGGTACCCTTTTGGCATCCTACTTTGTCCTTCTTCTCTGCTCAGATATAAACGCTTTCTTGGAATTTTGGCCATCATCCACAACCCTTACGAGAGACATGAACACTCTTTCTGTGCATTATAAAGATATAAAAACGGCTAAAAAGGGGCAGCTAACCAATGCACTAGCGCCCCCCACCTCCTGAGACATTTAAGGCATTGTTGTATTGTTAACATCTACTTGACATTGGTAATCTCCTAGCTTAAGCAACTTCAGGAGGCAAGGTAAGTTAGGTGCCTTGCCCAAGGACACAACAAGTGACTCGGGTGGAGGTAGTGGGGATCAAACCACCACCCTTCCGGTTCCTGGACGACCTGCTCTCCCATTTTAGCATCTTGTATGTGTTATGTGTCGTGGCAGCTTATGGGTTAAACATAGTATATATGTGTCATTGAAAGTTTTTAGTATTAGTAGTATGTGTGACGAGAGTGTCCTCACCTTACTACGGAGTTCATCCTCCATGGAAAAGTAAACAAAACGAATGCATGCAGTGATCAGGGCGTCAATGAGCCTGACTGTATCCAGCCGAGCCTGGAACTGGGACGATACCATGCCCATGAATATCTGTCCGCTCAGGGCTTGAACACAATCGTCACGTTCCACCCCTTCACCAATTCCTTCTGTTGGAAGAAGGGAAAAGTTGTTTGATAAGACTAATACTTGCAGATGCAACGAACATCGTCTTAAGAGCTTGGCGTTGCACCATCATATCGACAAAGAAAATGTTGCAATATTGTGTTCCGAATTCCAAAGACTCCTGTGTGTTCTACGTACCGTCTGAGCTCCAACTGTTCCTGCAGGAATTGTGCTTGATGGGAGTGGTGAAGGGGAGCTCCAGTCCTGAGAAGAGACAGGGTCCAGGGGCCAGCTCCACACACTTCCCATTCAATTGGCCGGACAAGGAAACTTGCATGGGTTTATAGGCAAAGGCTGAGCAATAACCGGACAGGCAGGCACGTTGGTAGAAGTCCAGAATCTTTTTTCTAAAGCAAGACGGGGTGAATAAATCAATATATTTGTCGTGGGTTCATTCAAGGGAGAAAATAAATTGCCGTTGAAACTGTATTTACCTTTTTTGCTGTTAGGCATTAGCTAACAGGAAAAAAAATAAGATGAGGACTATTTAGTTGATATCGGCTAAATAATTAACAATACCGCTGTTGTTTAAATGTACCTTAACCAAGGCAAAAATTTTGGCATAAGTTTTCAACATAAACTGAATAACATGCTAACTATATTTACCTTTTTTTTTTGCTATTAGGCGTTAGCAAACAGGAAAAAAAAAGATGAGGACTATTTAGTTGATATTGGCGAAAAAAATAACAATACCGCTTTTGTTTAAATGTACCTTAACCAAAGCAAAAAGTTTGGCATAATTTTTCAACATAAACTGAATAATATGCTAACCGGGACGGCCCCTAACCAAGGTTGAACTGTATTTAACTTTTTTTTTTTGCTAATAGGCATTAGCTAACAGGAAAACATTAAGATGAGGACTATTTAGTTGATATTGGCAAAAAAAATAACAATACTGCTTTTGTTCAAATGTACCTTAACCAAAGCAAAAAGTTTGGCATAATTTTTCAACATAAACTGAATAACATGCTAACCGGGACGGCCCCTAACCAAGGTTGAACTGTATTTAACTTTTTTTTTTTTGCTAATAGGCATTAGCTAACAGGAAAAAATTAAGATGAGGACTATTTAGTTGATATCAGCTAAATAAAGAACAATGCCGCTTTTGTTTCAATGTACCTTAACCAAGGCAAAAAAATTTCGCATTAGTTTTCAACATAAACTAAATAACATGCTAACCGGGACGGCCCCGAACCGAGGTTCAACTGTATTTAACTTTTTTTTTTGCTATTAGGCGTTAGCAAACAGGAAAAAAAAAGACGAGGACTATTTAGTTGATATTGGCAAAAAAAATAACAATACTGCTTTTGTTTAAATGTACCTTAACCAAAGCAAAATGTTTGGCATAATTTTTCAACATAAACTGAATAACATGCTAACCGGGACGGCCCCTAACCAAGGTTCAACTGTATTTAACTTTTTTTTTTTTTTGCTAATAGGCATTAGCTAACAGGAAAAAATTAAGATGAGGACCATTTAGTTGATATCAGCTAAATAAATAACAATGCCGCTTTTGTTTAAATGTACCTTAACCAAGGCAAAAATTTTTCGCATTAGTTTTCAACATAAACTGAATAACATGCTAACCGGGACGGCCCCTAACCAAGGTTCAACTGTATTTAACTTTTTTTTTTTTTGCTAATAGGCATTAGCTAACAGGAAAAAATTAAGATGAGGACCATTTAGTTGATATCAGCTAAATAAATAACAATGCCGCTTTTGTTTAAATGTACCTTAACCAAGGCAAAAATTTTTCGCATTAGTTTTCAACATAAACTAAATAACATGCTAACCGGGACGGCCCCTAACCAAGGTTCAACTGTATTTAACTTTTTTTTTTGCTAATAGGCATTAGCTAACAGGAAAAAATTAAGATGACTATTTAGTTGATATCAACTAAATAAATAACAATGCCGCTTTTGTTTAAATGTACCTTAACCAAGGCAAAAATTAGTTTTCAACATAAACTAAATAACATGCTAACCGGGACGGCCACGAACCGAGGTTCAACTGTATTTTACTTTTTTTATGCTATTAGACGTAAGCAAACAGGAAAAAAAAAAGACGAGGACTATTTAGTTGATATCGGCGAAAAATAATAACAATATAGTTGAAATATGATTGCTCAGACGAAGAAAAAAAAAACCCACAAATCTAGAAGAAAATAAATCAAAAATGCAGGCACATGTTACCAACAATGTAACCTTGTACCACTTCTACTCTCATATGTTCTTCTCTCACACGTTCCACAATCTACTCTCTTTCCGTTTGGAGAGACGCCTTCCCTTTAAATAGTCTCGCCCCTCCCTTGGGCGTAACCACTCAACAATAGGGGTGCAGCACCATGTTTGCGACTTGGTTCAGTGCAATGTCACCTTACCACTACTTCCGCGCCAATTTCGCTTCTTAGGGGGACCGTCCCAGAAGTAGTCCTTTCCGGTGTGCGTCGGCATCAGGCTGCCAGTCTCGCGGTTCAATGAGGTGAGTCTTGCATATGCATAGTATGGATTGTATGTGGCGTGAGGAGTGTGCACCCTCCAATGTCCACACATGGGGAATACGTTGTCGGGACGCAGGGATGGAGGAGTCCTCTTCTCCGTCACAAGGTTCCATGTAAAAGGTCTATTTATTTTCACCTCAGCCACCATATTATGTTACATGCTCACCATTCAATGTTTATCATGCAAGTGACTGCAAACGCACACTGGTGCATCTGTCAATCCCCGCCCACCATGTGTAAATATTACTTCCAACACACGCCGCACATGTATTGTGTATGTACATACATGTGCATGTGTGCATGTGCAACACACACAGCAGATTGATGCAGAAAAACACAGATTTTCGTACCTGTCGGATCCTAAGAGGGGATAAATATCAGCTCCATCCCAAAAGTCAGTGCAGGCCTCCAAGATCAGGTCAGCTGTACCATGGGACAGCATCTGGACATTATCTGGGGTGAGAAAGTGGAAAACATGGACGCTACATATAAGAAGATTCAATGCAGTCAGGTGTCTTAGTACTTTTTTGTGATGAGTAATGTCATATATATATATACATATACATACATACATACATATACATGTATACACATATATATATCTTATATCGGGCGGCACGCCAGTCTAGTGGTTAGCGCGCAGACCTCACAGCTAGGAGACCAGGGTTCAATTCCACCCTCAGCCATCTCTGTGTGGAGTTTGCATGTTCTCCCCGTGCATGCGTGGGTTTTCTCCGGGTGCTCCGGTTTCGTCCAACATTCCAAAAAAACCATGCTAGGTTAATTGTCCATAGGTATGAATGTGAGTGTGAATGGTTGTTTGTCTATATGTGCCCTGTGATTGGCTGGCGACCAGTCCAGGGTGTACCCTGCCTCTTGCCCGAAGACAGCTGGGATAGGCTCCAGCATCCCCGCGACCCTCGTGAGGAAAAAGCGGTAGAAAATGAATGAATATATCTTATATCAAACAATATAAGAACAGCTAAAAAGAGGCAGCAAAGAATACACATAATAATAATAACACATAATATTCTGCTTATAAAACCTTCTGGAAAAAAAAACCCCTCTAAATCTGTCATTAATGTTCCAATTACATAAAGTGGCATGCATATTAACCAAGCTACAGCGACACTATTATTATTGAAATTAATAGGGATGTCCGATCATTATTGGTACCGATAATTATCGGCCCGAAATCAGCATACAAATGCAATATTGGTTGACATCGTAATCACATTTTTATATTAAAAAAAAGTACTGTATACAAGACTTAAAAGAAAATTGTATATATTTTTTTATATTTTATTTAAATATTATATTTTTGTATACAAGACAAGACAATTTTTGTATACAAGAGTTCATTCCGCCACAGGAGATGCCATGTTGCACAAATCGGGATTGGCTGATATCGGAAATTGAATTGAGAGTTGGGCAATATTGTATAAAAAAAATATATGTCTGTATAAAAAAATACATAAAATATTCATTCATTCATTCATTTTCTACCACTTTTTCCTCACAAGGGTCGTGGCGGTGGTGCTGGAGCCTATCCCAGCTGTCTTGGGGCGAGAGGCGGGGTACAGCCTGGACTGGTGGCCAGCCAATCACAGGGCACATATAGACAAACAACCATTCACACTCACATTCATACCTATGGACAATTTGGAGTGGCCAATTAACCTAGCATGTTTTTGGAATGTGGGAGGAAACCGGAGTACCCGGAGAAAACCCACGCATGCACAGGGAGAACATGCAAACTCCACACAGAGATGGCCGAGGGTGGAATTGAACCCTGGCTGTGAGGTCTGCGCGCTAACCACTTGACCGCTGTGCTGCCAGAAATGTATAAGCTGTGATTTGCTGCATTGGCCGGGAACCGGACCCGGGCCTCCCGCTTGGCAAGCGAGAATTCTACCACTGAACCACCAATGCCACTATATAAAATATAATATATATATAAAAAAAAAACAATATCGGACATCAGACTGACGTAGTAACCTCGCCACACCAGACAGGTTATCTACTAGCTGGCTAGAGAAGAGCTTCACCACACACACACACATCGCCACGCTCAAAACAACATTTATAGGTCAGAAAGGTGGAAAAATCCTAACAGGTCGCCTTTAATATTTTCATCAACGTTGTGCAGCAATGATCAATGAGCAGCATAACAGTGAAGGCAAGTTGGGCGTTAACTCACTGGAGGAAGAGTCTCGTACAAAGAGGGAGATCAGGTGGGAGAGAGGCGGCTGACGCTTGGTGAAGTAATGCAGGCGTCTGGAAGGCAGATCTTTAGCATTTTCTCCGGTTGGCAGCTGATAAAGAGCCAGGTGGCTCTCCTGTTTAAACAGCTCCCTGGCACCGGGAGTGAACCCTGACACACACACAGCATTGTGTATTATACACTCATCACACTTTCATGACCTGAACTCAACCACCTGACAGCAGACTCGATTCTTACCTATGAGCCTGGAGAGCTCGCAGAGCCCCCAGGGAACGCAAACTGGCTGCACGCTGCCGTGGCTCTCCTGCACCGCTAGATTGGACAAATGATCGGAGAAGCGGCAAAGCTGCTGGGTGACGCTGGTGTTGCAGAGGTTGAGCATGATGTTGAGGCCCAGGGGTTTGAGCGAAGGCAGGTGGCACTGCCATGACAGATCATCAAACTGGATGCTAGCAGGGTTGTGCTGGTCTTGAGACAGACTCAGCATTTCTAGGTGGTAGTCGCACACAAAATCGTCTGCCTCAGTTTCTTGGCAGCCAATCCCAAATTCCTGGAGAAGGTGAGACACAAAAGACAAAGATATTGACGGAGGAATCCTTCTTTTCAATTATGTAACACAACCGCTTTCAGTTGTTTACCTGGGACTGGTCTTCGCCGCCCTCTGTGTCACGACTGTAGCTCACGTTGGATCCGGAGTTGTGTTTTGTGCGAGCGTTTCCAGGTTGGCAGGAACGCTGAAGCCTTAGTGTTTCTGTTGAATGAGTCGCCTCACTGGGCTCAGGTGTTTCCCCAAGCTGGGTGCTAAGCTCCGCTGTTTGACAAAGAAGAGCTTCCACTTCTAGGGCCTGCTGGGGAGTGACAAACACAAGGGGTGGATGACCCTACTTTTCACTTTCTTATGAGGCCGCACTTGAACGTTCTGAAAATACCAACCTCATCCCTGTCTTCATAGGTCTCCATTCTGCAGTAGGAGTTGACTGACAGGCCGTCTATGAGATCTTCCTGGCTATTGTGAGGTGGTTCCACTCGTCCGCTGAAGAACAGCACAGTCTCGGGGCTCGGGTTCGGCCACGATAGGATACCCTGTTTGTCGACACAACACAAGACCTGCAGAGGGATGGGTGGGGGGGCAGTACAAAGCAGCATTATAATGAGACTGTCTCTCAATGTAGCTTTGTTACAGCTCCATACAGCAGGTGGCATTATGTAATCATAAAGAACAACTGCACTTTTGCGGAATTCTTTAATCCTTACGCAAGAAATAAACACACGACTTTCTCTTTATGAAATAACCTCTAAACACCTCCATCATGTTTTTTTTTTGCCAAAATATGTTAAATATATTAATCATACACCCCGACTACAATACATATTCCGTCTTTCCTCTATCTGCCAAAATACTACGAATGAAACTATGAAACATTTAACGTTGCAAAGGCCGCCTGTCAATGTGAACATGCTTACTCCAACTGCTTGCAGGCAAAAGCAAAAAATGTGCCACAAAGATATGTAAACAATGTATTCCATGCGTAGTATATACTGTATAACAAGACAAAAGAGAGTGAAATATACTTACAGTGACAGATCCAAGAGTGTGTAAAAGGCTGGATGTGTAACAGAGAGTCTGCGATGCTCCCTTCAGGACACCAATGAGATGTCTCCACACACACAGCATCATCTCCTGCAAATGGCAGCACACGAGCAAATCATGCAGCAGCTTTGCAGTTCTGTACGTGTTTATTTAAATATTAACACATAAAATCCATAGAAATAATGGTGAATAGGGGTCTTCAAAGTAAAACATGATGATATTTCTCATTTAGAGGGTTGGAGCGGATATTGGCGTTGATGGGGGTAGTAGGGATGCATAGTTGTATGTCGTCAACATCACTGTAAAAACTGAGGCCATGATGATGTTACCAAGAGGAGGATATAGAGCAGGGGTCGGGAACCTTTTTGGCTAAGAGAGCCATGAAGGCCAGATATTTTAAAATGTGTATCTGTGAGAGTCATATACATTTTTTTTAAACATTGAATGCAATAAAATGTGTGCATTTTTATGTAAGACCAACAGTTTTAGATAATGGGCTCTAATTACGTAGACCAGGCACACTACCCCACGCCAATGGGGTGTGGCCAGCACACTTTCGTGAGCAGGGCAGTGTCTAATAATAAATCAAATACTTGTTGCCATTAATACAACTTCTGCTGCTGCATGGTTTTGCACCGTACTCCGTAGACGTATTTCATTCTTTTCTTCGTCAGAAGGCTTGGTTCTGCAGCTTTAGCTATTTGACTAAAGGAGGAAAGTTTACATTTACATGTTTTTTTGACATCTCAATGACCGAGGTAGACTACAGCATTAACCAGTAATAGTCAAGTTTTGGTGTTTGACCTGGAAAATATCATCAGGAAAGATAGATATGGTTGGCCGTATTGCAGCAGAATATAGATGGACAAATTAAAATGCATAAGAAAGTTGTTGATTTTGAATATTATTTTTAACAGTCATTCTGTGATGGTTTACTTTAAAATGTTAGCAAAAATACATTTTTATTGTGGTAAGAAATGCTTGAGAGCCAGATACAGTCATCAAAAGAGCCCTACCTGGCTCCCGAGTCATAGGTTCCCTACCTCTGATATAGAGGATGAAGAGGAGAGGACCAAGCATCGAACCTTGGGGAACACCTTGTGAGAAAGGGGCTATCGCACAAACTGCTATGGATTTGATAACTGGGTCAGATCCAATGATACTGAAGGTGGTCTTAATGACATTGACGTAGTATTGTGACTGGGCGGGATTTAAAGCATCTTTGCATTGCTGTGGAAAACCGCTATAGGCTTAGAGATGAACAGCCAGAAATCTCAATTACAAAGAAGAAATATCATCACGTTTAAATTAGCTCCGTTATTATTTTAGTCCGGTTACTGCTCTTTACGTGGGCACCGGTGCATTTATGATATAGAGTTGCAGTATGCATCGGTAGTATTAAGCCGAATATCGTAAATACTGTAAAAACGTTTGAGACATGTGAACACCTCTTGTCATATTTCTAAATAAACGTCAAAGAAGTGAAAATCTTCTGCAACATGAATTTTTCACACCCAATGACAGGATGGTGAGCAAATGAAAAAAAAAAAGGAAAAAAAAAAAAACAAGAACTGTTCATACCTGGGAGGAAACCACTTCGGTGTAGCTGCTTAGAGTGTCCTCCGAGAATTTTGCAAGCTAGGAAAAAAGAAAAGTCAAGTTAAAAATGCATGGAAAATTAATTTATGAGCCCATCCGACATCAAAGTGTCTTTTTGTATTCCTCACCAATCCTGCTGGAGATACACGGCTGAACTCGGCAAGGACCCGGGCCTCTCCAAAAGCGTTGACCAGTACCCACATGATGGGGAATAGCAGCGGTAAGACGGGCAGCACACCCATCAACTGAAAATAAAACATTTTCAATCATCCATGACGCTCACAGCGCAAAATTAAGGAGAACATACATTTATTTTCTAATTAGTTTGGTGAATTATTTCTATATTCCCAGCAAAGTTGTAATGCTAATCCGCTTTGGTGTACCAATTTCCCACTTGGTACACGTAGAAGAACATAGAAGTCATATCGGACCGTTTTGGGGAACAACCTTGAGAGATTCTAGACCACCATCTGCCATCAAGTGGAAGCGGTCAACATTAGCCACGTTTACATGGACCCAAATATTCCAATTCCATTCGGGTTATTTGCTCAAACGGAAAAAATTTAACCTTTGTATACACCTCATTCCGAAAGAAAAGTGCCAATCCGAATGAATATATAATCGGATTCACAGGGGTGGAATATTCCTTTCCCCAATCCGATTGAGGTATCTTGTACCCGCTCAAAAGGAAAGTTGTCAGACTGCGTTCTTCTTCTTCTGTTGTTTATTGGTGGTTGGCAAGCAGCTTTCGTGTGCATTAGCGCCATCTGTGGAACAGAATCTAAACCCTTCTATACGCCATTCACAAGTCCAGTTTTATTAAAAAAGAAAATACATATCTATATAAAACATGTGCTGAGTTTAATTATAAAATATTAGCAAAAATGAACTTTATCTTTTCCTGTTCCCGGGTGCGTTATTTCAGCGAATGCTGAGATATGACGTAACACCCAGCTCGAGACGTTCTTCGATTTAAAAAAAATGGAGGCGAGCAATCGGCACTGGACTGCTGCGGAAAGTTTGTTTTTGATTCAAACTAAATTTCAAGACTGGACGAAGGAAAAACTGTCAATACGGAGTTATTCCAACTAGTGAAAGAAAAACTCGAGGAAGTCGGTATCACGTGATGTTGGTGGTTACACTTTACTGGGCATGCCCCATTGACTATTCTGGTTGATTATAGCGGCGCATGTAGACACGCGATTGGAATATTCCTTTCCATGTATACCATTGCTTTCGGAAAGGTCATTCGGAAAGAGAAAAACTCCTCATGTAAACGTGGCTATTGTGTTTGGTGGGGATGGTGTGCTACTGATCTCTACTCAAGACGTTGTGGACCAGATGAAGGAATTCTTAAGTCCCACCAACATGTATCCAACATGAACCTTGAAACCGAGGTACAAACTAAGGATCAACCGATACATCGGCTGGCCGATATTTGCGTTCTTTACTTGAATCGGTTTCGGCCGATACAGGCGTGGGTTCACCAATGTATTTTTTCCGCTGCATGATTTACAGACAGGCATCCGCCGGGCAGCTTTGTGTTGCCGCAGGACCCTGCAACACAAGCAGTCGCGGTACCCCTCTCACACTGGTGAATCCTTTTAAAGTTGATAATGCCGTTTAAATGTGTGTTTAAGAAAACTGAATCCTACTGTGTTCAGTGTTTACATTTCAATAAATATTTGTTTAATCTTGAGACCTGGAATATTTGTTATCATTGTCATTTTTTCATATAAATTGAGGGAGCAAAAGCAGTATCGGCCACAAATATCAGCCCAAGCAAAATCGGCCATCGGCTAAGGGTGATGGAAAAAAATCGATATCTGCATCGGCCGGAAAAAAAAATTATCCGTCGATCTCTAGTACATTGTTACATCCCTAATAGTGAGGGATACAACAGTGTAGGCACAATGCGGCATTCCTTCAGAAGCAAGCCCTTTACCCAATTATCAATGGAATAAAGGATTGGTGATGCTGTATTAAAACACTTTTTTAGCAAAAAGCTAAAATAAAAAAAAAAAATACCTGAAGCTGCAAGAAATTGTAGCTGGTGGGAGTGAGGTTGGGCGCATCACAAAAGTATCGCACTGAGTTTACCAGCAGAAAGGCCGCCTATAGAAACAGATCCACAACATAGGCAACATCATATACGAAAGATGCGCTGTTTTAAAAAGACATGTAAACATTTGGTCGATTGAACTCACCAGAACCACAGGACAGACCAGTTTGGTGATGACGGACTGCACTGTAAAACGCTCATTATCGAGGACGGTGATTGGCCGAGAGCCTGCCAACTCCAAACAACTCCTGTGTGATGCAGAAAATACACGTGAAAGCAACTTGGGTTGTCTTACGATAGTCAACATTCGAAGGAGCCTTCCTAAGTCGTATGAGCAAGATCGTATCATTCCAACTTAATCGTCAAAAGCTACTTCGCTGGCAGGAAGCAATACGTCAAGCTAGGAGAATACACATCTGCAAGTTCATATATTACGTGCGGAGTTCCCCAGGGGTCAATACTGGGACCAAAACTGTTCAACTTGTACATCAAGGATATCTCAAAGTCACAAAAGACTTAAAGCTGGTATTATTTTCGAATGATACCACTGCTTTTTGTTCTGGAGGGAGTACAGACGAAATCATTAGGAAGGTCAGAGAAGAAATGGTCACACTAAAAAGATGCTTTGATGATAATAGATTGTCCTTGAACCTAAATAAAACTAAAATCATGCTGTTTGGTAACAGCAGAAAGGACACGTACCAACAAATACAAATAGACGGTGTAGACATTGAAAGGGTGAAGGAAAATACATTTCTGGGGATCACAATAAATGAAAATATGAGCTGGAAACCTCATATTACAAATATACAACATAAGGTGGCCAGAAATATTTCAATATTGAACAAAGCAAAATTTGTTCTCAATCAGAAATCACTCCACACTTTTTATTGCTCTCTGGTTCTACCATATCTTACTTATTGTGTGGAAATATGGGCTAATAACTATAAAAGCAATCTTCACTCACTAAATGTACTGCAAAAAAGGTCAGTAAGGATAATTCATAATGCCGCCTACAGAGAACATACTAACTCCTTATTTCTAAAATCACAAATACTTCAACTTGATGATATAGTTCATCTTCAGAGAAAAAAAAATAAATAAATAAATATAAAATAAATTTAAAAATAAATAAAAATTCATAAAATAAATTTTATTAAATTTAAATAAATACATACAAGTAAATACAATAAAATAAAAAATACTAATATATAAAAATAATAAAAATCTGTAGACTATATTAGGAAAGCAGGAAGTGAACAAATGTAAGAGTTACTGATTGTAAAAGTACCAGATGGAGGGGTAGGATTTAATAAGCTTTACTTCTTCCTACTCCTTTTGGACATGTGGAACTGTGAACTGATTATGGGATGCACTCAATTGTAATCTGATGCATGTTCAAATGAAATAAAACCATTACCATTACCATAATGACGCGTTCACGGAAGTTTCCTTTAACTGCGGCAATTTCTTTGACGCGCGAAATTTGTTTTCCTCCCGTTTGGCCCTCCACCCCCACCGTAGTTTTGATTGAAGCACGGTAACCACAGATAAGTTGAGTCAGGACAAGAAAGATTGAGGTTTCCTACCTAACTGTGTCTAGAACCGGAGTCCTGACAACTCTGAAGAGACGATGTTGCTGTGGGCTATGCGGTCCTCTTTTCTCATTGGCCAGCGCAGAAGGAGATGGAGAGGATGGGGGGAACAAATCTCCGGGCTCCAATACAATGTGTTCATCATCCTACGACAGAAGAAGATTTAAAGGGGACCTATTATGCTCATTTGTTAACCCTTTGCATTGAGTTGCGGACTACTGTAGAGCAACTACACACAATAACCTACACAGAAACCATTTTCGATTTTCCAGAATCTGCACCCATTCCAGCTGTATTTACTTTGATTTGTGCTTCCTGCCAAAACGGTGTTTTAATTTATTCCACCCACAGCCCGCACCTGGGCATGCCCATCCGTCCCAACGAGCTTTCTTCTTCTGCCCTGTGATTGGCTGGCCACCAGTCCAGGGTGCACCCCGCCTCTCGCCCGAAGACAGCTGGGATAGGCTCCAGCACCCCCGCGACCCTCATGAGGATAAGTGATAGAAAATGAATGAATGTTTTACATCGTCAGTTTTGCCACCCTGGTCTCAACTAATAAATCACACAAAGTTTTCCAAACTTTGCGTCTCTGTTATGCGTGTCACAAACCCAAAGACCAACCCCGACCTTCTCAGCGGCAAGGTCAAAGTAGGCCGCAATACCGCTGATGACTCTCACAGCTCTCACCAAGCAGCAGAGCAAGCGGGGTAAGCTGAGTTAAGTTGAGCCACTGGTGACTCCCATTAGTTATATTCTAGACAATGGATCGAGAGGCCTAACCCAGTGAGGACCAGCCGAGAATGCCACTAGTGAGTCAACAAGGCGTGGTACCCGCTAACCAAACAGGCGTATCAGAACACAGGAAGCACACCACAAGACTCCCAATAACTGAAATATATATCAATATATACTGTATTTGAGCTGCATGGGTTGATTATATACTTTCAGACCATCTCCCTGGCTGTGGTTTTCTCTTTGGTCGCGGTTGAAGTTCACACTGTTTGGCACGTGTCCATGAAGTATTGATTTGGTTAACAATTGAGCCTTCGGTTGAGAGTCTAGCTAAAGATTCCTTAACACTAACCTTTATTCCTCGGAGAGATGCAAATGCTTCCTGTCCGGGTCTCAGAGCAATAATATCTCCTTCCACCAGCAGACTGACAGGCAGATTGACCAACTGGGAGTCACGGTATGTCCAATGAAGAGACCACGATGGTGACGAGGGTGTGTATAGATCAGGATAAAGCGATACAGGCCACCGTACTTCCCCCACCCAACCAGAAAGATAATCTGCAGTAAAAGAAGGATGAAGACGTTCTTTTTTTACAAATCAGATATATTTCTTAAAATGATTTTCCCACATCATCATTATTATGTCCACATTTTATTTATAAGCCATTGAAAAACCCAAGGACAATGGTATTGAGCCCCTTCACAAGTTCTTTTTTTTTTTTTTTTTGGGCAAATATATGAAACGTTACAGTGCATTTCTTACATCAATCAAAATATAACTTTCCATTATTTACATTTGTATTCAGCTATCTGATCACAAGCCCAAAAGGAGTAGGCTGAAGCAAAAGCTTATAAATGCCTACCCCTTTTTGCAAGATATAATCATGTTCATGCCACAGTCTTGTTTTCCCCTGTTATTATCATTGTAATATTATTATTGTTATCATTATCATCTTTATCATTATTACCATCATTAATATTACCATTTTCATCAATATAGTTGTAACATTTTTTTTTAATTATTTAATTTTACAGACTTCATTGCTTCATGTAGAGTGCTGTATCATTCCATCTGTTTTCTGAAATTCGCAGTATTTGTGCTTTTATTGTCAATTTATTAGCCCACTTTTCCCCCCTAAGTGTAACATTTACATATCATTTTCTGGATTGCATGTGTCTAATCTTGTGAATTAAAAAACAAGAACTTGAGACTGTGTCTGGACAGGTGACCAACTCAAACATTTCAATTTAGATTAGATTAAAACCACCACCACCCCCCCTTATACTGACCCAAACAGAACACATAGTAACACACATGTGGTGCCCCCCCTATTGAGGGGTCCTGGACTATGCAGATATCGTCTTTATAGCAGAAATAAATAGCTTTATTAATTCTTTAAAGAGAGACGTGAACAGGCCCGACTCACCGCTGAGCTGCGTTACGATGCCTTTGAGGCGACGGACCATCTCGCTCCTTTTCAGCATCTCCTGTCGTCTGACCAGCAGCAGATTCACCAGCAAGAGGATGACGAGAGCAGCGGCATTCACTACCTCATTACCGGAACTGCAAGAATGAAAAAAAAAAAAAAACATGGAAGGAACTCTATTAGGGTTGACCATGAACATGCCTGTTACGACATGGTTATAAAACGGTGGTGTTGGATGTTTTCAAGAAATTGAAAATAAAGCCTTACTGTCTGGCAATTGAATTGTGTAGAACCTACCTGCCTTTTGGCTGGCTGCCATAGCAACACAAGAGTCCCAGTGCCACCAAAATAGTAAGAGCAGCTCCCGGCCAGTGGAGACAGGAGTGGCGGTTGCCATGGTAAAGGAAGCTACTCACCCAGTGTTCCTACCAACATAAGATAGGGATACTGACGAGCACTGCAACCATCTCGATGGAGAAGTCATATGAGAGGCAATGTACAGTAAAGTCTCGTTATATCGATATTGTCAGGAGTCGTAAAAAATATCGATATAACCGGACTGTCGATATATCCGATCCTGCGCCGAACTGCATTAAAAGTGGGCAATAATGCACTCGACATTGTTCTATACTATAGAAGCAGCTTAAATCAATCTTTGCTTAAGGATTTCAATACCGAAAAAGAACACGGCGAACGGCTGCTTCTAGTCAACTTTATTTTTCACACTTCCACCACCAGAGCACAGCACACACACCGATTCCCGCACTTCCAACTGCGTTCGTGGTTTCTCTCGTGTGTATAGAATCTATACACAAGAGAGAAACCACGAACGCCAGCATGTACATATGAAAAACAGTGATTATTGCAAGCGATAAAAAGATATCTGAATACAACACAATTAAATACATGTATTTGTACGCTTGTGTCTTCGTTGGAATAGGTGTGTATGCTATGTCAGTTGGTTCTTCTGTTGCAGGCATGTGTTTGGCCAGCTATGTGGGGCGGGTTGAGCATGACCTGTGAACCAGGAAGTGTGGGAATCGGTGTGTGTGCTGCGCTCTGGTTCACCGTGTTATTTTTTGGTATTGAAATCCTTAAGCAAAGATTGATTTAAGCTGCTTTTGTATCGATATAAGCAGACCAAATTGGCTGGCGGGAGATGAAAAGGGCATCGTAGTAACCGGATTATCATAATAACCGTGTATCGTACTAACGGAACTAATTATATCATAAAAGACTAGAAATTTGCCGGGAAATGAAAATAGTATCGTAATAAGCAGTAATTCGTTATAACCGATATCAATATAACGAGACTTTACTGTAGTTTTCTTTAAGATCGATACTGTATGTTATTGGAGGGTGAATGTTTACCTGTGCAGAGACCCGTTTGCTGGTTGTCTTCTGGTACTGGTCCAACAGGTCGCCAAGCTGATCCCTGAGTCTTCCCAGAGCTTGATGGGTCAACAGGCCCAAAGTAACAGGATCTTCCTCCTACAACATGGCACATGAAATTAATCACTTCACATTGATCTTTGCACCACAACACCGAAATAGTTGGTATCCCAACGAGCAGTGACTACGGCTGTTTGTGGGTCTCCAAGATCTCCCTGGGTAATCGCTCTTTGACTAATAGTCCAAAAACATTCACTAGCATAAATTTTACAACACGGATAAAGCAAATGATTAACCAAAGCTACAATAAAATATATTTGTGCCAGCACGACTATAGGAAAAAACTCACCTGCTGCTTATCCTTTGACTCCATAGTAACAGGAGCCACTCCACATGCTCTGTTCCCCAACCAGCCAACACCACCTGGCAGATTCCTGTCAGTGCCTGCGAGGTACAAATGAGGACCCGGACCTGTTAGCCTTCAGCGTGTGGATGCTTAGATACATCAGCAGATGGATGGCGCAGCCTCGGTGTCCCGCCTGGCAACACCTTCTGTCCTGTCGCCTCTGCCAGTGTGACGGGAGGCACACCCACACCTACATGAGCCAATGGAAAGACGTCCGCACAGCTGTGATCCAGCTATTTTTGGCTCTTTGGCGCTTAATTGTTGCTCCTGTGCTGCTGTATCCGGATGCTCGGTTTAATATCGGGTACATAAAGCGCTCTGTGGAAAAGTGACAGATGACATGAATCACAAATCAGAAGTGAAATGACATGCACATGCATAATGTGTAAATATAGTTGACCTTCCATGCACACAATATTCCTGTAGTCAGCACAATATAACAAATATATCATAAATGTTATTAGAAATAAACAGAGTCCCACATTTGCTCCAAATTAAGTTAGTCTGTGCTGCGTTTGTGCTGTTTTCTCTAATTAAAAAGGACGGTTTGGACTGTCATACTTTTTCAGTTATTAAAAGTAGTCCCTCATCTATCACGGTTAATTGTTTCCAGGATTCAATATTAATAAATTTAATATTTTCGTAATTAAGAGCACAGAAAACTTGTTTACCATTATTAGAGCCCTGTTGACATGAAATAACACCCCTATAGTCAATTCTACACTCCTATTATTCTTTGTTTACTTCACATTGCTCAACTGTAAGGCTATGGGACACAAGAGACAGCCACCACTCTGAAGCTCACCAGTTAGCATCTCCAGTTTACTTATTCTATACAAAGTGTTTCAAACAGAGTGGGAAGGTAGACAAAGCAAGAGGGCAAAACTTTACCACTTCCACACAGAAGCAGAAGAGAACTATAGCATGCCATACATGCAGTGTAAAGGTCATCTAATCGACACAATACAACATATAGTTTGTCTTTCAATATTTGTGGACTAACAATAGTCCATAGTCAACCATAAAACAGCGGTTATTTATTAAATAGTAAACAAAAACCTGCGATAACGTGAGGGAGTGATGTTTGAACCGCAACGTAGTGAGGGACGACTGCGTCATTTGTTTGTCTCAAGCACACATATTCAATAACCATTCAATAGCCACATATTGTTATTACCCATCACTCACATTTGGTGCTTTCCATGCTTGCATGTCCAATTCTGGGCTGCCTTGAAACTGACTTTTTGGCAGTTTGGAGGGAAGACCCACCGGAAGCACAGAGATGCCGTGATTGGTTGCTTTCGTGAAACCACGCCCCCGTAACCTCATCTCTCAATGGTTGACAGCTAGCTACTTGTTCCATTCTAAGGAGTCGGTACGTTGTTTATCATAAATATATCGTAAATGGCAACAGTCATAAAATAGTCCAAATAATTGTGCCTCTAGTTAAGACCGACACTTAAAAGTCAGCTGGTATAGGCTGCCTAGAAAACGGATGGATGAATGAATGAATTGTAAAAATAACAACATTGACCAAAGTGCTGTTTAAACGAGTTAGGTGGCTAAAGGTAATCAACAAAGTACTTAATAATACTATTACGGTAGTATTATGGTACTATTACGGCAGTATATAGTATCCGAACTAAACCTAAAACAACTTTGACTCCATTAGTTCATTTTTTTAGGCTTTTCTTTCTCCTTTCCTACACTTTACACACCTGGCGGTCTTACAGCAAGAAGCGCGAGGATGTGGACACGTGACGCAACCAGGAACAGAACACCTCAGCAGTGGCTCCAGGATTCTCCGAAGGACGCAGCCTATGCGGTTGGCGGAGGCTGGGTCCTTCGGAGGATGCAGACCCTAAATCGGGATGCAACTTGTGTGATTGTCCACCTCAGGACACCGGGTAAGCGGAACACAATGTATGAAATATGATGTCAACGTCAGGCAGTGTTAACACTGGTTTTGGTTGAACAATTAACAGCCTTACACCATCGCTCTTCCGTAAAACTTACCGTTCGTCATTAGCAGATGTATTTGAAGATGACTTTAAAATCAGCCGTCAATTACACAAGGAGAATCCATTTTGCCAGGGATGCGCCATATTGGCTTTTTCTTCTTCTTGGGTTTTAAGGCTGTTATCGCACTAGCGCCCCCTCTGTTGGTTGTAGTCCATTAGCTTCTCCACCAACGCTAAAGTTGCTGTAAGCACTGGACTTCCTTTGGGATTAAATATTTGCCTGTTTATTAATTTATTTATTGAATCAATTACTTTTTTTAAGGAGGAGTCAGGGTAATTTGTCATGCCTTTATTAGAAACACACTTAGCTACTACTTATTTAGCTGTGTACTTAACTATTTACACCACAATGACACAGTGGTTCATTCCTATTGTGTTTAAAGACAACCTAGCAAGACTATAACGGCAACTATCTATGAAAATCTATTAATATAAATGTCTATTTATATTTACATCATAGAATGATGATGGTCACCACATGGTTTATTCTCAGGCCGTTGAATCCATCCAGTCGTGATCAATCACCGAACCACTACACTAGAGATCATTTTATTTATTACACAATACAGTATCACACTGAGTATATCACTCACATTTCAGCAAACATTTTACGAAATATTCTCAAGGGACGATAATGTACGATATAGATGAAGTAGTGTACAGCTTGGAAAGCATGGTAGGTGCATGATAATTATCCGACCGATATGACGGAATAAATCCAATGACATAAAAAATAGCTCTGATAGTAGATCATTAAAAATTTAAAAAACGCTCCAATGAGGCAGGATTGCCTTCTACAAGGACTGTACAGGTGAGCAAATCAAGTGCTCCTTTGTTTTTCTCCTGCTGTGAGCTCACATGTAAACAAATAGGGTGAAAATGTTGATCAACAAAGTAGGCATAATAAGATATTTATTTTTTTGCAAGTTAAGAGAAAACTACACTTTCTTGGGGGGGATTTTTCCCATCATCCACAATCCTTATGTGAGACATGAACATATTGTCTCTTCTGTGAGGTCAAAAGACATAAACATAGATAAAAAGAAGGCAGCTCATTCATGCAGGTCATGGGACACACTTATTCCACCCCCATACTTACGTATACTTAACACACGACTGCCTCAAAACAGGCCAGTAGGGGATATAGACGTGTTGTAAACATGTGTAGAACCCTCCCTGTTTCCGATACTGTGGCATGAGAACGTGGCGGCATGCCGGGGCTGCTGGAAGAGTGTGTCCGACCACAGTGCATGTTGCTGGGCCAACACCAGCTAATTCAACAAGACATCCATTTTTACATAATAATATAATGCTGCACGGCGGGCGAGTGGTTAGCGCACAGACCTCACAGCCAGGAGACCAGGGTTCAATCCCACCCTCGGCCATCTCTGTGTGGAGTTTGCATGTTCTCCCCGTGCATGCGTGGATTTTCTCCGGGTACTCCGGTTTCCTCCCACATTCCAAAAACATGCTAGGTTAATTGGCCACTCCAAATTGTCCATAGGTATGAATGTGAGTGTGAATGGTTGTTTGTCTATATGTGCCTTGTGATTGGCTGGCCACCAGTCCAGGGTGTACTGCGCCTCTTGCTCAAACACAGCTGGGATAGCCTCCAGCACCCCCACGACCCTCGTGAGGATAAGCGGTAGAAAATGAATTAATTTGTTCCGGTCATTTGTGCCTTCAGGTTTGCACAAACTAGAGTCATATCTTAATTTTAAAAAGTAGATAATGTATTAAAAAAAGCTTTGAAATGAAAAATGAAATGATAGTCATATGTTGTGTTCTGGTCACTGGATGCCAGTCATGTTACATCGTGGAGACATTAATGGAATGCTGAAATTACACAAAATGGGGGAATTTTTGGACCATCGTGTCCTTAATGCGCTGAAGATTTTGATGTTGAAATGGTTTCAATGGCGACTCCAAATTTATCCATAGGTATGAATGTGAGTGTGAATGGTTGTTTGTCTATATGTGCCCTGTGATTGGCTGGCCACCAGTCCAGGGTGTACCCCGCCTCTCGCCCAACAGCTGGGATAGGCTCCAGCACCCCTGCAACCCTCATGAGGAAAAGCGGTAGAAAATGAATGAATGAATATAATAAAAAGCCCAATTGACTATAGATTAGAATACTGTTTTGTACCCCAACCAGCTAATAAATTGCTAATCTAATCCCAAACTGGTTCCTTTAGCTCTTCAGACCATGCTCCTCGTTGGTTCTGTGAACTGTCCAATGGTCTGCTGTTGACTCAGAAGGTCATGACTTTTGCATCACAATGACTGGTTTTACAACATTTATATCGTAATGTGAGTGTGAATGGTTGTTTGTCTATATGTGCCCTGTGATTCTCTGGCCACCAGTCCAGGGTGTACCCCGAATGAATGAATATAATAGGCGTGTCCCATTACATGCATTCTTAGCTGCCTCTTTTTATACAATGTGGATGAAAATTCGAAACAAAGTGCAGTTTAACAAAAGTTTTAAAATGGCGTGTGTCTATTTGTGATTATTGATGCTGCTCTTGACTGAAGGACGGATCATCTCTTCCATTATCATAGCAAGGATGTGACACAGCTCCTTGGCCTGAAAGAAAGAAGAAGACATGACCAAGTTGAGCCACACACTAAACAACATTCCATTATAGTGTACCATCACTTGTAAGTATAAATATAGTTATTAAAAACCATCCATAGTCATAGAAACATCTGTGTTAAGCAAATGGGCGTTCCATAGAAGATTCATCACCTGTGTGAGATAAATGGTTACTTTCTCAGGCCGACTGGGATTGCCGTGGGTGATATCTACAGACGGAGGCTTTCCTGCTTTTTTGGGTCGCACAGTGCGTATGGACTGAACATTAAGCAGAGGGACTTGAAAGAGTTGCTCCTGTAAAAAGGAAAGAACCACACATTTACACCTGTTATCAGACTGTATCGACACTTCCATCCCTAAAAAATATACAATGAAAATATACTTATTGGGCATTAAAAGAACTAAGAATATTAAAATAAAAACGGCCTGTGGTAACTTCTCCTGAGCCCACTTTCATCAGCCGCTTGTACCAAAGGTTTGCCAGACACATCGTGGCGTCACACCGGCTGCTCGGGGCATGTGGCTGAATACAGTACACCTTGCTGTTGGCTCCCTCTGCTTCTCCTGATAGTAGCGATGTTACCGATGTTATGGACAACTCAACAGGTACAGTTGGTCCTATCCTAATTTTTTCCGGTCATTTGTGCCTTCAGGTGTGCACAAACTAGAGTCAAATCTTAATTTTAAAAAGTAGATAATGTATTAAAAAAAGGTTTGAAATGAAAAATTAAATGACAGTCATTGAAATGGTTTCAATGGGTTGAGAAATGTGGAAGTACCATATTTTCTGGACTATAAGTCGCTCCGGAGTATAAGTCGCACAAGGCCAAAAATGCATAATTAAGTAGAAAAAAAACATACATAAGTCGCACCGGAGTATAAGTGGCATTTTTTGCGGGTAATTTATTTTCCAAACTACTTGACCAAAACAGACATTACGTCCTCTTGGAAGGCAAGTTCTAACAATAAAAGAATAGAGAACAGGCTGAATAGGTGTAAGATATGCTAACACAATGGTTATTCAGCTACACAAAAAATAAACATGAACAGAAAAGGTGTCCAGTGTTTATGGAACATAAACACTTTTTTCATTTATAAGTCGCTCTGGAGTATAAGTCGCAGGAACAGCCAACCTATGAAAAAAAAAGTGCAACTTATAGTCCGGAAAATACGGTATATATATTACCGTATTTTATGGACTATAAATTTTACAAACCAGGCGGCTTATAGTCGGTAAAATACAGTAGTTGGTAGGAATAATAAGAATACCAGAAGAATTAAGTAGCAGAAGAACATCCAGTGTGTGTGTGTGTGTGTGTGTGTGAATGTCCGTCAAGCACCGATTGAATACCTGCGTTTTGGGATGGCTAAAAAGCACTCTGTCATGGCCGACGCTAACCAGGCAGGGTGAAGGACAACCACGTTGGCTGACCTTCTGGGCCAAGTACGTGTTGTAGCCAAACAGACGCTGGCCTCTCAGAAACACTGAAAGACAAAGCATCAGTCGTTCCAGACGGGCACGGCACAATGTGAATAAGTGACTTCATACTAACCAATCAATTGTATTTTGGCATCAAGAGGGGCGAGGGGCTGCATTTCTGCTATTTTGCTCAAACAGGATGAGTGCATCTCATCCATGTTAGCGTTGGGTGCCTCATGAGCAGGAAGGTATTTCTTTATCTCCTGCCTAGCAGGAAATACATGCGCACCAGACCTCTTATTAGATACGATCATCATGTTAAAAATGTAAAGTACAGTATCGTTATCCAGGTTTCAGGGTGAAGGTGAGCTGCACCATCGATTATATAACAGCTGCTATGAATAAAAATTGATTCGATTAATCACATGTTCTCCATGGTTAATCTACAATTAATCAGAGATGGAAATAAGTTTACAGCTCAACAACAAGTAGACATTAGTAAAGCAAACTGTCCATCACTCAAATATCATTCTCTTCAAGCAAATAATCTCTCAGAATAAAACCCAGACTGGCATTACAAATAAAGTTTTGCAAACTAAGTGAAATAAAAACAGGGTGTTTTTATTTCACATTTACTTTATATATCAGCTTCTATGAATGAAAATTGGGGCGATTAATCACATGTTTTCCATGGTTAACTCACAATTAATCAGAGATGGAAATAAGTTTACAGTACAACAACAAGTAGATATTAATAAAGTAAACTGTCCATCACTCAAATATCATTCTCTTCAAGCAAATAATCTCTCAGAATAAAACCCCGACTGACATTACAAATAAAGCTTTGCAAACTAAGTGAAATGAAAACAGGGTGTTTGAAAAAAAAATTTCAAGTGCTAAAAAATTTCTTTAAAAAATGCTTAAAATGAAAATTTAAAGTCATTTAAAGTTGAGGTTCACGTCATTTTTTGCAGTGTTCAATCATCACTGTTTATGAAAAATAGTGGCAAAAACTATGATTGGACACCACATAGTTTTCAGATATCAATATAAAAATAAGTTCATAAGGTTTTATCCACATGGAGTAATTTAGACTGAGCAGAACCGATATGTAACATTTTGATTGGATTTCCATAGTTCCTATATTCCATCAATTCCGTGTCGCGGGGGCAGGCGTATCAGTAGGGAAGCCCAGACTACAATATTATTATGTGTGTAAAATATAAATTTTGTGCATATTTTGCATACACCACATCAATGATAACTCCAATGAAGCTATTACAGTTCATACCAAAGCCCACTGAATACAACCACGATGTTCCCAAATGTTGTCCAAGATTCATTTTATCATCACTATGCCTCAAGAAGATCTTTGTAAAGATCTCTGCAGGTTTTGAGAAGGTGCCACAGTCATCAGAAGTCATCCATACACCTTTAGTGACTTCAAGCAAAAGTAAACATATGTCATGATCAATAAAACTCACAATGAGGGATGGTTCTTCAGGCCCTGGGACAGGTACTGCAAAGCTGACAGTTCTGCCATCTGCTGGGCTGAGGAGCCGCTGACATGATTTGTCCCTGCAGGACTAAGCTGCAGCGTCCCGCTCAGGTAGTCGTTCAGGAGCTACGGAGATGGACAAACTCCTTCAGCAAAACAACACGGAGATGCAGACCACAATGGTTCGTTATGTCAGTCGGTTCTTTTGCTTGCCTGTTGATAGTGAAAATTCACGTAGGAAACATTGCTGAAAGAAAGAGGGGTTCTCCACAACACTCTTCTCAGAGATAAGAAGATGCATCCATCATCCAGCAAAAAGTCCATCAGATACTCGTTGGAATGAAGAGGGCGAACCATTCCATCTGAAAGTGTAAAAAAACGATGAATCGGAATCTGCTTCTATTATATACTGCATACACGTCAGCTTCCTTGACATCATAAACCAGTTCCGTCCAGACCTGGATACTACTACTACTACATTGTGTGTTAGTTTTGGTTGCACCATTAGCGAAGTAGGGGTTTAGTTTTCTGCCAATAATTATGGGGACTATGGAGCGAGTTGGTTCCGTTGACCTGCTTTTACCGGCTGATGGGTGGTTATAGGGGATGCACAACTACCCTTTAGGATACCTGACATGCCTTGCTGGTTATAAGGAGTAGAAAATAACATTGCTTTGTGTGGATATTACTGTATTATATTAGCATATTCCCTCTGTCCGTCCATCTGTGTACATTTGACTTGTAGAAGTCAAATGTCCATCCATCCACATTTGACTTATAGAAGTCAAGTGTCCATCCGTCCGTCCACATTTGACTTGTAGAAGTCAAGTGTCCATCCGTCCGTCCACATTTGACTTGTAGAAGTCAAGTGTCCGTCCGTCCGTCCACATTTGACTTGTAGAAGTCAAGTGTCCGTCCGTCCGTCCACATTTGACTTGTAGAAGTCAAGTGTCCGTCCGTCCGTCCACATTTGACTTGTAGAAGTCAAGTGTCCGTCCGTCCGTCCACATTTGACTTGTAGAAGTCAAGTGTCCGTCCGTCTGTCCACATTTGACTTGTAGAAGTCAAATGTCCGTCCGTCCATCCGTGTACATTTGACTTGCAGAAGTGAAATGTCCGTCCGTCCATCCGTGTACATTTGACTTGTAGAAGTCAAATGTCCGTCCGTCCACATTTGACTTGTAGAAGTCAAATGTCCGTCCGTGTACATTTGACTTATAGAAGCCAAATGTCCGTCCGTCCGTGTACATTTGACTTATAAAAGTCAAATGTCCGTCCGTCCGTGTACATTTGACTTATAGAAGTCAAATGTCCGTCCGTCCGTGTACATTTGACTTATAGAAGTCAAATGTCCGTCCGTCCATCCATCCGTGTACATTTGACTTATAGAAGTCAAATGTCCGTCCGTCCGTCCGTCCGTGTACATTTGACTTGTAGAAGTCAAATGTCCGTCCGTCCGTCCGTCCGTCCGTGTACATTTGACTTGTAGAAGTCAAATTTGACTTGTAGAAGTCAAATGTCCGTCCGATCGTCCGTGTACATTTGACTTGTAGAAGTCAAATTTGACTTGTAGAAGTCAAATGTCCGTCCGATCGTCCGTGTACATTTGACTTGTAGAAGTCAAATGTCCGTCCGATCGTCCGTGTACATTTGACTTGTAGAAGTCAAATGTCCGTCCGATCGTCCGTGTACATTTGACTTGTAGAAGTCAAATGTCCGTCCGATCGTCCGTGTACATTTGACTTGTAGAAGTCAAATGTCCGTCCGATCGTCCGTGTACATTTGACTTGTAGAAGTCAAATGTCCGTCCGATCGTCCGTGTACATTTGACTTGTAGAAGTCAAATGTCCGTCCGATCGTCCGTGTACATTTGACTTGTAGAAGTCAAATGTCCGTCCGATCGTCCGTGTACATTTGACTTGTAGAAGTCAAATGTCCGTCCGATCGTCCGTGTACATTTGACTTGTAGAAGTCAAATGTCCGTCCAATCGTCCGTGTACATTTGACTTCTACAAGTCAAATGTCCGTCCGTCCGTGTACATTTGACTTGTAGAAGTCAAATGTACACGGACGGACGGACATTTGACTTGTAGAAGTCAAATGTACGTCCGTTCGTCCGTCCGTCTGTGTACATTTGACTTGTAGAAGTCAAATGTCCGTCCGTTCATCCATGTACATTTGACTTGCAGAAGTCCAATGTCCATCCATTCCGTCCGTGTACATTTGACTTGTACATTTGGCTTGTAGAAGTCAAATGTCCGTCCGATCGTCCGTGTACATTTGACTTGTAGAAGTCAAATGTCCGTCCATCCGTCCGTGTACATTTGACTTGTAGAAGTCAAATGTCCGTCCGTCCGTCCGTGTACATTTGACTTGTAGAAGTCAAATGTCCGTCCGTCCGTGTACATTTGACTTGTAGAAGTCAAATGTCCGTCCGTCCGTCCGTCTGTGTACATTTGACTTGTAGAAGTCAAATGTCCGTCCGTCCGTCCGTCTGTGTACATTTGACTTGTAGAAGTCAAATGTCCGTCCGTCCGTCCGTCTGTGTACATTTGACTTGTAGAAGTCAAATGTCCGTCCGTCTGTGTACATTTGACTTGTAGAAGTCAAATGTCCGTCCGTTCATCCATGTACATTTGACTTGCAGAAGTCCAATGTCCGTCCATTCCGTCCGTCCGTGTACATTTGACTTGTAGAAGTCAAATGTCCGTCTGATCGTCCGTGTACATTTGACTTGTACATTTGACTTGTAGAAGTCAAATGTCCGTCCGATCGTCCGTGTACATTTGACTTGTACATTTGACTTGTAGAAGTCAAATGTCCGTCCGATCGTCCGTGTACATTTGACTTGTAGAACGGACGGACATTTGACTTCTACAAGTCAAATGTCCGTCCATCCGTGTACATTTGACTTGTAGAAGTCAAATGTCCGTCCATTCATCCATGTACATTTGACTTGCAGAAGTCCAATGTCCGTCTGTCCATCCGTCCGTGTACATTTGACTTGTAAAAGTCAAATGTCTGTGCATCCATCTGTCTGTCCATCGGTGTACATTTGACTTGTAGAAGTCAATTTTACCTTGTTGTCGGTTGGCAAAGACGGAATATTCCCTCACATCTGAGAGGTTTGAGATCTCCATTTCTTGACAGAACTGGTTGGTCGCATCAGTTGCCATCTTGAGAAGGACACAAAAAAAACAAAGAAAAGTGTTTAGTTCCAGGGTGCATGCTTTCAATTACAGACAATCAGATACAAATCTGTCCAACTATGAACCAGTCATTACCAGCTCGTCTAGACGTGTCCTGGAACATTGACGAGCACAAACGCTAAAGAAATGTAGCCTGTTATGCTAACACAGGGTTGACCAAGTTGACCTCTTCTTTATTGCAATTGAAGTTGACAGCACTTAATGAATTACGCCAGTTGACGGGTGGAGGTGATCGATGGAGGTGATGGTTGAGAAACAATACGTACACTGAAATGACTTATCTTCATGGGGAACTCCACCCCTCCTGGCAGATGGATAGAAATAAGCTGTGACGTTTTACCTGCCTACAGAGAACAAAGATGGTAGGGGTGAAAATGGTACTACAGTATAACGTGTATTCATCCACAGGTTAACTTGCCAGGATGGCCTCCATCTCAACTTGCGAGGGGATGTTACGGCGGCCGCCGAAACTGATGGAACGTTGAAGGTTGTCCTGGCAAACAGACGCCAGATCTGAAGGCACATGTTCAAAAATGATACAACCATTTGTATTTTCATACTACAAATGAGGTAAAGTATCACTTCAAAAAACAGTTCTTGAGCATGTACCCTGGTAAGGGTGTTCGTGGTCCATGTTGATGTCCTGCAGGTGGCGTGAAAAGTAGGGCTGGAGAGTTCCTGAACAGGGGAAGAAGCCAGCAATGAGGTTGAGTAAACGCCAGCCCAGGATGCAGCTGGATCTGTGGAGATCATTGGAGATCATGCGCATAAAAATATGCAAGACATCATTGGACTCAAACCGGAGTAAAGTAACACATTTTCTTGGAACATTTTTAAACAATGATTGGGGTTCTCGGATGGGATATTTGTAACCGTCAGCTGCTCCATATCCTCAGCCCTCCCTTCACCCATGAGTCCAGAACATGTGGACGCAGGTCTGATGATGAAGCGGTTTAGGGCGTCCTGGTGCCAAGTACACTTGTGGATTTGTGTTCGAACATGGTGGTCGTTATGGACAAACTGTCCTTTGCAGAGAAGTCCAAAAACATCACACCGCTCAGGTTCAGATCGGGGACCCTGTTCCTCCAGGTCACACCGTCATTGCTCACATAGGTGTCCAAGATTCTATGGTTTAAGCAGGGGCATTTGACTTGTAGAAGTCATATGGTCGTCCATCCGTCCGTCCACATTTGACTTGTAGAAGTCAAATGTCCGTCCGTGTACATTTGACTTGTAGAAGTCAAATGGTCGTCCGTCCATCCGTCCACATTTGACTTGTAGAAGCCAAATGTCCGTCCGTCCGTCCGTCCGTGTACATTTGACTTCTACAAGTCAAATGTCTGTCCATGTACATTTGACTTGTAGAAGTCAAATGGTCGTCCATCCGTCCGTCCACATTTGACTTGTAGAAGTCAAATGTCCGTTCGTCCGTCCACATTTGACTTGTAGATGTCCGTCCGTCCGTCCACATTTGACTTCTACAAGTCAAATGTCCGTCCGTCCGTCCACATTTGACTTGTAGAAGTCAAATGTCCGTCCGTCCGTCCACATTTGACTTGTAGAAGTCAAATGTCCGTCCGTCCGTCCACATTTGACTTGTAGAAGTCAAATGTCCATCCGTCCGTCCACATTTGACTTGTAGAAGTCAAATGTCCGTCCGTCCGTCCACATTTGACTTGTAGAAGTCAAATGTCCGTCCGTCCGTCCACATTTGACTTGTAGAAGTCAAATGTCCGTCCGTCCGTCCACATTTGACTTGTAGAAGTCAAATGTCCGTCCGTCCGTCCACATTTGACTTGTAGAAGTCAAAACAATCCCAGGAGAATCGGAACGTTAGTCTCCGGTTCTCATCAATGCTCAAGTCTGGATGGCCAAACCAACAATGGAAGAAGTTCACCATGTACTCCACTGTGGAGTACAATAAACACTGTATGTTTTTAGAAAAAAAAAATCACCCTATTGTTAGTATTACATAAAAAACCTGAAACGTACAAAAGGTTTTTGTACTGGTCGGTGTGTTTTATGTGGAGCTGACTTACTTATTCGAGTTGCTGGTCGTTTGCTTGATGACCTGGCAGTAGATTTCATCTCTCAGCAGCTCTCGTTCCTTGCCGAGCTGAGCAGTTTTAAAGCATTAGTTGCTAGTTTTTAGTCCAAGTCCGTTGAGTGAGAGACACCAACCAGCAGGATATGACGCAGGCAGTCTGCTTGAGTGTTGTGCTTCTTCATTGCTGCATCGCCCATGAATTGCATGACCGCTTCAAAAGGAGAGACCGATATTAGAAAAAAAAAAACTAAGTCCTCACTTTGGAATAACATGACATTTCTTACTCGTGAAGCACTGAACCGATAAATTGTTGACATCAGGGTCGTTGTAGAGGATGAGGGACTCCTGAATGGGCGCCTGAGAAGAAATCACACAGATTTGTTTGTGCAAATGCAGAATAATGAAAGCAAAACCAGGATGTCTCGTTTTGGTCTTGGTCTTACCGCTGTGAATTGAACTGCCTCTGAAAATTGCCTCCTACTCGGTTTCAAGCCTTCGTCTTTCACTCTTTCATGAACAGGCAATAAAAACACACTTAAAATATAAATCAATATGAGTTTTGAAAACCCAAAACCCAAATCTCACCTAAAGCTTTTCATAGCAAACTCGGCCATTGCCGACATGGGAAAATCTTGAAGCGTCCCCTGGATGGGGGTCTGCAAGGATCTCTGGGATGAGACCTCTGAATCACTGGTTTCCTTGCTGATGGGAACTAGACCTGGTTCTTTTTGTGCCGGTCTGCTGAGAAACATAGTCATTTCTTGTTGCGGAGTGGTGGGTCTGGCGGGAACCAAAGTTGCTTCCTGTTGAGGAGTAGCGGGCCTCGGACCCCTCATGCTTTTCCGCCTATCATCTCTTCGCTCAAGTTTGAGATTGTGGTAGTCCAACGGGGCTGATGGCTGGGTGAGGTCCGCAGGAAAAAGACCAGAGCGTCCTCCCAAAGTACCAAAATACCAACCTGCCAATTGAAAGTTTTGAAAACTCATTTCGTTGTCAATCTATAGTCATGTAAGAAGTATCATTAGTATGATCATTATGGGCATGCACTGCCATGCAGGCCCCCACTGACACTCAATGGGGGCACATATTGTAGGACCGCCTTGACACTTTCGTGATAAAGTGCCATCTTGCTAGATGCTAGCGTGCTACCAGTTAGCTTTTTTTGCTAAATTCCTCATGTAATATACGCACGGCATTGCTCGAGGTTCACAGCACAGGTTGCATGCCCATCAAAATTTAAATGGGAATTTTCTAGTTTATGGTAATGGTTTTATTTCATTTGAACATGCATCAGATTACAATTGAGTGCATCCCATAATCAGTTCACAGTTCCACATGTCCAAAAGGAGTAGGGAGAAGCAAAGCTTATTAAATCCTACCCCTCCATCTGGTACTTTTACAATCAGTAACTGTTACATTTGTTCACTTCCTGCTTTCCATAATACAGTTTAAGGTTTTTTTTTTGTTTTTTTTTTATAATGCACCTCATACCGAAGTAGGAGGTGATATGAGCATCCAATGACATAATGGGTACCATAGTAAGTGTCAATATAGTGATATATATAGCACATCATGACTGGTTCAAGACTCTTCATCCTTGTATTTAGCAAACATCAACTGCTTGTATTGTTTCTTGAATTGGCTCATCGTTGTGCATTGTTTGAGGTCCTTACTCAATCCATTCCATAGTTTGATTCCACATACTGAAATGCTACGGCTAGCATAACGTAGTCCTAGCATAGAAGTGTTTCAAATGTACTTCTTCCCTGAGATCATATTTCTCCTCTCTTGTAGAGAAGTATTGGATGACATTTTTAGCTAATTGCTTATTTTTAGCCTTATGCATTATTTTAGCTGTTTGAAGATGAACTATATCAGCAAGTTGAAGTATTTGTGATTTTAGAAATAAGGAGTTAGTATGTTCTCTGTAGGCGGCATTATGAATTATCCTTACTGACCTTTTTTGCAGTACATTTAGCGAGTGAAGATTGCTTTTATAGTTATTAGCCCATATTTCCACACAATAAGTAAGATATGGTAGAACCAGAGAGCAATAAAGAGTGTGGAGTGATTTCTGATTAAGAACAAATTTTGCTTTGTTCAATATTGAAATATTTCTGGCCACCTTATGTTGTATATTTGTAATTGGACATGTGGAACTGTGAACTTAAACTATATTAGGAAAGCAGGAAGTGAACAAATATAACAGTTACTGATTGTAAAAGTATAATAAGCTTAATAAGTTTAATAAGCTTTGCTTCTTGCTACTCCTTTTGGACATGTGGAACTGTGAACTGATTATGGGATGCACTCAATTGTAATCTGATGCATGTTCAAATGAAATAAAACCATTATCATTACCAAAAACGGATTTAAACAGGTGGATTTTGAGTTGTTTTTTTGAAGGAGGGAAGGTCAGGGCAAGCACGGAGTGAATGGGGCAAAGATTTCCAGAGGTTGGGGGCAGCGATGGAGAAGGCTCTGTCTCCCCAGGTTCGGAGCTTGGTCTTAGAGGGGAGTGCTAGGAGGTTAGAGTCTGAGGAGCGAAGGGGACGCGGGGGAATTGTGTGGATGAAGGAGGTCGGAAGCCACGTTCACGGTTAGGGTTAGGTTAGGGTTTTTGAAGGCTATGTGTCCTATACTAATTGCACATTCATTCAACACGTTTGATGTACTTCTCAGCCATAAACACACTTATCCTCTCAAAAGACTAAGTGCAAGTACGAGAGTACACCGACCTGTCTGGAGCTCCTCCATTGCTAGTAGCTTAATAACATCTCCTTTGCTGAAGCTGAGCAGACTCTTGTCATCCGTCACGAAGCTCTTCAGGGCAACCACATGGCCGGAGTTCTTGGGGTTATCAAACACATCCATAAAAGTGGGTTAAACAAAAGAGGCCTTTGGGACAGTATCAAGTCAGTGAGTAAGATGCCTCGGGCTTGATACCTTGATGACTTCTTTGAGGAAGACTTGGATCGTGGCCGTGATTTGAGGAGCCCTGGTAGAGTGCAGCTGGAGGTTTTCATTCTTCAACTCCAGTTGGACTTTGTTGGTGCCACACAGTTCAACCGACAACAGCTCTGCAAAACTTTGTAAATGCGGGTGACATTTTGGCTACTGAGAAGTACCAGGTACGCTACACCGAGACCAAAACCTGACAGGAAGTGTGTGCTTAGTAGTCATGTCATGATATTTGAGTAGGACAAATCAACAAGTCCCTCCAGGCTGCATGGTAATCGAGTGGTTAGCATGCGGACCTCACAGCTGAGAGACCGGAGTTCAGTCCCAATCCCACCCTCGACCATGTCTGTGTGGAGTTTGCATATTCTCCCCGTGCATGCGTGGGTTTTCTCCGGGTACTCCGGTTTCCTCCCACATTCCAAAAACATGCTAGGTTAATTGGCCACTCCAAATTGTCCATAGGTATGAATGTGAGTGTGAATGGTTGTTTGTCTATATGTGCCCTGTGATTGGCTGGCCACCAGTCCAGGGTGTACCCCGCCTCTCGCCCCGAAGACAGCTGGGATAGGCTCCAGCACCCCCGCGACCCTCGTGAAAATGAATGAATGAATAATTTCTTCATTTTTTCTTAAATTAGTGCATCTTTAGGCTACACGGTGGACAAGTGGTTAGGGCCCAGGCCACACAGCTAGGAAACCCGAGTTCAATTCCACTCTCGGCCATCTCTGTGTGGAGTTTGCATGTTCTCCCCGTGCATGCGTGGGTTTTCTCCGGGTACTCCGGTTTCCTCCCACATTCCAAAAACATGCTAGGTTAATTAGCGACTCCAAATTGTCCATAGGTAATGAATGTGAGTGTGAATGGTTGTTTGTCTATATGTGCCCTGTGATTGGCTGGCAAAGTGTCGCCCTACGACAAGTGGGATAGGCTCCAGCACCCCAGCACCCGCGACCCACATGAGGATGAGCGGTAGAAAATGAATGAATGAATGAAGTATGCACAAATTACAGTTAAATCTCAATTTTACCAAGTCGCTATCCAAAAGTTCTCACGTTAGCAAGGAGGAGTGATTGCAATAAACACGCATTCATGTATACATGTGTATCATTCCTCTACGGCTAAAACGAACAAGCCCCAGCACCCAAACCACCCGTCTCCTCCACCATCATCCATACGGACAAATCCAGTACGTTACCTTACCTGTAGCTTCGAAGCAGTCGCAGGTGTTTTTGATCGATGCCTGATGCCGCCACCATTCTCAGAAGCCGAATGCCACGATGGCACACAGCCAAAATCTGAGTGTCATCGCCGCCTGACTGCAATGAACAAATACCACAATGAGTAATACTTCTTGAAGTTTGAAGTATAAGGCCCGTGTAGCCTATCCAGTGCTGGGATCAACCGATCCACTGGATACGAGTACGATACACAAGTTCGATACCAAATACAATATTATGGCAGGGGTGTCCAAACTTTGCCCCGAGAGGGCCACATAGTGAAAAATAAGAATACATATATACTGTATTATATGGTATATATTTCAACAAAAAACTGCATTTCAGCAGTCCCTTGTTTTTATCGCCCCTAATTGGTTCCAGTAACGACCGCAGTAAGTGAATTTAAGAATGACTCAATGTCTCAAATAAAAGAAACATTTTCATAGCTAGAGCTGTTTATTAATATGTAATTAATATATCGATATTAAATGGTAACTCTACAATGACCTCTAAATTGGAGTTAGTCTCCAATTTAGTTGGGAACAATGGAGTTGGGAACAAGAAGAAGCAAAACACTAACCACTTCCACACAAATCAGGAGTGGGAAATTATTTTCACCCCATCATATCGATAATAATATTATAATAATATTCCCAACTTTATTCTAGTAAAATTCTGTATTATGATAATATTTACATATGACTGTGCTAACAATTCCCCGATGCAAATATTACCTCTACAGGAAATAAGCGTGAAAAGTAGTTTTCCCAGTTGTCCCGAGCAGCCATGACAATCCTTTTCTTTAAGCCGTCGTCCTGGACAGCGCTCATAGCTCCCACGTTCAAATGAGCTAACGGGGGAAATGGGAAGATGATGGTTAGCACATTTAAAAACCAAATAGAGAACAGGGAATAGTGAGCGACAACGGTTCAGGTGAGATGTTACCAAAAACTGCTGATTAACTAAAGAACAGAAAAAGGTAGAAACCAACTTTTTCTTCTGATGAAGGATGAAAGTCTAATATTTCTTTCCATAAGTACCCCGTCTATATAGCCCTAGAATACAACTTTCTGTGTGCCTTGAAAAATCATCCAAAATGTTGGGTCCGAAAGGGAATGAATGAATAAACAGTCGGGGCCTGTCATCTATCTTCTTGTTCCTAAAATACAGCAAAAAATGGGCATATTTCTATGGAAGCCCGTTCACTGAAAAAAAAAAATTCCAATGGTAAGTCCAAATAATGAGATAAAAAGTCTAAATTACAAGATAAAAACTTGAAATTCTGAGATACAAAGTCAAAATTATGAGAAAAAAAGTGGAAAGAACAAGATACAAAGTCAAAAGTTTGAGATAAGAAAGTCATAATTTTGAGATAAGAAAGTCATAATGAAATAAAAGTCGAAATAAGATAGAAAGTCGAAATAACGAGATAAAAAGTTGAAATAATGAAATAAAAAGTCAAAATTTTGAGATAGTCAAAATTATGAGATAGAAAGTCATAATAACGAGATAAAAAGTCGAAATTACAAGACAAAAAGTCAAAATTCTGAGATAGAAAGTTGAAAAAAGATAAAAGCCAAAATTACAAGATAAAAAGTTGAAATTACGAGATAAAAAGTCACAATTACAAAATAAAAAGTCAAAATTCTGAGATAGAAAGTTGAAACAAGATTAAAAAAGTCGAAATAACAAGATAGTCGAAATTACAAGATAAAAAGTCTAAATTGTGAGATAAGAAAGTCGAAATTACTATCTCACAATTTAGACTTTTTATCTTGTAATTTCAACTTTTTATCTTGTAATTTCGACTTTCTTATCTCTAAATTTCGACTTTTTAATCTCTAAATTTGGACTTTTTAATCTCGTAATTTCGACTTTCTATCTCGTAATTTGGACTTTATCTCAAAATTTCGACTTTCTTATCTCAAAATTTCAACTTTCTTATCTTGAAATTTCGACCTCTCAAAATTTTGACTTTTTATCTCATAATTTTGATTTTTTATCTCGTAATTTTGACTTTCTATCTCGTAATTTTGACTTTCTTATCTCAAAATTTCGACCTATCTCAAAATTTCGACCTCTCAAAATTTTGACTTTCTTATCTCAAAATTTTGACTTTGTATCTCATAATTTTGAATTTTTATCTAATTATTTTGACTTTCTATCTCGTAATTTCGACTTTCTCAAAATTTTGATTTAACATTAGCAGACGTACTCGCAAATGGTGATTAATCATGATTAACACACCCAAACACTTGCAAGTGTCAGAATCCTCACCAAGCAGATCTTTCATCTTCCTTCTTTCCTCCCTGCTGATCTTCACACAGCCGTCAGAGTAAGTGTCCCTCATGATCTACCAAAGCATCACCCTGAATTAGGAGCCAGTCTACGGGATTCCAATGGCAGCAGAGAAATAAAAGGGCTAACCAGCCGGGACCAAGTTGACTGTACTAACCTGTTCACATAAAAGATTGAGGATGTATGGGCGGTTGAACGTCTCTTTAGGGTAAAAGACCTGAACGGAGGAAAAACATGGACGTTTTTGCCTCTTTCCAAGACCTCACTTGACATTAAGATAAATAATGTCGTATCCGCTGGTTAGACAAGTTAGACAAATAGGAAGAGTATAAAGTTTGTAGTGTAGCTGACCTCTTTCCGTAGGAAGAGTTTTCCTGGCATGGTACCGAAAGACAAATAAACACCAGGAGAATAAGGATGAAGATGAGAGTGGACATTCTTGTCATCGGGCATCATACCTAGGATGCAAGTGTGAGACATCACAGTGCCGTTAATAAAACAGGAAGTGACGTTACATAAGTACATAGTATGCTTAGTATTCATTAAGGTTTGGTCCAGCGCTACGCACAGAAAGTCGAGAATTTCTTGACACTGGAAGTAATTCAGCGATAATGATGGTAGTGAACTCACTAAGAAATGGAGCAGCCATGCTTGGTGGTTCAGGGATGGACGCCGGAGGTGGCGAGGGGTCGGGGGGAGGAGGTAGAATGTGGCGAGAGCGCTGCGAGCCAAATAGGTCTTCTAGCGAGCGTTGTTTCTGTCTCATGTTGCTGGAAACGACACGACGACCCTCAGAGGAGGGAGGAGAGGACTGCGGGGATGGAGTACTCGTAGGAGATGGCTTTTTCGCTGCTGGGGAGGCCACCCACTGCTTCTGCAATGGGGGGGTCACAAAAGCATGCAATGATGAAATATGACGAGATTTCTCCTTCAGAAAGGCCGGGAATGATAATAAATACATCCATCCATCACTGAATCATTGGAAATCAACTCCAGTCTTGGTGGGTGGAGGCGGGGCCATTAGCATACACACAGAGTGCAAGAGTGTATAACATAGTAGTTATACTACTAGATTGCAATATTCATTCATTTTCTACCGCTTATCCTCACCAGGGTCGCAGAGTCTATCCCAGCTGTCTTCGGGCAAGAGGCGGGGTACACCCTGGACTGGTGGCCAGCCAATCCCAGGGCACATATAGACAAACAACCATTCACACTCACATTCATACCTATGGACAATTTGGAGTGGCCAATTAACCTAGCATGTTTTTGGAATGTGGGAGGAAACCGGAGTACCCGGAGAAAACCCACGCATGCACGGGGAGAACATGCAAACTCCACACAGAGATGGCCGAGGGTAGAATCGAACCCTGGTCCTCCTAGCTGTGAGGTCTGCGCGCTAACCACTCGACCGCTGTGCCGCTATGGACAATTTGGAGTCGTTAACCTAGCATGTTTTTGGAATGTGGGAGGAAACCGGAGTACCCGGAGAAAATCCACGCAAAACCAATTCAAACTCCACACAGAGATGGCCAAGAGTGGAATTGAACCCTGGTCTTCTTGCTATGAGGTCTGCACGCTAACCACTCGACCACCGTGCCACGGCAATATATCATCATATAGTATTTTTCACTGATCTCGTCTATCGTCTCACCTCCCTTTTTTCTATCATAATGAAGTTTTTCCTCACCTTTGGTTGCGGCACTGGTGCCTTTTGTCTGAGTTTGGCCAGAGCTTCCTGTTTGTGATCCACCTTCTTCACAAACTGCTTGGAAGGAGCTCTGTGAAGTCAATCGTTTCATCAGATATCGTCATGTCAAGTTCACGCCGGTATAAAGATGACAATGGTGCCTCTGTTTGTCCATGTGTGTTTACTCTTGTATACATAAAGTTTGGATACAAAACAAGAAGGTTGTCCTGACCTGACAGGCTCAAAGTTTTTGGGTTCCGGTTGGGGTCGACTGTTGAACTGTCTGATGATTTCCCGAATGTTGGAAGTGGGCTCAGACCCTTCCTTAGGGGGCGGGGTTGAGGTGGTTCTTTCTTGTTGGCTGGCAGGAGTGGAAGGAATCGCCTTCACTGAGGCGGGGAAGGGAAAATCAATAGAATTCGAAACTCGTCTCACAATGGATGGAATCAATAGCGATCATTAAGATTGACAAGCTCGGCTTTTATGATGAATTGTGCAAATTTTAAAATGTAACTTTCTTTAAAGTAATGTTCAAAAAATAAAAAAACAACAAAACAATAAGTGGATATTGATTTGGTTTTAATTCTGTCCTTACCTTTGGGTTTAGGTGCTGTGGGGGGAGGGGGTGGGCGTACTGATTGTACGCTGTGTTGGGAAGAGGGGGGTCCCTGTGGCGCCTGAGTTTTAGATCCACCTTGAGATGCACATTGAGAGGGAGGGTCAGTGCAGTGGGAAGAAGACTACAACTGTTCAGGTCACACGTTGGGTTGCCAGTCATACATAAAACACAAATAGTTGACACATGCAACCTGGACACTATTTATTCTATTTAAAGCTAAGCAGGACACGTTTATACTTCCTGGGGATATTTCATTGATATCTATGATTTTATTCTGTTCATTGAAAACTTTATTTCCCACATATTAATATTGCGCCAAAACATGCATTCCATTAAATTCAGTCAAATTATGCAAAAGTGGCTTCACAAAAATAAAAGCAAAATAACCTGATCCACCCAAAAGTTGGAGTCTTTTTAAAAATTATTTATGGCTTTTCCTCTTCTGACAACTTTCTTTTTTTTGGTAGGCCGCATATTTTAGCATGCAACGCTTATATATAAGCATATATATTATATCCGCATATATATACTATATCCGCATATATATACTATATCCGCATATATAAGCATATATATATATACATATAAGCATATATATACTATATCCGCATATATATATATATATATATATAAGCATATATATAAGCATATATACTATATCCGCATATATATATATATATATATAAGCATATATACTATATCCGCATATATATATATATAAGCATATATATAAGCATATATATATACTATATCCGCATATATAAGCATATATAAGCATATATATACTATATCTGCATATATATAAGCATATATATACTATATCTGCATATATATAAGCAGATATATATAAGCATATATATACTATATCTGCATATATATATACATATAAGCATATATATACTATATCTGCATATATATATATATACATATAAGCATATATGTATAGACACAAGCATATATAAGCATATATATAAGCATATATATGTATACTATATCTGCATATATAAGCATATATATATATATACACACGCACACACACATACACACACACGCACACACATATATACACACAGGGACATATATACATATATATACACACACGCACATATATAAACGAATGCACATATATACATATATATATACATATACATACATATACATATACATAAGGAATCAATTAAATTTGTACAATATGTTGCGGGTCATTTAAAAAAAAAAAAAGGAGCCTCGGGCAGCAAATGGCCCACAGGCCACACTTTGCACACCCCTGAAACAACCAATACAATTGCCTCCACGGTGATTTCAATACATGGTTCTACTCACCAATATTCTGGAAATATTGCCGCTTATCGGTAAAAGATGTCGGCTTGGCTGCACTTTGTGAATCGACTCTTGGAGGCTGTTGAAGGACCAAACATAGGACATCTTCTAAGGGGGGGTCACATTAGCATTTGGTACACCATGCTACCATCCGAGAGGTTTTTCATCTTTTAATGAGATTGGCATCAGCATTGGAGGCAAGTCAACATTCCACTTACGTCATTGACCTTCGGCAAAGGTGGACCAGGTGGACCAGGCTGGCCTGCAGGTGGAGACTGGGGGAGGGGCGTGGGTGTCGTCTCCCTCAACCTCTGCTGACGTTCCTGCTTCCTCTCCTGTTCCCTCAACCGCTGCTCTTCCCGTGTCTGCTGCTGGGACAGAGTCATGGCCTGCATGGTCATCTGCTGAGCCTGTGGAGAGGAAGCAGTGACAGTGACAGGCGGGACCAACATTTGCAGGGAGGGGTGCAAAGATCACATTCAGGTGGGGAAATAAGTTTTTGATCCCTTGGATTTTGGAAGTTTACCCACTTCAAAGATGTGAACAGTCCATAATAAGTGGGAGGTCTGTTTGAGATCCCAATCCAAAATCTGACTTAGTACTCAGGGGGGGGACCGATGTTTGTAGTCGTTGGGCACCGGGGGTTGGACACATCCCAGGAGGAGACAAAGCAAAAAAATGGAGGTGGTAATGGTAATGGTTTAATTTCATTTGAACATGCATCAGATTACAATTGAATGCATCCCATAATCAGTTCACAGTTCCACATGTCCATAAGGAGTAGGAAGAAGCAAAGCTTATTAAATCCTACCCCTCCATCTGCTACTTTTACAATCAGTAACTGTTACATTTGTTCACTTCCTGCTTTCCTAATATAGTTTAAATTTTTTTAAAATATTTTTTTGACTTAATTTTATTAACCTTCCTCTTGTGTTAGCTTTCTGGTATCATCATCTTATGTTAACAGGTCGGTTTTGACCCATGTATTAAATCAGCTATAAAATACACTAAAAACAATAAGTTACCATCAAATTTGCTTCTCATGTCTTGGTTACCTTTTTAGGCTTCCTCATCCATGAAAATGTTGGTTTTAATACTTTTGGTGTGGGCATGTAGGCCTTTTTTTGTCACTATTTCAATTTCCAAAAATGGTAAAATGAACCTCAAAAGAATCATATTAATAAATTGAAGGTTCTTTTGTTACCTGGTTATTACTGAGGGCTATAGAACATATCTCTTAAATCAATTAGTTTTATTTATTTTCTCATTTTAGTATTAATCACTAAAGAAACATCTATGGTGTTCTGGTCAATTTTGACCCATATATATTAATGTCAAGAAAAGGGGGAAAAAGTTATTGTTTTCAGCAACAGAACTTTAGTATAAAGTGAAATCAAAAACCAGAACAGGTCCAGATCTTGGTTCCCTGTACTTCTTGCCATTCTTTCCATGATCCAAATTGTAAATGTGAAATCATCCATCAGTCAAATGAGTGAATTCACCTCACATGTCTGGACATTGTTTTTCTGCTGGTATACTGGAAAAGCGGTCAAAATGAGAATCCCCTGAAGCTTACATGATGAGAAGAGGAGCTGGTTGTCATTGTGTTGGCTAATTGTACACTTAGGATTTCAGTTGTGGCTCAAAATATTGCTTTATAATCATATTATTATAACCAAACAATACAGTGGTCATAATTTCAACCAGACCATTTTAAAATGTAGTAAAAAATATTTTTTTGGTTTTATTTTGTTGAAATAGAGTTTCCTGGCAAAGTCAAAAAGCCTTGATGCAATAAACAAATGTTATGTGATTCTTTTTATGCATTAAAATGTAAAACGGGTCGGTGCCGACTCTAACACAAGAGGAGAGTTAATTAAACATTTTTTTTTTTGTCACGTACCGAAGTAGGAGGTGATATGAGCATCCAATGCCATAATGGGTACCATAGTAAGTGTCAATATAGTGATATATATAGCACATCATGACTAGATGAGGTGCTAACACCTCCATGTTGGACAGCAGGGATGGTGTTGATGGTGATGGCAAATATATCTTACTAATACTTTTCTTGGTTGACGATGCTCCCAACTCCCTTGACATCATCAACCACTTCCTTCCTGGTCATTCTGGGCTGATCCCTCACCTTTCCTACAATCATCCTTACCCCACCCGGGTAAGTAATTCAGTAATTCAGTAATGTTCGGAGTAAAGCCTAGTGACTCCTTGGCTTAAAAAATATTTTCAAATACTTCCTAGGCCGATATCTGAAAACCATCTATGTGATCAAATACTTATTCCCCCACGGTTCATGTTATTGTTGTGTTTCCCCAACCATGAGAAGGGCCTGCTGGTTGATGACTGCTTGCTGCGTCGCCGCCAGCTGCATGGGATCGTTGATGGAGGGGACGGCAGCCTGAGGCATCATCATCCCTTGCGGATATTACGGCAGTCAAGGGGGGGGGGGGGGGGGTAAGCGTTAAATAACAAAAAAGAAGAAATGAAAACTCAGACAATACCTGACATAGGGTGCATGGCTGGCATCAGCGGGGTTGTACCATAACTTGGGATGGTGGGGCTGACTGGCATTCCTTGGGATAAACCAAATCCTAACATCAAGATTGAATACTGAAAGATAAACGCTGATTTGGGGTGGGTGGTGTGCTGTCGAGTGGAATGTGTGTTGGCCCACTCCCACCTTGTGAGAACCACATCACTTACCCATAGGATAGCCTGGCATTAAAGTAGGCATACCTGAAAAACAACAACCGTAGACTGAAAATGATGATCTCAGGGAAGAAGTACATTTGAAACACTTCTATGCTAGGACTACGTTAAAAAGCCATAGCATTTCAGTATGTGGAATCAAACTATGGAATGGATTGAGTAAGGACCTCAAACAATGCACAACGATGAGCCAATTCAAGAAACAATACAAGCAGTTGATGTTTGCTAAATACAAGGATGAAGAGTCTTGAACCAGTCATGATGTGCTATATATATCACTATATTGACACTTACTATGGTACCCATTATGGCATTGGATGCTCATATCACCTCCTACTTCGGTATGTGACAAAAAAATTAATAAAATTTTTTAATGTAATGTAATGTAATGTAATGTAATTTAATTTAATAAAAAAAAACTAAACTATATAAGGAAAGCAGGAAGTGAACAAATGTAACAGTTACTGATTGTAAAAGTACCAGATGGAGGGGTAGTATTTAATAAGCTTTGCTTCTTCCTACTCCTTTTGGACATGTGGAACTGTGAACTGATTATGGGATGCACTCAATTGTAATCTGATGCATGTTCAAATGAAATTAAACCATTACCATTACCATTACTACCATTACGAGCACCCACAGTTCAGGTTTAGGTTGAGTTTAGGTTAAGGTTCAAGTGTCCCATTTCAGCATTTCAGTATGTGGAATCAAACTATGGAATGGATTGAGTAAGGACCTCAAACAAATTAAAATTAAAATTAAAATTAAAATTAAAATTAAAATTAAAATTAAAATTAAAATTAAAATTAAAATTAAAATTAAAATTAAAATTAAAATTAAAATTAAAATTAAAATTAAAATTAAAATTAAAATTAAAATTAAAATTAAAATTAAAATTAAAATTAAAAACTACATTAGGAAAGCAGGAAGTGAACAAATGTAACAGTTACTGATTGTAAAAGTACCAGATGGAGGGGTAGGATTTAATAAGCTTTGCTTCTTCCTACTTGTTGCCAATCCTCCCTCACTGTCATGTTTCCTATTTGTGTATATTGACTTTTGTTATTTACACATATATTCTGGTTACTACTTTAATTATATTTCTTTTCCATTTAAGTTGTTTAATTGCCACTTTAGTTAGTTAGTTTTTCATTTAGAAGCCATTGTTTTTGTTCCTAATTTTTTATCAGTTTCTCCTTTCTTTGAGGTGATTGGTCGAGGAGGGGGGGGGTTAACTGGGTAGTTGTTGGGTAAATGTAGTTAAATGTAATCTAGTGCTTAAAATGTATACAGAAAGTGAAACTTAAGTGTGGTAATATTGAAAGGCTTTTTGTAACATAAAAAGGAAGGGTGTTGAAATTGTAAATATGGTACCTTTTATATATTTTAGATATTAAAGGTGGATATTTTAGGTAGATATTTTACCTTTATAGAATTGCCTCACCCTCTCATCGGGAAGTTATGGTTATGGTTATGGTTGTAATCTGATGCATGTTCAAATGAAATTAAACCATTACCATTAAAAATGATTTCCTAAAACAATATTATTAACCTCCATTTTATTTGAAGCACTACAATGGACTCAGCTGAGGACAGTTCTTCAGGGAGGTATGTTAGTTCACCTACCAGGATTATAAAAACCCGGCTGCATGGGTCCAATGCCGCCTCCGCCTCGCATTCTGCGGTTCAGCATAGCGACTCTTTCCGTGTCCTGCACAAATACACAGAGCACAGATCAAAAACACAAGATTATTATTCCATGACTGCAATGCTACCGACCGCGTGTCCTCGATCCAGGTCGAACAAGTCATCAACGTAGGCGTCCATCTGTCGACGACGGCCTGCAGGAGACGGAGGAAAGAAGGACAATGACAAAGTGAACGCATCGGTAAGGAGTTAACGTTCCATCTTCATGCAATGCAGGTATTTGTTATTGTCATTTATACAGTGGTACCTTGGCATGGAAGTCTTTTTGTTTTTCGGTAGGTGCCGTCTCAGGATGATTTTTTATTTTTTTTTTATTTAGTTCCCAGCAGCCAACAACGGCTATTTGGGGGACTTGTGTGAACAAAAACCAAAATCGCACCCTTATCGCTCACGTCTACATAAATGAACATCCGTCGACACGCAACACAGACATAAACTTCTCATCTAGGAATGATGACATCATGGTTTTACAATGACAAAACAGTTAGCATAGCTTTTAGCTGGATGGCAAAAAATGCAGGAGGACATTTAGCCCAGACTTACGTATTGTATATTCTATTTTCAATAAACCTTCTACTGATAACCTTCTACTTTTCTATGGAAGCCCGTTTCCGCTACTGAATAAAGAAATTATCCCAATGGTAAGTCGAAATAATGAGATAAAAAGTCAAAATTACGAGATAGAAAGTTGAAATTACAAGAAAAAAGTCGAAATTACAAGAAAAAAAGTCAGAATAACAAGATAAAAAGTTGAAATTACGAGATAAGTCGAAATTACAAGATAAAAAGTTGAAAATTACAAGATAAAAAGTCAAAATTACAAGATAAAAAGTCAAATTTACAAGATAAAAAGTCCAAATTACGAGATAAAAAGTCCAAATTACGAGATAAAAAGTCAAATTCACGAGATAAGTCGAAACAATGAGATAAAAAGTCAAAATTACGAGATAGAAAGTTGAAATTACAAGATAAGTCGAAATTAAAAGATAAAAAGTCAAAATAACGAGATAAAAAGTTGAAATTACGAGATAAGTTGAAATTTTGAGATAGAAAGTGGAAATTACGAGATAAGTCAAAATTACGAGATAAGTCAAAATTACGAGATAAAAAGCCAAAAATTAAAAATAAAAAGTCAAATTTACAAGATAAAAAGTCAAAATTATGAGATAAAAAGTCAAATTTATGAGATAAGTCAAAATTACGAGATAGAAAGTTGAAATTACAAGAAAAAAAGTCGAAATTAAAAGATAAAATGTCAAAATAACGAGATAAAAAGTTGAAATTACGAGATAAGTCAAAATTATGAGATAAAAAGTCATAACAAGATAAACAGTCGAAATTACAAGATAAGTCGAAATTACAAGATAAAAAGTAAAAATTACAAGATAAAAAGTCAAAATTACAAAGTAAAAAGTCAAAATTACAAGATAAAAAGTCAAATTACGAGATAAGTCGAAATTACAAGATGAAAAGTCAAAATTACAAGATAAAAAGTCAAATTACGAGATAAGTCGAAACAATGAGATAAAAAGTCAAAATTACGAGATAGAAAGTTGAAATTACAAGATAAGTCGAAATTAAAAGATAAAAAGTCAAAATAACAAGATAAAAAGTTGAAATTATGATATAACTTGACATTTTGAGATAAAAGTCAAAATTACGAGATAGATAGTCAGATAAAGGTAGAAAGTCGAAATTACGAGATAAGTCAAAATTACGAGATAAGTCGAAATTACGAGATAAAAAGCCAAAAATTACAAAATAAAAAGTCAAATTTACAAGATAAAAAGTCAAATTTATGAGATAAGTCAAAATTACGAGATAGAAAGTTGAAATTACAAGAAAAAAAGTCGAAATTAAAAGATAAAATGTCAAAATAACGAGATAAAAAGTTGAAATTACGAGATAAGTTGAAATTTTGAGATAAAAAAGTCAAAATTATGAAATAAACAGTCGAAATTACAAGATAAAAAGTCAAAATTACAAGATAAAAAGTCAAAATTACAAGATAAAAAGTCAAATTACGAGATAAGTCGAAATTACAAGATGAAAAGTCAAAATTACAAGATAAAAAGTCAAAATTTTGAGAAAGTTAAAATTACAAGATAAAAAGTCAAAATTTTCAGATAAAAAGTCAAAATTTTCAGATAAAAAGTCGGAATTACAAAATAGAAAGTCAAAATTATGAGATAAAAAGGCGAAATTACGAGATGAAAAGTCAAAATTTTGAGAAAGTCAAAATTACGAGATAAAAAGTCAAAATTTTCAAATAAAACGTCATAATTACAAAATAGAACGTCGAAATTACAAGATAAAAAGTCGAAATTAGGAGATGAAAAGTCAAAATTACGAGATAAAGAGTCAAAATTTTGAGAAAGTCGAAATTGCGAGATAAAAAGCCAAAATTTGGAGATATCTCGTGAGTTATCTTCTTTTAAAAAGTAAATTTTGAGAGAAGAAAGTCCAAATTATGAGATAGAAAGTCATAACGTCTACATAAATGAACATCCGTCGACACGCAACACGGACAGAGCCAAGAAAAACGACTTAAGTAAGCTGGAGGGAAATTTTAAATTTCAAGGCATTCGCAGCGTCAACAAGTCCACATGAATTTAAACGGACATGCAGGAAGTGGACAAATGTTGAAGATGCCATCATCCTGACTACGAGAACGTAAAAGCCAACCGTTAACCGGAAGTTAACAATCTGCAATGTATTTTAATGTTCGGTTATTGCTATTTTATTACTTTTATTCAATTAAAAATGTTTTTATCTGCAGAATCTAAAGTTATTTTCAACCGGTCCTTGGCTAGGAGCGGGGGTCTGAGGTGGGGGGGGGGGGTATTTAGTTCCAATTGGAATTGCTTTGTCTCTCTGCTGTCGATAAGAACATCAACAACAGACAGAAACAAATCAAGCACACCTTACGTACCTTCCTGTGGATACTCCCTACCCCAGGGGGTCCCCTGAAATGGGGGCAGGCCCGGAGCTTCCGTGGCCGGTGCTGGTGGAATGAAGTCATCAAGATCGGTAACTGGTGTTCTTTGGAAATGACCGAGAAAGCAAAGCCATGGAGATGAGATGTTCCTGGATATATCCAACTACTATCCTAAATCTTTTACCTGTCTCCTTGACCGCTGAATAAGTAATCAGACATGGTTGAGGAAGGGGTGCCGGGCGGGGGCATTACTTCTGCCTCTGTGGCCGCCAACAGATCCATGACCAAGTCTGAACCGGCTAGATCAGACCAGCCGTCATCCGCCAGAAGAGACACAGACCAGCCTTCTGTAGCCTCCGTTATGCCCCTGTGGCAAATATATATATACGTCAAAAATGGTCAGTGTCCTGCTGGGATTCTCAAACTGGGGTCTAGGGAACCCCAGGCATCCCCAGGCATTCAAGTTATGGCGCATGGTTCAAGTGCATCACTATGAATATGAACCATGTAGTATTCCTTAGACACACAGTTCATGTACTACGTACAGTTAGCAAATGCAAATGATATGTAGTGTACTCTATGTGTATGTGTGTGTCCATGCACGACTTCTTCTTCCACTTTTAAAGCCTGTGGAGTAAATATACTGACACCTTGCATGAAGAATCCACGAGGCCACCTCTTCCCCCGTGGTCCAGGACTCCACTTCAGTTGTCCACTTCTCATCTAGGAATGATGACATCATGGTTTTACAATGACTGAACAATTAGCATAGCTTTTACCTGGATGGCAAAAATGCAGGAGGACATTTAGGCAAGACTTCTATTTTCAATAAACCTTCTACTGATAACCTTCTACTTTTTTATAGAAACGCCCGTTTCCGCCACTGAATAAAGAAATTATCCCAATGGTAAGTCGAAATAATGAGATAAAAAGTCAAAATTACGAGATAGAAAGTTGAAATTACGAGATAAGTCAAAATTTTGAGATAAGAAAGTCAAAATTATGAGATAGAAAGTCATAACAAGATAGAAAGTCGAAATTACGAGATAAAAAGTCAAAATTACAAGATAAAAAGTCAAATTTACGAGATAAAAAGTCAAAATTACAAGATAAAAAGTCAAAATTACAAGATAAAGTCAAAATTACGAGATAAAGTCGAAATTACGAGATAAAAAGTCAAATTTATGAGATAAATCAAAATTACAAGATAAAAAGTCAAAATTATGAGATTAAAAAGTTTAAATTATGAGATAAGAAAGTCAAAATTTTGAGATAAGAAAGTCAAAATTATGAGATAGAAAGTCATAACGAGATAGAAAGTCGAAATTACAAGATAAATCGAAATTACGAGATTAAAACGTTTACATTTTGCGATAAGAAAGTCAAAATTACAAGATAAAAAGTCAAAATTACGAGATAAAAAGTCAAAATTGCAAGATAAAGTCAAAATTGCAAGATAAAAAGTCAAAATTACGAGATAAAAAGTAAAAATTACGAGATAAAAAGTAAAAATTACGAGATAAAAAGTCAAAATTGCAAGATAAAGTCAAAATTACGAGATAAAAAGTCGAAATTGCAAGATAAAAAGTCAAAATTACGAGATAAAAAGTCAAAATTACGAGATAAAAAGTCAAAATTGCGAGATAAAAAGTCAAAATTGCAAGATAAAGTCAAAATTACGAGATAAAAAGTCGAAATTGCAAGATAAAAAGTCAAAATTACGAGATAAAAAGTCGAAATTGCAAGATAAAAAGTCAAAATTACGAGATAAAAAGTCAAAATTACGAGATAAAAAGTCAAAATTGCGAGATAAAAAGTCAAAATTGCAAGATAAAGTCAAAATTACGAGATAAAAAGTCGAAATTGCAAGATAAAAAGTCAAAATTACGAGATAAAAAGTCGAAATTGCAAGATAAAAAGTCAAAATTACGAGATAAAAAGTCGAAATTGCAAGATAAAAAGTCAAAATTACAAGATTAAAAGTCAAAATTACGAGATAAAAAGTCAAAATTACGAGATAAATGTTTAAATTTTGAGATAAAAACGTCAAAAAATGATGATAGAAAGTCATAATAACGAGATAACTCATGAGATATCTCCAAATTTTGACTTTTTATCTCGTAATTTCGACTTTCTTTTTCATAATTACGACTGTTTATCTGAAAATTTTTACTTTTTATCTCGTAATTTCGACTTTCTTATCTTGTAATTTCGATTTCCCTTTGGGGTAATTTTTTTTTTTTCAGTGGCGGGAAAATGGGGCTTCCATATTTTTCCGTCACGTAAAGGGAAGGTGAAATTCAGTTAACAGAGTGGTTCTTGTAACCTTTATTGGGTAGCGGAAAATTCCATCTCGAACAGCAAAAACATGGACAGTTTTCGTCCACTTTGTTTTTCGGATTTGGCCTCTTCCTAAAACTCATCAACATATCTATTACTGTATATTCAATCCCTAATTGAGAACTTGATAAATATGTTTTTATTGACGGGCTATGTACCACAGTCCCAGATCGCCTTAGTTTGGGGGTATTGGTCATCCTTACCCACCTTATCCGCCAATCTAATCTATCGCATCAAAGATCTGAAAGTCAGCCACTGTTCCCTTTTGCTCTTCGAGACGGACGGCTGACAGTCGAGCTAAAGCTAAAGCTAGCTGGTGGAAAGACCAAAGCTACTATGGTGTTTTGTAGACGTGGTGGAAGTTCAGTGGACACAAAGGACGGGGGCGGCTGGTGCCCGCAAATAGGGGAGTGTATTCCATAAGGTATTTTTTTTTAAAGGGACAGTACAGCTTTTCTCTTACCATTATATGTATAAACGTCCACAGCCATGGCGCCTTTCCTTTTGTTGGAGGTCCACTCCAGATGGGTGGGTGGATAAATCCGGGAAGCGGGGGCCGGGCGTTGCATAGATGTGAGCAGTTTGTGTTGGCACAGTGAACGGTATTCCATGGGTGCCTGGTCAGATATATACCTGGGAAAAAAATAGTGGTCCGTTAACATTTTGTGGCATCCTATTTTGAATCCATAGGGTGTAATATGACATCATAAAATAATATCGCCCCGCTCTTTGGAGCTTTAACAGCTTCAAGTCTTCTGGGAAGGCTTTCCATAAGGCTGAAGAACATTCCTGTTCACTTCCTGCTTTCCTAATATAGTTTTTTTTTTTTTTAAATAATTTTTTATAAATGTTTTATATTTTTTTAATACATTTTAAAATTAAATTTATAGACAAATCATAAGAAATCATAAACAAATTCATAAGAAATATTTAAAATTATTCAAAATTATTTACAATTATTTTAATTTTTAAAATTTATGAACATTTATAAAAATTAAAATTAAAAATAATTTAATAATTTTTATAATTTTAATAATAAAATTATTCAAAATTATTTACAATTATTTTAATTTTAAAAATTTATGAACATTTATAAAAATAAAAATTAAAAATAATTTAATAATTTAAATAATTTTAAATATTTCTTATGAATTTCTTTATGATTTTTTATGATTTGTCTATAAATTCAATTTTAAAATTTATTTTACAAATATAAAAAAATATCAAAAATTATTTAAAAATTATAAAAAAAATATTTTAATTTTAATTTTAATTTTAATTTTAATTTTAATTTTAATTTTAATTTTAATTTTAATTTTAATTTTAATTTTAATTTTAATTTTAATTTTAATTTTAATTTTAATTTTAATTTTATGAACGTCGTTCATAGCGACGTCGCTTTTTGATCCTTTGATGTCGGCTCTTCCTATCATTGTAAAGCAGAATTCACCAATATCGCCCCGCTCTTTGGAGCTTTAACAGCTTCAAGTCTTCTGGGAAGGCTTTCCATAAGGCTGAAGAACATTCATTGGAATCATTGACCATGTTTTTCCTGAAGCACATTTGGGAGGTTATAAGGAAACCCATTCCACGAGGGTCTCTGTGCACTAGACAAGACAGGTAAAGCGGAATATTCCACTTACTTAAGCAAGGGTTTCTCCAGTATGGGTGACGGCGTGAAGGCACTGAGGCAGCAGGCCAGCAGCAGCCAGCCTTGCAGGCTCCTCTGCTCTTCACGTTGGTCCCACGTGTGGTAAGCCAATTGGGCCAGGATCTCGTCCCTCAAAGCAGGACGCATCTGGCCTTTCTCGATGATGTAGTTTCCCAACATCTGCTCCTGCCAGCTGCTGAGGTCCGATTCACCGGTGAACCGCATGATCTAAGCAACAATACATTGTAAAAAAATTGTGAGTAACATAACGAACAAATGTAAGATTCTGCATCGCTTCGCATACCAGTTTATGGAGCTCCAGTGCAATCCTGGCATCGTCTAATTCAAGCGGGGTGAGGGGTCTCTGGAGGGGAGTTCCTTGAGGTTGGCACCACGTATCCTGGGAGCAAAAATAAACTCAAATGAACGACAAATAATTTTATGTGTTACTAATTCAACACGGGACAACATAGGATAAATTAACCTTGGGACACTTGAACCTTAACCTAAACTCAACCTAAACCTGAACTGTGGGTGCTATTAATGGTAATGGTTTAATTTCATTTGAACATGCATCAGATTACAATTGAGTGCATCCCATAATCAGTTCACAGTTCCACATGTCCAAAAGGAGTAGGAAGAAGCAAAGCTTATTAAATCCTACCCCTCCATCTGGTACTTTTACAATCAGTAACTGTTACATTTGTTCACTTCCTGCTTTCCTAATGTAGTTTTTTATTTTTATTTTTAATTTTTTATAATTTTTTATAAATGTTTTATATTTTTTAAATACATTTTAAAATTAAATTCATAGACAAATCCTTAAAAATCATAAACAAATTCATAAGAAATATTTAAAATTATTTTAATTTTAATTTTTATAAATGTTCATAAAATTTTTAAATTAAAATTAAAATTAAAATTAAAATTAAAATTAAAATTAAAATTAAAATTAAAATTAAAATTAAAATTAAAATTAAATATTTCTTATGAATTTGTTTATGATTTTTTATGATTTGTCTATGAATTTTATTTTAAAATTTATTTTAAAAATATAAAAAAATAATCAAATTTTATTTTAAAAATATAAAAAAAATTATCAAAATTTATTTAAAAATTATAAAAAAATATTCAATTTTAATTTTAATTTTAATTTTAATTTTAATTTTAATTTTAATTTTAATTTTAATTTTAATTTTAATTTTAATTTTAATTTTAATTTTAATTTTAATTTTAATTTTAATTTTAATTTTAATTTTAATTTTAATTTTATGAACATCGTTCATAGCGACGTCACTTTTTGATCCTTCGATGTCGGCTCTTCCTATCATTGTAAAGCAGAATTCACCAAGCGTTGGATTGCTCACCCACTAATAAGGAACGTGAGCTGGGTTTGGACCGTCGTGAGACAGGTTAGTTTTACCCTACTGATGATGTGCCGTTGCAACGTTGCCAAAATTCCAAAACCCCAAATGGGTCGAGAACTCCTATATATTTTCTATATACATTATATATCTATATGAAATGGTATGGTACACGGTTCAACCCAACCTGGACTGGACAATCCACCTTACGGATGCAATACATTTTCCCCTATGAACGAACTGAATGACTCATTGACAAAATGGCAGCGACCAAACTCGCAATGGAGATTGACAGCCTTGAAAAGCCAATGAATGTGTGAGACTGGCCTTCAACATGGACTTGACATAGTTGGAGAAGGGATGTCTGTCCATGTCCTGAGGCAGACTGAGCTGGTGCATCGCCCTCACTTGTGGAGGTGCAACCTCTCTCACTGTTGATGCATGTTGATGCCCTGTTGGAAACACAGCAACAATACGACAGTTCGCAATGTGTTACGAGTGGACGGGAGGGTTTCACCACGAAAATCGGTACAGTGGAACCTTGGTTAGCCTGATTAATCCGTTCCAGAAGGTCCGCCAAAACCGGGTATGTGTCCAATTCAGGTTTTGCGTGCAGTAAACAATTCCAAATGCACCCATTTTCCATCGCTTATCCTCACAAGGGTCACAAGGTCAGCGAGAGGCGGGGCCCACTGGTGGGCAGCCAATCACAGGGCACATATAGACAAACAACCATTCACACTCACATTCATACCTATGGACAATTTGGAGTCGCCAATTAACCTAGCATGTTTTTGGAATATGGGAGAATTGAACTCGGGTCTGCGTGCTAACCACTCGACCGCCGTGCAGCCTATTCCAAATGATAAAAATGATATAAATGAAGGGGATAAATGAGCATTTGAGGTTACTTTTACCTCGTCTGAGGACGAGATTCCTGATATTAGCGTTCCCAAAGACACAAGGACAACACCTTCTTGTTTTGCCATGAGTTATTTCTTGAATTCAATAGTGCTTCTCACCTCATTCATTCATTCATTTTCTACCGCTTTTTCCTCACGAGGGTCACAGGGGGTGCTGGAGCCTATCCCAGCTGTCGTTGGGCGAGAGGCGGGACCCACTGGCGGCTAGCCAATCACAGGGCACATATAGACAAACAACCATTCACACTCACATTCATACCTATGGACAATTTGGAGTCGCCAATTAACCTAGCATGTTTTTTGTTCCCAAAGACACAAGGACAACACCTTCCTGTTTTGCCGTGAGTTATTTCTTGAATTCAATAGTGCTTCTCACCTCAATAACCCAAAATGGATCCAAAGAAGTGCCAGCAATTTGTTAAACAAGGTCATTAAAACGTTATTGTAAATTAAATTTGAAATTCTAAAAACTAATTTTTGAGTTACATAAACTAATTTATGTAGCTGACTTGCAGTTCAGGTTGCCATTTTGTTAGCAAGCTTAGCAACGAGTAAGAATACAACTGGACTGACTCAATGACAGCATGACGAGACATGCGTCGTAACCGGAAAATGTACACAAAACTGAAGCAAAACACAGACGTCGATTTTCAACATTGACGCAAAAACACTCCAGCTAACTGGGTTTTTCACTGTATCCATGTCTTTGTTCATCGCTGCCATTACCTGCTGCACCGCGAAACCTTGCTGACAGCTCAGCTGGGATCTCCAACATCCCCACATCCTACCAAGAAGCATAAAAGTTAAAAATAATCACGTACGGAAGAATAAAGTGCACTTTCTCTTACCATGGTTAGGAGCGCTGATGTCGTTTTCAAAGTGGCGGCTCTCTTTTTGTCCGGAATTTGCTTCAAATGGAAAGAAACAAGCAAACATTGAAACGACTGCGACTGTGCGTTCCCTTCCTACCTTATTGATCTTAGGTAAGCCTTTTATGATAGGCTCCTGACACACCCACACACCCACACACCCCGCCTTTGCACAACAAGCCATGGCGTTCCAAAGGTCCAAGTTGTCACCGCAGTGTTTTGCTTTTATTGTCGATATTATTACGCATCCATTATCTCATCATTCAGATTTTCCGAATCTTTATCAGTGTATGAAAACATGATTATTCCAATCTCATACGCCCATCTCACGTAATGTTGACAAAAGTAAAACCGAATCTCAGCACCCCCAAACGCAATCTCAAAGGCTTGAAGGTTTCTCCCATTGCAGGATGAATACAGTGGTAAGAGTATATATAAGTTTAAGGACTTACGTTTAGGGAATTACTGATCATTTGTTCCAGGGGTGTCAAACTCAATTTACTTGGGGGCCACTGGAGCTCGGGTCTGGGTGAGACTAGGCCGCATCAGGTTTTCAAAAAAACAACAACAACAAAAAAAACGCATTTATTAAAAACAAAAAAATGTAAAAAAACTTTGCTTTGATTTCGATTTTCTACAAGAAAAGCTCTGATAAAACATTCCACTGTTCTCAAATATCTTACTTTTTATTTTTCTACACAAAATAAGATGAAAAATAAATAAACAAATCAAGAATAAAGAAAATCAATCAGTAATAAATAAATATAATAATAATAATAAAACGGCAAATAATAAAAACTTAAGAAACCACATATAGTTGGTGGGTAGACAAATTATTTTTTTCAGATTAAAATGAACAAAGCATTATTAGAGCCCTGTAGACATGACAAAACACGACTATAGTCACATTTATACTCTTTTTATATTATAACATATTGCGCAACTGCACGGTCTTGAGACACATGCTAACTCGCAAACTAGAGAGCTAGCGACCTAAATGGTAGCCTTCAAGTTATTTCCTTTAAACTTAAAAAGACAAAAACTTACCACTTCCACACGGGTAAGGAGGATAACTATTAACAGTTATTTAAGCTTTAACATGAACATTAATCAAACGTAATAATTTTTTCTGGGTACATGATACCATACAGCATCCATATCAAACTTGCGCGGGCCGCACTAACATTAAACTTTCATATGAAGGCAGGGCCTCAAACTAGTGTGCTGCGGGCCACATTTGGCCCGCGGGCCGCGTGTTTGAGACCCCTGATTTGTTCCCTTCCTGCATTTAAATGTTACCATTTTCTCACAATATTCGTTCTTCCAAGCAAAACCATCTATAATATCGTACACATGAAGTATTCAATATTACTGCTTTATCCAAAATGTGTTTCCCTTGCTGGTAAGCGAAGACCAGACTCATCAATTCAGAAGACGCTACAACCGTTTCATCCAAAACATTTTAGCTGATGATGTAAGACAATAAGAAAAGAGCAGCAAGTACAAACCGATTAGCTGTGGAGGTTCGCTAGAATACTTTTAGGAGTACGGAGAGGCACGCTGTGGCTTCACATTGCAGAAGGAAAGGTTGAAGTCCATAAATAGAGGAGGACGAGGAAGAGGCATAAAGTGTGTAAAAAGACTCTGCAAGATAGGGGAAGCAACGAGGAAGTTGTTGCCGGTGACACTTTTCCTCAGTTTCTTTGATGGTACTATCATCAACCACAAGGAAATACCATTTCCTTTCTGCTGTATTGAACTGCAGGGTCTTGAGACACATGCTAACTCGCAAACTAGAGAGCTAGCGACCTAAACGGTAGCCTTCAAGTTATTTCCTTTAAACTTAAATCGCCAAAAACTTACCACTTCCACACGGATAGGGAGGATAACTATTAACAGTTATTTAACCTTTAACATGAACATTAATCAAACGTAATAATTTTTTCTGGGTACATGATACCATATATGCAGATTAATAGTTTCATTGTTTTCATATTTGAACCTGAATGTATGATTATGATCATGTGTACATTAGAGAATATCCATAATCATTGGACATTGAAAATGAATGGCATTCATACCCTTGATGAGCGTATGTCAAGGTCTGACCGCAAGGACACCTACTTTCCTCCAATGGCGTCTCTTTATGGTGTTCCTGGTTATCATCATCACAGCCCAGAACTGAGTAAAGGACTGCTTCAGGCGCTTGTAGTACTTCCTGGGAATCATGAGAGGACAGACACATACTGGACAAAGTCACTTGGAGACGGATCCAAAGTAATCAAACAGCCACATGAGTAGCTAAAAACGATTTGTTTTATGACCTGTTGCATCCGAGCCTACTGAAATACAAAGTATTTTCAGTAATAAGTAATACAAAGTAAACAGTATAGGTACTGGCTATATATATCACTATATGGACAGTTACTATGGTATACATAATGTCATTGCATTAAACCTATGGTAATGGTTTTATTTCATTTGAACATGCATCAGATTACAATTGAGTGCATCCCATAATCAGTTCACAGTTCCACATGTCCAAAAGGAGTAGGAAGAAGCAAAGCTTATTAAATCCTACCCCTCCATCTGGTACTTTTACAATCAGTAACTGTTACATTTGTTCACTTCCTGCTTTCCTAATAGTTTTTTTAAATTAAATTAAATTAAATTAAATTAAATTAAATTAAATTAAATTAAATTAAATTAAATTAAATTAAATTAAATTAAATTAAATTAAATTAAATTAAATTAAATTAAATTAAATTAAATTAAATTTTTTGTCACGTACCGAAGTAGGTGGTGATATGAGCATCCAATGACATAATGTGTACCATAGTAAGTGTCAATATAGTGATATATATAGCACATCATGACTGGTTCAAGACTCTTCATCCTTGTATTTAGCAAACATCAACTGCTTGTATTGTTTCTTGAATTGGCTCATCGTTGTGCATTGTTTGAGGTCCTTACTCAATCCATTCCATAGTTTGATTCCACATACTGAAATGCTATGGCTTTTTAACGTAGTCCTAGCATAGAAGTGTTTCAAATGTACTTCTTCCCTGAGATCATATTTCTCCTCTCTTGTAGAGAAGTATTGGATGACATTTTTAGCTAATTGGTTATTTTTAGCCTTATGCATTATTTTAGCTGTTTGAAGATGAACTATATCAGCAAGTTGAAGTATTTGTGATTTTAGAAATAAGGAGTTAGTATGTTCTCTGTAGGCGGCATTATGAATTATCCTTACTGACCTTTTTTGCAGTACATTTAGCGAGTGAAGATTGCTTTTATAGTTATTACCCCATGTTTCCACACTTTAAATTTGACAGGTGTTTTAGTCGTCATAAACATGAAGACCTCGTCTTTTGGGGCTTGGAAGGATTTACTTCAACCATTCTTTTGCTACACTCAAATAGGAAAATGTGTTTCAATGTTATATCAATAAACCAAAGCATGCAGTGACTCGGGCAACCACTGTAGGTTATTTGAGTGTATTACTTTTTTTTTGTAAAAACATATTCACCATAAGGATTGATTGAACTAACCCAGATCCGTAACCCATGACTATAGTCAGATTTATTCATCTGAGATGGATTGGAGGAATTTGGATTTAAAAGTGGTTGTCAGTGCAATGCTCCAGTACCACTGGTAGCTAAACATCACCAGAAGATGATGTTACCACCACCATGTTGGACAGCATCCTGGACAAGGTCAAACTTGGAACCTGCATCTGCAGGTCTTTAGGCGTGCATCCAAAAGACTTTTCCCAAATTCTTCCATTGGCATGGAGCTCCTTCCACTTTTCCATCGTGCGAGTATTGGTCATCAATTATCATCCCAAGAAGCGTTTAATGAAAACTATTCCATCCTGTAAAAAGAATGGTTCAAAGAAATCCTTCGGGGCCCCAAAGGACTATGGCATTCACATCCACGATGAAGCATCTCCTTCATTATCATGTTTTATTTAGCACTGAACGAGTGTATGTGTTCGCTATGTTGTGTTTGTTTTGAAGCCAAAGTGACAAGATGGGCGAGCGCTATGATTTCATATTGTTTGTAGAAGCGACACCTGGTTTGATGTCCTCGGATATGGCTCTGGATGATGATAGCTTTCTGCTTGAAGAACTTGAAATTTCTCCTGCACAGAAAACCTCTGATGTTCCGCTGGATGGTGACTGCGGCCCATGTCTGAGTGCTATTCCACTTCTCCTCCAGCTGCCGGTACAGGAGTTCCTTCAGAAACACCTACAGCACACCGGGAAGCATGAATGCATACTGAACATGAACATACTGAATGTAAAGAGGCAGAACACCATTAGTGGGTGTTGTGGGACTGAGAGAAAGCAGCGGTTCACTGTCTTATAGAGAGAGGCTAAAGTCCAAACCTGGAAACGGCTGAGCTAAAGTAAGGGTGTGTACAGCCAAACCACATGAAAAGATAAGGAAGGAAGTTATAATAGAGACTTAGGAAAAACACTTGGGAAAAACACTTAAGTCACATGATGTCAATATTGATCATAAACTTCTCCAAGTGATGTTGTAGTGTAGACGTTTTTAGTTCAGAGATGACATATTGAAACATAACACCTTTGTCAGTCCCAGCTGGTATTGCCCCTCTTCCGCCCCGAGCAAATCCAAAAGAGTCAGTGCATGGTCTCGGTCTGTCACATGACTGGAGTGCTGGGTGGAGAAGACGCCGTACCTGCCAAATACAAACACCAGCTACAATGGAGTTACTCCTCGTGATTCATTCAGGCTAAGAATGGTTCCATGAAAGAATACCACTCACACAATTCAACATGTCCGAAAAGGAGTAGGAAGAAGCAGTTCTTATTTAATGCCACTCTTCCCCTTATCCGAGCAATTAATGTATTTTCTGGACTGTAAGTCGCTCCGGAGTATAAGTCGCACAATGCCAAAAATGCATAATTAGGTAGAAAAAAACAAACATAAGTCGCACTGGAGTATAAGTCTCACAAGGCCAAAAAATGCATAATTAGTTTGAAAAAAACATACATAAGTCGCACTGGAGTATAAGTCTCACAAGGCCAAAAAATGCATAATTAGGTTGCAAAAAACATACATAAGTCGCACTGGAGTATAAGTCTCACAAGGCCAAAAATGTATAATTAGGTTGCAAAAAACATACATAAGTCGCACTGGAGTACAAGTCTCACAAGGCCAAAAATGCATAATTAGGTATAAAAAACATACATAAGTCGTACTGGAGTATAAGTCTCACAAGGCCAAAAATGCATAATTAGGTATAAAAAACATACATAAGTCACACTGGAGTATACTGTAAGTCGCACAATGCCAAAAATGCATAATTAGGTTGCAAAAAACATACATAAGTCGCACTGGAGTTTTAAGTCTCAGAAGGCCAAAAATACATAATTAGGTTGCAAAAAACATACATAAGTCGTACTGGAGTATAAGTCTCACATGGCCAAAAATGCATAATTAGGTTGCAAAAAACATACATAAGTCGCACTGGAGTATAAGTCGCACAATGCCAAAAATGCATAATTAGGTTGCAAAAAACATACATAAGTCGCACTGGAGTATAAGTCGCACAATGCCAAAAATTCCTAATTAGGTTGCAAAAAACATACATAAGTTGCACTGGAGTATAAGTCTCACAAGGCCAAAATGCATAATTAGGTTGCAAAAAACATACATAAGTCGCACTGGAGTATAAGTCGCACAATGCCGAAAATGCATAATTAGGTTGCAAAAAACATACATAAGTCGCACTGGAGTATAAGTCTCACAAGGCCAAAAATGCATAATTAGGTATAAAAAACATACATAAGACGTACTGGAGTATAAGTCTCACATGGCCAAAAATGCATAATTAGGTTGCAAAAAACATACATAAGTCGCACTGGAGTATAAGTCGCACAATGCCAAAAATGCATAATTAGGTTGCAAAAAACATACATAAGTCGCACTGGAGTATAAGTTTCACAATGCCAAAAATGCATAATTAGGTTGCAAAAAACATACATAAGTTGCACTGGAGTATAAGTCTCACAGGGCCAAAAATGCATAATTAGGTTGCAAAAAACATACATAAGTCGCACTGGAGTATAAGTCTCACAAGGCCAAAAATGCATAATTATGTATAAAAAAACATACATAGGTCGCACTGGAGTATAAGTCGCACAATGCCAAAAATGCATAATTAGGTATAAAAAACATACATAAGTCGCACTGGAGTATAAGTCTCACAAGGCCAAAATACATAATTAGGTTGCAAAAAACATACATAAGTCGCACTGGAGTATAAGTCGCACAATGCCGAAAATGCATAATTAGGTTGCAAAAAACATACATAAGTCGCACTGGAGTATAAGTCGCACAATGCAAAAAATGCATAATTAGGTTGCAAAAAACATACATAAGTCGCACTGGAGTATAAGTCTCACAAGGCCAAAAATGCATAATTATGTATAAAAAAAACATACATAGGTCGCACTGAAGTATAAGTCTCACAAGGCCAAAAATGCATAATTCGGTTGCAAAAAACATACATAAGTCGCACTGGAGTATAAGTGGCATTTTTTGCGGGCAATTTATTTTCCAAACTACTTGACCAAAACAGACATTACGTCCTCTTGGAAGGCAAGTTCTAACAATAAAAGAATAGAGAACAGGCTGAATAGGTGTAAGATATGCTAACACAATGGTTATTCAGCTACACAAAATATAAATAAGAACAATAAGTCGCAGAAACAGCCAACCTATGAAAAAAGTGCGACTTATAGTCCGGAAAATACAGTATATAGATTACCGTATTTTCTGGACTATAAGTCGCTCCGGAGTATAAGTCTCACAAGGCCAAAAATAAAGTGTGATAAAGTGTGTGATGAAGGAATTATGAGGCTGTTCAATTCTGACACTGAAGACGTCGACTTTGGTGGTTTTAGTGTGCAGGAGGAAAATGAAGACAGCAATGAATGACTTTTCTGGTATTAAATTTTAATAATTGTGATTTTAGAAATAAAGGGTGTACTTTTATGGTAGGTATTAGGGATGAGACGGATACATGCATTTTTGTGTACAGCTTTAAGGCTGCGCTCATTTCCGGTTAAACCACACCCAGTTATTCCACAGCCACTCTGTGTACGGATACAGATCCAGATCCAGATCCAGATAGTGTTATACTCAGTCATCCCTAGTAGTTATGTCATTATAACACCAGAGAAGCATTTGGAATGACCACTGTCTTCCCCTAACAAGACCGTAGACCGTACCTCTCAAGGAAGTAGCCGTACAAGAGGCGTATAGGATAACCCTCTTTCCGAACATGGATGGCCTCCAACATCCCAGTCTGCTTAAGCTGGGCTGACACATAATCCACATCAAACATCCCAGGAAGCTAATAAAAGACAGAAGCATGAATTCAGAATGGCAGACATTTCCATACTTGGGTTAATCGTCTTCAATACCAACTGTTACCTTACTGTAGTTTGGCTTGAGACAATGGATGAAAAGGGTTCGACATCTATAGAAACACACAAACACATTATCAAGAAATGATTTAGCCTGAAGGCACTACTGCAGTAATCGTAATGGTTTAGTTTTATTTGATCAGGTTACTATGGAATGCGTCATATAATCAGTTCACAGTTCCACATGTCCAAAAGGAGTAGGAAGAAGCAAAGCTTATTAAATCCTACCCCTCCATCTGGTACTTTTACAGTCCGTTACTGTTACATTTGTTCACTTCCTGTCTTCCTGTTGTGTTTTTTTTTTCTCCCATAACAAAAGGCACTGGCATCATCTGCAAATAATACCAAGTCTTCATAGCTTTGCAGATGCCAATGGTAATTGTGCACGCGGTTCGTAAGTGTATTTGTAAGACGCAAATTTTTAGGGGGGCTTCAGCCACCCCTAAAATGTTCTTAAGTCCCCCTAAATAATTTCATATTTTTTATTGATTTTTAAAAAATTATTGATTTTTTTTAACTAAAAAATATCTCTAAAAAGCCCCCCAAATAATTTGATAATTATTGATTTTTTTTTAATTTTTGATTTTTTTATTTTTTTTGTACAAACAAATATCTGACAAATTTCATATAATAGGGCAAAAGCAGGCAAATAAGCAAGCCAATAAGCAAGCTAATGCTAGCCTAAATAATTTGATGTTCTTTTTATAGATTTTTTTTTCCCCCAAAAAATTTGACAAATTTTATATAATAGGGCAAAAGCAGGCAAATAAGCAAGCCAATACTAGCCTGGCTTTATCGTTGGTTTTATGTATTTTTATACTTTGGATACTTCCTTCTCATTTTTGTTCAACTTTCCCCTGAAATTTTTGTATTAAATTCATATGCAGACTTAAACCCAGTGGCGTCATTAGGCCTATTTTAGGGGGGCTTCAGACCCCCCTAAAATGTTCTTAAGTCCCCCTAAATAATTTGATATTTTTTATTGATTTTTTATTTATTTATTTTTACAACCAAAAAAAATCTGACAAATTTTCTATAATAGGGCAAAAGCAGGCTAATAAGCAAGCCAATAAGCAGCCTAATACTTACTTACTAGTAGTAGTAATATCACTCCCTAACCCCCTAAAATGTTCCTAAGCCCCCCTAAATAATTTGATATTTTTTATTTATTTTTTAAATTCTTTATTGATTTTTTTTTTAACAAAAAAAAATCTCTGACAAATTTCCTATATTAGGGCAAAAGCAGGCTAATAAGCAAGTCAATAAGCAGCCTAATACTAGCGTACTAGTAGTAGTAATATCACCCCCTAAAAAATTTGATCTTTTAAAATTTTTTTATTGATTTTTTTTTTTACAAAAAAAAAAAACAAATTTCAAAGATTATGGCAAAAGCAGGCTTATAAGCAAGCCAATAAGCAGCCTAATACTAGCTTACTAGTAGTAGTAATATCATCCCCTAATCCCCCAAAATGTTCTTAAGCCCCCCTAAATAATTTGATATTATTATTGTTTTTTTTAATTTATCGATTTTTTTTATATTTTTTACAAAAAAATCTCTGACAAATTTCATATATTAGGGCAAAAGTAGGCTCCTGGATGCTAAGCCCCCCCGTCCTCAGAACCTAGTGACGCCCCTGGACGAGACAATGTATGAGATTAAATGACAAGATTTCAATATTAATTTGAAGAAAAGTACTTTGAAGCGACCCGGCAGAAACTGACACCAGACCTGTTTAGCGCCCCAAACCCAAGATGGCCAAAGGCTGTCCTGGAGATTTCACAACACCGCCGAAGACTACAATGTGGTACCTTTCCAAGCGGTTGGTGAGTTCCGTGAGGGAATGTAGGAAATGCGATGCGGCGGTTGATGACTGCTGGTGAAAACCTTTCCTTCTCCAGTCTAACTCTCTTTGTTGCACGTATTTGGTCTTAACCTTTCCGAACAGCTCCGACACCATCTGATAGGCAGCCACGTACCAAGGAGGAAAAAAATCATCATTACTATTGCCGTTCACAGGTAATTTTGAAATATGATTAATCCCATTGACTAAATAGCCAATCCAGTTGTTTCACCTTTAAATGACTGCTGGCAAAAAGTTCCACCACTTCTGTTTTGAATTGGTCGTGGTTCTTATTAAGAAAATTGTGGACCTGAGAAAAGGAAATACTTTTAGAAAAGCCCGAGAACCGCATATTTATTGCAGGTTGACTCGTACCTGGTAGGTGACTGTCCCAGCGTAGTGGTAGATGGTAAATGCTGGCACAGGCTTTGTGGGCTTGGCATAGTAAGGACTGTTTCCATGGTGGTAGTGGCACTTCTGGAGGAAGGTGTGATCGGTGGCCTGTGGAGATAAAACTATCAAACCTTGCAGTCCAACAGTGGTGTCATTAGGCCTAAACTCCCTTAAATAATTTGATATTTTTTATAGATTTTTTTTTGATTTTTTATAGATTTTTTTTTTTAACAAAAAATTGTCAGAGATTTTTTTAAACAAAAAAAATCTCTGACAAATTTCATATAATAGGGCAAAAGCAGGTGAATAAGTAAGCCAATAAGCAGGCTAATACTAGCCTAAACAATTTGATATTTTGTATTGATTTTTAAAAAAATATATAGATTTTTTTTTACAAAAAAAATATCTGACAAATTTCATATAATAGGGCAAAATCAGGCTAATAAGCAAGCCAGTTAGCAGGCTAATACTAGCCTAAATAATTTGATATTTTGTATTGATTTTTAATTTTTTTTAATAGATTTTTTTTTTACAAAAAAACAATATCTGACAAATTTCATATAATAGAGCAAAAGCAGGCTAAAACGAGCCTACTAGTAGTAGTAATAATCACCCCCTAACCCCCTCAAATGTTCTTAAGCCCCCCAAATAATGTAATATTTTTTATTGATTTTTAATTTTTTTTGTACAAACAAATATCTGACAGAATAGGGCAAAAGCAGGCGAATAAGCAAGCCAATAAGAAAGCTAATATTAGACTAAATAATTTTATATTTTTGTAATTGATTTTAAAAAATAATTTATAGATTTTTTTTTACAAAAAAAATTTAAAAATTTTATATAATAGGGCAAAAGCAGGCTAATAAGCAAGCCAATAAGCAGGCTGCTACTAGCCTACTAATAGTACTAATAATCACCCCCAAACCCCTAAAATGTTCTTAAGCCCCCTGAATAATTTGATATTTTTTATTGATTTTTTTTTTTATCGATTTTTTTTGTACAAAATAAATATCTGACAAATTTCATATAATAGGGCAAAAGCAGGCAAATAAGCAGGCTAATACTAGCCTACTAGTAGTAGTAATAATCACCCCCAAACCCCCTAAAATGTTCTTAAGCCCCCCTGAATAATTTGATATTTTTTATCGATTTTTTTGTACAAAAAAATATCTGACAAATTTCATATAATAGGGCAAAAGTAGGCTAATCAGCAAGCCAATAAGCAGGCTAATACTAGCCTACTAGTAGTAGTAATAATCACCCTCTAACCCCCTCAAATGTTCTTAAGCCCCCCTGAATTTGATATTTTTTATTGATTTTTAAAAATTTATTGATTTTTTTTTGTACAAAATAAATATCTGACAAATTTCATATATTAGAGCAAAAGCAGGCTAATAAGCAAGCCAATCAGCAGGCTAATACTAGCCTACTAGTAGTAGTAGCCAATAAGCAGGCTAATACTAGCCTAAATAATTTAGCTTACTCCTACTACTACTACTACTACTACTATCAGTAACTAATGGTAGCCTAAAACAATTGAGTATCTCTACTAAATCTGTCCAAAAGTGGGAAAGTTATATCCTGGTTCTTGTTCCTTATTTGTTTTTTGGATTTTTTGAATGTCTACTACATTCATTCATATCCTGTCCACCCCCCCACCGTCCTCAGAACCTAGTGACGCCCCTGCGGTCCAAGACGTGTTGAACACAGACCACAGGGTGAGCTAAACACAAACACTAACGGGTTCCCAGAATTCCTGGAGGTACGGGTCTTGCGAATGGAACTGGATTGCATGAGTATGAACTTCGAGGGCTATCGTTGACCGGAACCATCACCCAATGAACAACCATGACACAAAGAAACTATGTAGAGTACGGATCTAGAACGTGTATTCGCGTACTTGAGGGAGGCAGGTCTGGTCATCGAGTATGCGGAAGATGCCGTATGGCCTGGAGGAGATTAGCTCCAGACAGGGATTGAAGTCCTTCAGCCCCACTGGGTACCACCGGATCTGTTCGGCAGTATACTCATCCTACACAGAAAGAAATAATCACTCGTGTGATATTCATCAAGATGGTTATTTGGACGTGGAAATTTCTTCTCTGCAATGAACCCATCCCAGAAGAGCAGCGGGCAGAAACTGAGGTCCAGAACTTGTTTGTTGGGAAAAGCGGAGTATTTAGAGAACATGCAAAGTTCCCACAGAACGGCCCGAAAGTTGGAAGTGAAGCAGGGATCCAATACACCGATACAACACCTGAATTTGAAATGATACTCGAAAAAAGGATCAAGTTTGAACCCATGAGGAACCCATGTGGAACTATCTAGAATACCGAAGATAACGGGTAGTCCAGGAGTCGCAGTAAAACGTCGACTGGTTGAGCAAACTCCCAAGCATTAAATTTCATAAACCCTTCGAATATCAACCTTGTACTTCGGTACGTGACCAAAAAAAAAAAAAAAAAAAAAAAAAAAATTAAACTATATTAGGAAAGCAGGAAGTGAACAAATGTAACAGTTACTGATTGTAAAAGTACCAGATGGAGGGGTAGGATTTAATAAGCTTTGCTTCTTCCTAATTGCAACTTACGACTGATGACTGCGGCAATAAGTTTTCACCGTTCTGTAGTCCAGAAATTATGATAATCAGAAGCGCAGCAATTTGTTTTTTCAAAAAAAAAAAAAAAAAATCTGACAATATTGACACTTACTACGGTACCCATTATGTCATTGGTTGGTCATATCGCCTCATACTTCGGTACGAGGTACATTATTAAAAAAAACAACAACAAAACATTAAACTGTATTATGGAAAGCAGGAAGTGAACAAATGTAACAGTTACTGATTGTAAAAGTACCAGATGGAGGGGTAGGATTTAATAAGCTTTGCTTCTTCCTACTCCTTTTGGACATGTGGAACTGTGAACTGATTATGTGATGCATTCGATTGTAATCTGATGCATATTCAAATGAAATAAAACCATTACCAAAATATGATTTATTCATACTCACCTGCTCTTGAGTGATCACGGTGCGATTGACAAAGTGCTGCAGGTGCTCATTGGCAAAATTGATACACAACTGTTCAAAGCTGTTGATCCCAAGGTCCTGCACAGGAAATTGTGTATGAATGACACTTCATATATCCTAATAATTGACATGACATTTTGAATTATGGATGTTGAAAGGCGATAAATATTTACTTCAAAGCCGTAAATGTCCACGATGCCCACGGTGCTGTCCATTTCTGTGGGATTCAGCCAGTTATTGATCTGGTCTAACAGCCAGTCAAATAACACAGAATACAAGGCTTTGGCGATGGAATCTCTGCAAGACAGACGAGAAAACTCAACCATTATGATAAGATCTTGGTGGAAACCAGATGGAGAGTCTGGGAACACAACTTGAGAGACGAAGGTGAGGAGTTCGGTCATAAAACTCTTCAATCTTACCTGGATTCTATGGCACTCTCCACCGATAGGGGGCAGTATATCCTGTCGTAGGTTGTCTCCTGTGGACAAGATGGCGGAATCAACAGATACATCTGAACAATACCAGAGGTGGACTGACTGACTGACTGTGATTCGGTGTGTTATGATGGTCTGCAACGCTTCATAAGATATCTGAAGCAACGAGCTGATCCTCCTGGCTTCGGACTCGCTGTAGATGCGAGCCACCTCAAACGACTCACTCTGAAAGCACAATGACCGATGTTTGGAACTGATGTCCGTCCAATGTTCTAAGATAGGACATACCTCATGTGAACTGAAGCAGATGTTGCCCAGCTGTAGAATAGAAGAAAGTATGGCCCATACGGTGAAGGTCTGGTCAGCACTGAGACCGATTTTGTCAAAGCATCGAACTAACGACTGGAAGTCTTGTCTGTCCCGCTTGCCCTTCAACTCGCATGCACCACCCTAGGTATGCAGACACATCGAGTACATGTACTGCCAAAAAAACATGGCACAAAGGCTTATGGTAGTACTTGGTTGAGGTAGTAGTAAGTCTCGGGTCCCTGAAGGTACAGGTCTTGCTTGTTCCACTCGGTCATACCTGCCAAAAGCTCATAGAAAACATGGTAGTTCCTCTCCCCGATGGCCTGAACAAGGAAACCAAATGAATTGGGATTTAGAATTTGATGCCGGTGCAGTACCTCAACTGACTGCGGAGAATAACAATAGAGTAGTAGCGGTTGTCACTCAGTAGTAGTATCCTCAGTAGTAGTATCCTCAGTAGCTGCTATGGACTCCGTCCCTTCCTTTATGGAAGCTAATTGTCGTGTATCTTGCTTGCAGAGACACTGAAATCTATATATTTGCAAGTTTTTTTTCCTTGACAAACCCTGCAATGTTGACGAAATGTTGTGTGGTTGTAAGGATTAATTACGGGATAAATTAATCTTTGGTTTGTTACATAAATGGGTAGGGAAATTGCAACGACTGACGACTGCGGCAATAATTTTTCACCGTTCTGTAGTCCAGAAACTATGATAATCGGAAGCGCAGCAATTTTTTTTTTTTTTTACAAATAAAAATATCTGACAAATTTCATATAATAGGGCAAAAGCAGGCTAATAAGCAAGCCAAAAAGCAGGCTAATACTAGCCTACTAGTAGTAGTAATAATCACCCCCTAACCCCCTAAAATTTTTTAAGCACCCCAAATAATTTGATATTTTTTATTGATTTTTTTAATTTTTTTTATTGATTTTTAAAAGATTTTTGTACAAACAAATATCTGATAAATTTCATATAATAGGGCAAAAACAGGCTAATAAGCAGGCTAATACTAGCCTACTAGTAGTACTAATAATCACCCCCTAACCCCCTAAAATGTTTTAAGCACCCCAAATAATTTGATATTTTTTATTTGTTTTTTTTATTTTTTATTGATTTTTAAAAGATTTTTGTACAAACAAATATCTGACAAATTTCATATAATAGGGCAAAAACAGGCCAATAAGCAGGCTAATACTAGCCTACTAGTAGTACTAATAATCACCCCCTAACCCCCTAAAATTTTTTAAGCACCCCAAATAATTTGATATTTTTTATTGATTTTTTTTATTTTTTATTGATTTTTAAAAGATTTTTGTACAAACAAATATCTGACAAATTTCATATAATAGGGCAAAAACAGGCTAATAAGCAGGCTAATACTAGCCTACTAGTAGTAGTAATAATCACTCCCTAACCCCCTAAAATGTTCTTAAGCCCCCCAAATAATTTGACATTTATTGATTTTTTAAATTTTTTTTGTACAAACAAATATCTGACAAATTTCATATAATAGGGCAAAAGCAGGCAAATAAGCAAGCCAATAAGCAAGCTAATACTAGCCTAAATAATTTGATGGTTTTTATTGATTTTTAATTTTTTTTTATAGATTTTTTTTTTTTACAAAAAAAAATTGACACATTTTCTATAATAGGGCAAAAGCAGGCTAATAAGCAAGCCAATAAGCAGGCTACTAGTAGTAGTAGTAATAATCAGAAGAAGAATAATGATGACAGTAATAATAATAGGCTACTAGGTACTATGGTACCCATTATGTCATTGGATGGTCATATCACCTTGTACTTCGGTACGAGATACATTATTAAAAAATAAAAAAATACCTCAAACTGTATTATGGAAAGCAGGAAGTGAACAAATGCAACAGTTACTGATTGTAAAAGTACTAGATGGAGGGGTAGGATTTAATAAGCTTTGCTTCTTCCTACTCCTTTTGGACATGTGGAACTGTGAACTGATTATGGGATGCATTCAATTGTAATCTGATGCATGTTCAAATGAAATCAAACCATTACCATTACCAATGTCAGACATGTCATCCTGCACTCACGGTGTATTCAGTCTTCTCACCTGGAAAACAATCCTGGATTTTTCAAGGAGATACTTGGACAAGGAGGTCCCCACAACAACACCACTGCCAAGAAAAGAAACAGTTTCAACATCACATTACAGCAGCTCGACATTCCAAGACCGCCCGCGAAGAGCCAGTAAGCGTCACGGAAAAATGTAAAAAAACCTGGATTATGCTGGTGCGTCAAGGCGCCACTGTACTGTACACTACGCCAGCTCGCTCCTCCCGTCCAAATCCTCCTGTTTACTTGACGCTTTCCGTTCTCTTCTGATGTAGAAGCAACAAACGTAATACTAACTACTTGACGCAGCTTTGAATGTGATAATCCCACAAATGTAATAAATTTCCCACAAACGTAATAAAATTTGCCTACTGCAAACATAATACTGAAATTCAGTATTACAGTGTGTAAGTCAGTATTATTACATTTGCAGGAAATTCAGTATTACAGTGTGTAAGTCAGTATTATTACATTTGCAGGAAATAATACTATAAATAATACTGAAATAACTATTACCTTTGCAGGAAATTCAGTATTACAGTATGTAAGTCAGTATTATTTCAGTATTATTTATAGTATTATTTCCTGCAAATGTAATAGTAAGTCAGTATTATTACATTTGCAGGAAATAATACTATAAATAATACTGAAATAACTATTACCTTTGCAGGAAATTCAGTTTTACAGTATTATTTATAATATTATTTCCTGCAAATGTAATAAGTATTACATTTGCAGGAAATTATGACATATGTGGGAAAGTGAAAATCTGTAAATGTAATAACTTCCCACAAATGTAATATGAGACAAAATAATGATCTTTGTTGTTGTTTGTTCTTTTAATGAGGGATAAGGTGGAGATGTCAATTTCAGGATTTTAACAAGATAATTATTTTTTTTCTTTTTTGTGTGGAAAAAATATTATTCAAAGAGTATCATTTGAATACATCAAAGAAATCTTTAATTATTAAATTATAATGTATTTTAAATTAAAAAAAGATAACATAATTGTGATAATTGCAATTGTTTTAATAAAATTATTATTACTATTATTATATTTTATTAATTATTTTGATTATTTGTTCCCCATATACACACAAAACCACACATACAATAATATACTGTATTTTAACAGTTTAACAGTACAATGCAATCTGATTCTGAATTGATTCTTGGTGCTTTGTAATTATGATATTTACACCAATGAAGCAAATTCGAAATAAATTCAAATTGAAATTCAGTATTACATTTGCAGTAGGCAATTTTTATTACGTTTTGTGGGAAATTTATTACATTTGCAGGATTATTACATTCAAAGCTGCAGATTTGTATTACGTTTGTGGGCAGTTATTACATTTGCGAATTTAACAACCCTCAACTTCCTCTCTTCGTTTATCCCTCAGGTTGTCCAGCATGCTAGAAGATTGCATTGCAAAGCCCGAATGGCATCACTCTGAAAGCAGATAGAATATGTGGTCTCGGGCCGTGGTTCTGGTGCTCGTTCTGCAGGTCAAGGAACCTGGAAGAAATGTCATTAGGACCGTCGTGGCTTCATCGAGGCGACGGTAATCCATGCAGAATAGCCATTAGGCCAATGCTTCAGCTATGAATCCAGCAGAGGGCGCTGCCTCACAAGTCAATTCAAGTAACATTTTCCAGCAGGAAGATGCTTTGACAGTACGTGATGTTGTGTAACTGTAAGTTTTAAATACAATACGGTGTACCGAGGGTCCTCAATTACAGATTGCATTGTAAAAAAAAAAAAAAAATTTAGTAGATATAACAACATTTTAGGGCGGCACGGCGGTCTAGTGGTTAGCGCGCAGACCTCACAGCTAGGAGACCAGGGTTCAATTCCACCCTCGGCCATCTCTGTGTGGAGTTTGCATGTTCTCCCTGTGCATGCGTGGGTTTTCTCCGGGTACTCCGGTTTCCTCCCACATTCCAAAAACATGCTAGGTTAATTAGCGACTCCAAATTGTCCATAGGTATGAATGTGAGTGTGAATGGTTGTTTGTCTATATGTGCCCTGTGATTGGCTGGCCACCAGTCCAGGGTGTACCCTGCCTCTCGCCTGAAGACAGCTGGCATAGGCTCCAGCACCCCCCGCGACCCTTGTGACGATAAGCGGTAGAAAATGAAAGAATATACAACTTCCAATAGCCAATTTTTTCTTGAATATTTCAATGTTCAGGTTGCACAGCGGTCAAGTGGTTAGCGTTCAGGCCACACATCTAGGAGACCCAAGTTCGATTCCACCATCTCTGTGTGGAGTTTGCATGTTCTCCCCATGCATGCGTGGGTTTTCTCCGGGTACTCCGGTTTCCTCCCACATTCCAAAAACATGCTAGGTTAATTGGCCACTCCAAATTGTCCATAGGTATGAATGTGAGTGTGAATGGTTGTTTGTCTATATGTGTCCTGTGATTGGCTGGCGACCAGTCCAGGGTGTAACCTGCCTCTCGCCCGAAGACAGCTGGGATAGGCTCCAGCACTTTTGGGTCTATTCATGTTATTTCGCCATTGAGAGGAGGTTTTGGAACATAGAGCGCATGAAATCATCAACAAACCAACAGGACGTGAGTTTGATTGGTTGGTCTTACCTGAGAATATGAACGTGAAGGTACTTCCCAAAGCGGCTCGAGTTATTGTTCAGGCTGGTTTTAGCATTCCCAAAACTCTCCAGAATGGTGAAAACCTCCATCGGCTCGCGGTGAAGAAGGGAAATTCAGCTATAATATCATTTGGTTGAGAATATGGTTGAATAATTTGACAGTAAAATACCTGACGCAGGTTGAAGCTTGGGTCCTGATACGTTGTAGTAATGTAATGGACCACCAGCTTGGTTGCTTCCGTTTTTCCTGCTCCGCTTTGACCACTACAAGTTCAGTAAGAATCGGACTGTGGCATCTTATTGAGTTTGATTGGCGTTCTGATGACCACACACTGAGCTGTGTCAGAAAAGTTCCAGAACGGGTGTCACATGAGGTTATATTTCAAATCCAAACTGAGGAGGAACGTTGTTCCAGTATGGTGATGGTTTGCTGGCCCGGGAACTGAGTGGACGCGTTATTGTGCCTGTTGATTTTCTGCCCCTGCGGCAACCATCGGTAGTGGACCACGCCCCTTACATTACAAAACGCCATCCCATCAACAGAGTCCTGGAGCGTTTCGGACACATCTCATACAGAATAACTGCCAAAGCTAAAGTTGAAGAAGGTTGAAGTTCCCATAGATGCTTCTTCATTGTTCTACTTCAGTGATTTTCAACCACTGTGCCGCGGCACACTAGTGTACATTGAGAAACCGCCAGGTGTGCCGTGAGGAATTATCCAATATCACTTTTTATAATTAACATTTATTAATCATCATTTGCAAATATTATGGCAATAGCCATTATGTCAATAGTATACATGGACCCAAATATTCCAATTGCATTTGGTTTATTTGCTCAAACGGAAAGAATTGAACAGGGATGGAATATTCCTTCCCCAATCCGATTGAGGTATCTTGTACCCGCTCAAACGGAAAGTTGTTAGACTGCGTTCTTCTTTGTGGTGTTTTTCTTCTTCTGTTATTTATTGGTGGTTGGCGAGCAGCTTTCGTATGCATTACCACCATCTGTGGAACAGAATCTAAACCCTTCTATACGCCATTCACAAGTGCAGTTTTATTTAAAAAAGAAAATATATATCTATATAAAACATGTCCTGAGTTTAATTATAAAATATTAGCAAGATTGAATGTGATCTTTTCCTGTTTAAATTAATCCCGGGTGCGTTCTTTCAGCGCATGCTCAGATATGACGTAACACGCAGATCCAGACGTTCTTCAGTTTTAAAAATGGAGGCCAGCAATCGGCATTGGACTAAGCAAAGTTTGTTTTTGATTCAAACTAAATTTCAAGACTGGACAGATGAAAAACTGGCAATATGGAGTTATTCCAACAAGTGAAAGAAAAACTTAAAGAAGCCGGTATCACGTGATGTTGATGTTTACATTTTACTGGGCATGCCCTATTTACTATTCTGGTTGATTTTCACGGCACATGTAGACAGGAGATTGGAATATTCCTTTCCATGGATATCATTGTTTCCCGAAAGGTCATTCAGAAAGAGAAAAAGTGGTCATGTAAAGATGGCTACTGTGGAGTGTCTGTGGTGTAAAGACTGGCAGAGCAATGTAATATTGGTCCGTGTGGCAACACCTGCCTTGTTCCTCCGATAGACTTATTGATGCACGTGTGAGGTCGTGGTGACAATTTGTAACATTTTTGGTTAGTGGTGTGCCACAAGATTTTTCCAATGTAAAAAATGTGCCGTGGCTCAAAAAAGGTTGAAAAACACTGTTCTACTTCATATTTTCCCAGTGTTAAAAAAATAATATTTTATGTTTAAAGTGTGGGTACCTTATGATAATGCACTGCTCCTGTGTGGATGCCTGAGATTGTCTGAAGGCATCGTCAGCAATCGCATACACGTGCCTTAAAGAGACAGGAATGGGAACAAGAGGCTTTCAAGATGATTGTTTTGTGAAAAAAAAAAGCTCACGGGGGGTTTCGTTGTTGCTCTCTGCCCTGGTATTTCTGTCTCAGTTCCTCCGAGTAGATATTCAGTGGCTTGTAGGGGTTGATGGAGAGCAGCATGTTTCCGATGTAGGTCTGAGAACATGGAAAAACAATATTGGTACAATATACTTTATTTTTTGGTAATGGTTTAATTTCATTTGAACATGCATCAGATTACAATTGAGTGCATCCCATAATCAGTTCACAGTTCCACATGTCCAAAAGGAGTAGGAAGAAGCAAAGCTTATTAAATCCTACCCCTCCATCTGGTACTTTTACAATCAGTAACTGTTACATTTGTTCACTTCCTGCTTTCCATAATACATTTTTTTTTTTGGCCCGTACAGAAGTACGAGGTGATATGACCATACAATGACATTATGTGTACCATAGTAACTGTCCATATAGTGATATATATAACCAGTACCTATACCGTTTACTTTGTATTACTTATTACTTAAAATACTTTGTATTTCAGTAGGCTCAGATACAACAGGTCACAAAACAAATTGTTTTTAGCTATCAGAAGGAGGTCAGAACTCATGTGGACGTTTGATTAGTTTGGATCCGTCTCCAAGTGACTTTGTCCAGTACGTGTCTGTCCTCTCGCGATTCCCAGGAAGTACTACAAGCGCCTGAAGCAGTCCTTTACTCAGTTCTGGGTTGTGATGATGATAACCAGGAACACCATAAAGAGACGCCATTGGAGGAAAGTAGGTGTCCTTGCGGTCAGACCTTGACATACACTCATCTGGTACTTTTACAATCAGTAACTGTTACATTTGTTCACTTCCTGCTTTCCTAATATAGTTTAAGTTAATTTTTATATATTTTTAATTTTATTTTTGTCACGTACCAAAGTATGAGGTGATATGAGCATCCAATGACATAATGTGTACCATAGTAAGTGTCAATATAGTGATATATATAGCACATCATGACTGGTTCAAGACTCTTCATCCTTGTATTTAGCAAACATCAACTGCTTGTATTGTTTCTTGAATTGGCTCATCGTTTTAGCATGGGAAAATAACAGGTAGCATATATTTTTTTTGCTATTGCTAACTCTTTTTCAACAAACAACAAACCATCAGGAGGTAAATAGTGAAAAACATTGTGCTCTGATCACTTGAACCTAATGACATTGACATTCTGAGGGTGTTTAATGCTGAAGAGCCCCAAAGTCTGACGTTCTAGTAAGTAGATAAAGCAACATAGCGGTTAAGCTCAAATATACATTGTATTTATCTATTATGTTTTCAGAGAGTTTTTACTGCACCAGCGATGAGTGATGATGAATCCTGGCTGAGAGACCAAAAGCATACTTTGAAGTTTGACGCTGCTCAGGACGTTCCCAAAGGTGGGGTACTGCGGTTGTCACTCAGGTTTTATTGTGAACAACAAAACCGATGCAACCGGATATCCGATTTGACAAGTAAGCGATACGGTTGCACCGATGGAAGCCTCCTGGATCGCACCAGGTATCACAGGACTAGCAACCGGTAGACATTCTGTCTCTTGAAGTGGATCTTTTTCTACTTTTCTGGCCTATAAATGTAGTTTGAATGTTGTATTCTGGCGTTAAACCATGCTAATGTTTCAGATAATGATGTTTCCGCATTTGGAAGTGAGTCCTGAAAAAAGTTTGGGATGGCTCAAACTCTCTGTTTTAAAAGGCGTGGTAAAACTGCCCCTTTGTGATGTCACACAGGGGCAGACTTCCTTATATGGGCGTGTGTGTAAGCCAGATAAGGGCCCTGCTCCTCTGTTTACTTGCTAGCAAAGTCACATTTGTTTACAATTCCTAAAGACGCCACCATCAGCCACAAGTGGTTGGAGTTTGATTCCCTACCAGCAAAAGAAATGCATTTTAACCTGTCAACGGCATTTCACGATGGACTGTTTAGTGAACATAGGCCAGTATGCAGTTGGACTCGCCAACGTCTTTCCAAAGTTACTTGGTCGTCTAGATCGAGAAAACTGTAAGTAACAATCAGTCAGTGTCCGAACTACGCTTGTCTGTGTAGCATTATAGAGTGTGCATACAGGGAGCGGGGTTGCTAATAGCCGTTTCCTTCCATAATTAGCAGCCACATTCGGTTAGCGATGTTGTAGAAAACCTAACTAAAATGCAAAAGCTACTTCTTGAAATGACCTCTTTCTTGAGAATAAGATTCGGGATCCAACACATATGGCTGTATGTTAAAAGCAGACATTATAAAAAGATAAATCACCGTTTATTATCAACTCCAAAGTGTTTCTATGCACGCGGGAGTGTGGCCAACCACAGCACAGTGGGCGTGCCTGGAGGCGGGCCATGGGTGGAATACTTTCAAACAGACAGTTTTGACGCGACCCACGAAATCCAAAGAAATACAAATGAATAGGTGCAGATTCTGGAAGAACTATAAAGCTTTGTGTGTTGTGTGTAGCTGCTCTACAGGAGTCCACAACTCAATACAAAGGGCCGAAAACAAAACCACCATCCACCAGTACGAGCCTGGAGTTTGTTTTGCAGGGAGAAGATCATACAGTACTTCACTGTGTGCTAGCATGAATTAACTTGAGGTTGTACACAAATCCAACAAAGAAATATGCAGATTAGTACTCGATAACTCTTACCTTTACGCATCCCCACGTAGTATCAGCATTTGGAACCAAATATCAGGTTAAAAAAAGGGGGGAAATACAGTATAGTATATCTTTGCACTGTGGGAAAAAGTTGGATGGTGTGTTCATGGACCGTTGAACAGTGTGGGAAAAGTATATATATATATATTTTTTTTTTTAATAAAATAATGCATCCATGAATCAAATGGTATCAATAGTATGTATGAGAAGAAATAATTCAAGTTAAATGAAGAAACTTACATAAACACAGTCCCGATCAAACCTCTTCTTTAGGTTCAGAAGCACTGAGCTGTCACACACCTCTCTAAGAACAGTACACATACAGTACACATATAGTACACAGTCAGTGTTACATACTATGTGTGTGTGTGTGTACCAACTTACTGTAGCTGGGACAGATCCTCTACTTGATCCAACTCCAAAGGCTTTTTGCTGCCCTGCATCATTACCTGTGGGCACGCCCATAAAAAAAAAATATTTTTGATAGTTTAAAGCCCATAAAAGCCTTCCACAGTCATTAAAAGACATTTAAATTCAGTTTTACACATCAACTCATCAATCCCAGCCATATTGTCTGAGAAAAGCCCTTAAAAACTGTATTATGGAAAGCAGGAAGTGAACAAATGTAACAGTTACTGATTGTAAAAGTACCAGATGGAGGGGTAGGATTTAATAAGCTTTGCTTCTTCCTACTCCTTTTGGACATGTGGAACTGTGAACTGATTATGGGATGCATTCAATTGTAATCTGATGCATGTTCAAATGAAATTAAACCATTACCATTACATGTGTATGTATGTACATATGTATAGTATGTATACGTTTTTAAACCCAAATACTCACTCCCAAAGATGAATTTACTGCAAGGAGGAAGTGAGAGAAGAAGGTTATGCATTCGAGAAAAAATTTTAACGCATACACACTCACAGTTTAGTTCCAAATGTGAAAACGTGAAACAGTTCATGGTGATATATTTGTCAATAAAATATTTTGCTGTAATAGAAGCTAATTTTTGTGTTGTGTTATATGTTTTATGATATTTGAGCTGCCACAAAAGCAAAACATATTGGTGTGAAAGTGAATTTTATGCTTGAAATGTACAGTATCTTTTCACAAAAAGCTGTTTTTTTTTAGTTGGGAACTGATATTTTCCTGAAACTTACTTATGTTCTATTGCTGATTATTAATGAACGGAAAAAGGTAGAAACAATGTAATCTTCCTATTGGTCGGTTCCATAGCCATAGAACACAATATTCAGTCTAAATGGTCGGCCCTGAAGGGGTTGTATCGTACTGTGTATACATATTCAAGAATGTTGTGTTTATTGTCAGTTGGAAATGTGATCATCACAGTGATATTTTATTCTGTATGTATGTGTAACGCATAAAAGAAAAATCAATGTTTCTTCTCCTGGCCGGGTTACCTGTGTGCTGACAAGTCGACTCTCCAGCATTTCCTGGATATGATCATCTGATTCCCAGAGGCGCCTCTCCGTGTGAGCTGCAAGACTCCCGGCCTGTTGCCCATGCTCACAAACTACATGTTTGGTTAGCTTCTCCACTGTTTGGTGAGGCAGCAGGTCTTCAACATTCAACCAGTCCTGGGCAGACCAATCCGTTAACTTCACAACGAGGCCAAAGACGCAGTACCTGAACGCAGTCTAAAAACCATGGAAATACATCCTAAACATACCTTTGGGCCACCACTCATGTTCGAGTTCCCAGCCCAGTGAAGAGCTTCTCTCATCAGGTGAGCCACCTCCATGTCTGCTTCTTCTTCATACGAAGAAGAACCTTGTAAACCGTGCGAAAGGGGCAGAGTGGTCGACTTGGGCGCAGCATCTTCAACCTGTTCTGGTTCCTTGGCCTTGGTTCCTTGGTTCTTTGCAGCACCTATCTTCCCCCCTGACAAGGACATCTTGGTCAGATTGATCTGAGAAGGGTCCAGCTTCCCTCTGACTGCCTGGAGCACACTGACTCCATTGTGATGACCGAGGGTGGCCGTGTCATGTGATGATGCACCAAGACCGGGACCATTGCTTCCACCTGATTGGGGCTGCCCTCGCAAGACCTGTTTGGGATCTGCTTTGATGGGGAGCACAGACCGCGGACCTGGTTTTGAAGGGGGTTTGGATGTTTTTTCCTCAGAGACTGTGGCTTCTCCTTCAGCTTCTGAGGTGCTTGCTTGCGTAGAAGTTCCGGGGAGTTCATCTGTTTTTTCAGTTTTGTTCATCCTCGGTAGGACGACAGCATATCTTGCCTCTACCTCTTTCTTCTCAGGTACTTCATGGACGTCTTCTGATCTTCTGTCCTTAGGAGAAGACTGGCTTTTGTTAGCTTCAGTGACAACTTTCTTTGTTGTCCACTTTGTGAGGAGGTTTTCTTTGGACCTTGTTCTTCTCCATTTTCGTTTAATGGATGGAAACGAGAGCCATCGCGAAACACCAATGACTTTCGACCAAAACGACATTTTCTTGGAGTCTCTTCTGGGCCTTTTCTTGTGAAACCAGCAAGAGACTCTACACAAAGCTGCCACACACTTTCCTTGTGTTGCCACGGGTTCCTTTGGGGTTCCTTCACCAGTTTGGAGAAGTTTCTTGTGTAGAAAAGAGTCTTTGATCTCATTGCCCACTAGTGAACTGTGCGAGTCGTCCACTTTGACTGCTTGGGGTTTGAACATGCATTTGAAGTCCTGACGTCTGTCTTTTAGAAGCGTGACGTTGCCGTGGCATTTCATGGCTTTGGTCAACGTTGGTTCAGTCTCATGTTCTTGCTCATCTTCAGCAGTTTTCTCCAAAGGAAAGGAACGTTTTTGGTGTTTTTCTCGCTTTTTTTTATTCCTCGATTCTTGCTTTTCTCTTTTTGGGGATTCTTTCGCTAACATGTGCTTTTTTTCTTTTTCCTTTTCTGTCCGTCTATCCGCTTTTCTTTTTCCGAACATCTTGTATTTCCGCTCTTGGATGTGTTCAGGAGGTTGTGGTATGCGTCTCCTGGTTTTATCAACTTTTGGTTTCCCAAATGGGTCCTGGTTCGTTTCCTCGTCTTGATTCGCTTCTCGGATCGCTAGGTTGGATCCTCTTTTGCCGGATGAAAGTGGTCGGACCTGAGAGTCCTTTGTAGATACCGATCCCTCTGAACGTTCTTGGTCAGGCTCCTGTCTCGTCTGCTCAGCAGATGAATTGCTGCCGGTCCTTTCTTCCTCACTGCTCCCAATAAGCTCCTCCTCAGCGTCTTCTTCCCCTTTCACATCGCTTTCCTCCTCTGTTGCCTCTTGGGACTTTCTGAGGTCACTCTCCGATTCCTGGCTTTGTGTATCCGTCTCGGTCTTCTTCAAGTGGGTCTTGGAGAGGAACGCTCTGTTCATCCTCGGTTTTTCAACACTACGGTTTCTCCCAGGTGTGTTGTCTTTCAGGTTGGATATGTTTCTTTTGTCATGGCGATCACTTTTAGTCCTGTCATTTCCTTTTTTGGCATCCATCTGCTGACCTCGTGGCTTTGCCGATGACATCCCTCGAAGAAATGATTGCAGTTTTCATTTGTATGATGGAATGCTGATTAGCATTACAAGAGAAGCATCTGAACACAAATGATGAAAAAAGGAAACGGTCAATAAGAGATTTAATTTGCTGGATGAAAAGCGGTGATATTGTCATCTTCACTTGGAATCCGATAGCAATTAAAGTCTATCCGGAGACCAGTCTAAAGCTCCTGGGCGGGGGGTATCTTATCTTACCAGGCTTCCTGGGTGAAACCAGGCATAGCTGGGCTCGTCTTCAAGAAGGAGTTGTCAAAGTCACATCGTGCGTTGGCTTGCATGCAGCAAATGTATGTATGGATTCTTCTCATAAGAAAAGTGTGCACAGTATAGTCCAATGTCAGAAGACCAGCACAAAGCCTTTGAATAATTCACATGTATTTGGCAGGTCTTACATTTCTGCTGCTTTCATACGGTCTGTTGCTGAATGCTTTGGAGGAAAGGTGAGAAGTCCTGCTTGCAGGGATGAACAATGCACCGAGGGAGATTTCATCATGGGGGGGGGTCGCGGGTGTTGACGGGCTCTTCACTAATTCAGCTCCTTTGGAGTTTGACTTTACAGTGCTATGAAAAGGTTTGGGCACCCCTGGTCATTTTCAAGATGTTCCTTTGTAACATTGTAACATTCATATAGAAGACCAACACAGTGATGGATGCCTAAACTTGGGCACCCTTGTGGTTGTATTGATTTGAATATCTTTAACACTAAATATTGGAACACCAAATGAGTTTGTTGAGCTCATTGAAAATCTGTGGTGTGATTTCAAGCAGGCTATCCATGCTTGGAAACCATCAAACCTGACTCAACCGGAGATATTTTGGAAAGACGAATGGTCCAAAATACCTTCAACCAGAATCCAGACCCTCATTGGAAGCTATCGGAAACATTTATTTCTGCTAAAGGAGGATCTATTAAATATCGATGTTGTTGGGGTGCCCAAATTACATTCTAAAAATAAAAATAAAAATAAAAATAAAAATAAAAGCACATCAGGGACAATTCAGCAGTAATTTTGCAAGAGTTAAGATTCTAAATATTAAGAAAAAAATGTCATGTAAAAATGTACGTGATTAACAAAAAAAGGTTAACTATATTAGGAAAGCAGGAAGTGAACAAATGTAAATACAAGGATGAAGAGTCTTGAACCAGTCATGATGTGCTATATATATCACTATATTGACAGTTGCTATGGTACCCATTAAGTCATTTTATGGTCATATCACCTCGTACTTCGGTACATGACAAAAAATAAATAAAAAAACACCTCAACTATATTAGGAAAGCAGGAAGTGAACAAATGTAACAGTTACTGATTGTAAAAGTACCAGATGGAGGGGTAGGATTTAATAAGCTTTGCTTCTTCCTACTCCTTTTGGACATGTGGAACTGTGAACTGATTATGGGATGCACTCAATTGTAATCTGATGCATGTTCAAATAAAATTAAACTATTACCATTAACATGTAACGTGAGAAAAAGTGGAATATTGGAATATTATGAGAGAAAAACGTCACTTTAGTGGAAGAAAGACAAATTAAAGACGTGATATTATGAAAAACAACAAAGTTTTGGAAAATTAGTTTGCAGAAAAAGTACAAGAGTAAAGTCAAACCACTGAAACATTATTATAAAAAACAAAATCTGTGTGTCATGTTTGGAAAATAATCTTTTTCATATTTTGTCCAACTCTAATTGCTTTTTTGAGCTGAAATTGAAATTATTTTGTCAATTTGGGCATGGTACAATCTTGACATTAAGACATATTAAAAACATTTTATGCTATTTTTTTTTTTATAAGCAGACTTTTTCAGTTTCAACTTTCTGGTTTTCAACTTCAACTTGCGGTCCGTGTTTATTGAAATTATGTTTTTGTAACTGACCATTCTGGCCCTCTTTTTTTTTTTTTTTTTTAAAGCATCACACTCACAATCAAGATCTCGTTTCTAGAAAATGAACAGACACCAAGTTTGGATGAAACCATCTAATGATTATTCACAAGAAAATTACATTTTAAAAAGGGTCTTAATCAATGCACTAGAAAAATAGATTCTAGGCAGATAGTAAAATAACCAGCATTCTGTGACAAGTACCAAAATATTCTTGATAGCAGCCAAGCCCGGGTTAAAACAGGCCGGGAGCTCCATTCCTACTGAAGTATCAAATGACTCATATACATATACCATTTCACTACATTATCTTACAATTACATTCATCAATTAAAACATACACAGGATCAAATCTTTTACATCCACAAAATGAGCATAAAACCCCCCAAGCCGGTAGAAAAGAGTTCGAAAGTTCAGCACTGTCGGGGACACGTTACCCAAAGAACGCTTTGTACCGAGTGGTTGGAAGAGGCTTGGGTGAAACGGTACAGTGGCACGACTACTTCAATGCTAGCAACAACAACAACAACAACAAAGGGTGTCTGTGACGTGTGGACACAAATGAAAGGTGGACTTATTGCATGTTGTTCAATCTTTGCATGAATTAACATTATTTTCTTAAAGTTAAAATTCAATATTTCAGTGTAGAAGTCCAATAAGGCTACTAATGACTTAGTATGACTTAGTTACTGTGCTCTAACTCCATTTGGTGTAGGGGCCGCCAAACAAAGAAAGGAAAAGGCTCAGCATTGAATGGAGTACTTGATGACTTGTTCTTTTATGGACGGGTCTGGCCTCGGTCGGGTCCGCGGGTCTGACTGCCCACAACCGCCATGTTGTTATTAAGGCCTGAGAATCCAAGAGGCCAGTGTAGTGTTTGTTTGGTCCGCCATCATCTGGCAACAAATGGAAAGAAGCAAACCCGTAAGAAGTATAAACATGTGTTGTGATTTACTATTAGTCAAAAATAGTAAGTCATATGTAGCATTCTGGTATACTTGATGACACTTTAGCTTACATTAGATTAAGTTAACTTGCACTGCATGGAGCTATGGATCCATAGTGAAAAAGCCCTCCCCCATTCCAGTGTGGAAGTGGTATATATTTTTGGCTTCTTTTTTTTTTTTCCTCTCTCTACTCAGCCTTTTTAAATTTAGACTTAGTACATTGAAGGCTAGCTGGTTAGCTGAGTAACTAGCTATGCTGAAAGCGGAGACAATGCACGTACTGCGAGTTTTGTACGTTTGAGATAATACAACAACAAGGACCTTTCCCAACGGTAACGTGTGAGCCATGTCTTATCGCTTATCATACGTACTAGTCTAAACTCTAAAGGTGACTGTAGGGGTGTTATTTCTTGTCTACAGGGCTCTAATAATGGTTAAAAAAAAAAAAGAGAACACTTCATTCTGTCCGTTTGGGGGCGAAACATCTAGTTTGTTGTTACGGCCAATCAGGTGACGCGGTACTAAAGACATCATGACGTGGCTACTACCGCATCACTTATGGCAGGAGAGCCGGAGCGCCACCTGAAGTTATCGGAGTTATTTCTAATATAGGATGGATTTATCGGGATGACGTGATAATTCCCTCATATTTGGAAGACGGTAGCATCATTATCGTGCTCCGCTAACATACGCATGAAAGGCAAGTTGTACTTACACTTGGTCAAGTTCCAGGGACTTCTGTATCTCCTGTAGCACATCTGCAAGCAAACGCCATATCATGGAGTTAATATAGACTTTCACATGTCAGCTGTTTAGTGGCATTACACCAGTGGTCTCAAACACGCGGCCCGCGGGCCAAATGTGGCCCGCAGGACACTACTTTGAGGCCCCCGCCTTGATATGAAAGTTTAATGTTAGTGCGGCCCGCGCAAGTTTGATATGGATGCTGTATGGTATCATGTACCCAGAAAAAAAATATTAGGTTTGATTAATGTTCATGTTAAAGGTTAAATAACTGTTAATAGTTATCCTCCCTATCCGTGTGGAAGTGGTAAGTTTTTGGCTATTTAAGTTTAAAGGAAATAACTTGAAGGCTACCGTTTAGGTCGCTAGCTCTCTAGTTTGCGAGTTAGCATGTGTCTCAAGACCCTGCAGTTGCGCAATATGTTGTAAATAAAAAGAGTATAAATGTGACTATAGTCGTGTTTTGTCATGTCTACAGGGCTCTAATAATGCTTTGTTCATTTTAATCTGAAAAAAATAATTTGTCTACCCACCAACTATATGTGGTTTCTTAAGTTTTTATTACTTGCCATTTTATTATTATTATTATTATATTTATTTATTTATTACTGATTGATTGATTTTCTTTATTCTTGATTTGTTTATTTTTCATCTTATTTTGTGTAGAAAAATAAAAAGTAAGATATTTGAGAACAGTGGAATGTTTTATCAGAGCTTTTCTTGTAGAAAATCGAAACCAAAGCAAAGTTTATTCATTTTTGTGTTTTTAATAAATGCGTTTTTTTGGGGGGGGTTTTCGAAAACAGCTGGGATAGGCTCCAACACCCCCCTGTGACCCCCGTGAGGATAAGCGGTAGAAAATGAATGAATGAATGAATAACAAGGGTGTCCCGATCACTCCGTTTGTACTTTTATATTCCATGGCTATTCATGTTTACGGATGATTTTCTCAAGCTTGAGTGGGAGGTGAAGAAAGTTGACGGCTTTAAGCGCCATGCGTCCAACACACAGCTGCAGATAACTGCTGGAGTGTGCCATAATGAGCGGACAGCATCTCACCACCACAGCTTCTGTTGTGTTGCAAATACCCCATAATTCCTGTCAGTTAAAATAGCAACATGATACGTCTGGTTATCATCTGCTATCAAACATCATGCAAAAGACGGTGCAGCCCAAGTCAATGCAACATATTAAAAAGGCTTCCATTTCATCATGAAATAATCGTTTAACAGGCAGAAGCGTAGAAAAGACGCATTCTTCCTTTGTTCTCCCTGACTAGACGCTGCAAATGAATGCGTTAGCGTTGTTATAGAACACTTATAGGCCACTTTTCATCGCTCTGCCGCCGAGGAGGGGAACTTAACTCTCCTCTTGTGTTAGAGTCGGCATCGACCCGTTTTACATTTTAATGCATAAAAAGAATCACATAACATTTGTTTATTGAATCAAGGCTTTTTGACTTTGTCAGGAAACTCTATTTCAACAAAATAAAACCAAAAAAAAAATTTTTACTACATTTTAAAATGGTCTGGTTGAAATTATGACCACTGTATTGTTTGGTTATAATAATATGATTATAAAGCAATATTTTAAGCCACAACTGAAATCCTAAGTGTACAATTAGCCAACACAATGACAACCAGCTCCTCTTCTCATCATGTAAGCTTCAGGGGATTCTCATTTTGACCGCTTTTCCAGTATACCAGCAGAAAAACAATGTCCAGACATGTGAGGTGAATTCACTCATTTGACTGATGGCTGATTTCACATTTACAATTTGGATCATGGAAAGAATGGCAAGAAGTACAGGGAACCAAGATCTGGACCTGTTCTGCTTTTTCATTTCACTTTATACTAAAGTTCTGTTGCTGAAAACAATAACTTTTTCCCCCTTTTCTTGACATTAATATATATGGGTCAAAATTGACCAGAACTCCATAGATGTTTCATTAGTGATTAATACTAAAATGAGAAAATAAATAAAACTAATTGATTTAAGAGATATGTTCTATAGCCCTCAGTAATAACCAGGTAACAAAAGAACCTTCAATTTATTAATATGATTCTTTTGAGGTTAATTTTACCATTTTTGAAATTGAAATGGAGGGGTATAGTGACAAAAAAAGGTCTACATGCCCACACCAAAAGTATTAAAACCAACATTTTCATGGATGAGGAAGCCTAAGAAGGTAACCAAGACATGAGAAGCAAATTTGATGGTAACTTATTGTTTTTAGTGTATTTTATAGCTGATTTAATACATGGGTCAAAACCGACCCGGTAACATAAGAGGTGATACCAGAAAGCTAACACAAGAGGAAGGTTAATGTCAGCTGACCGGTGACGGACACCCCAATTATTCAAATTGTGTAATCCTCCTTCATACTCACTGTGATCATTCAGCAACGCATGCTCCATAACACGTCTAGCTGCGCTTTCTGGAACACAGGCAGCAGGCAAAGAGGAAGCATTTGGCAACAAGCACATGCATGCGTCTTGGATCAAATGTTTGTTTTACCTGCATCCTCATTGTGTTGGCTGCCTTCCCTTGAAGATGTTCGTGAAACAAAACAAAACTCTGTCAGTCCCAAAATGAACTGGAAGCGTTCTCAATGAAATGAGCCAACCTGGGCAGCAATGAAGTTCCATCTGGCGGTGACGAACAACGGGGAACCTCCACGAGACAGCGAGGCTCCACCAGGAAGCGAGTGGACAGCGAGAAGCGCTCAAACTCCGATGGAGAGATCAAGTAGAAGCCTAAGGAGAGTCAGTCAAATATTAACAAGAAGAAGAACAAGAGTGTCGTGTATAAACGCCATGTCTGGGCCCGCCATGCGACTGTACTAAAACACTTTCATAGGAATAAACAACAAAGGGCACATTACAATTAAAAATATTAAAAATATTAAAAATATTAAAAATATTAAAAATATTAAAAATATTAAAAATATTAAAAATATTAAAAATATTAAAAATATTAAAAATATTAAAAATATTAAAAATATTAACAATATTAAAAATATTAAAAATATTAAAAAATATTAAAAAATATAAAAAATATTAAAACATAGTAAAAAATAGTAAAAAAAATATTCAAAAATAGTAAAAAATATTTTAAATTATTAAAAAATATTTTAAAAATATTTAAAAAATATTTAAAAAATATTTACCTTGGCCGTGTTTTGTGAAGACACAGGAAGCGATGCCGCTGACGTCTTCTTTGCGGATACACGGAAAACGAACCTGCAGCTTCACGCCCGGTAGCGACACCACAAGGAGGTCACCCTGATTGGTCAAAACCACAAGCCCACTCTTGCCATAGTCCTCGGAGCGACTGCTGCCGAACCAGCTCACGCCCACCCGCCGTACTCTGGACCCATCAACTGCGGTCAGCTTCAGCTTCATCTTGGCACTGACTTTGGGAAGGGTGAAAACCTGGGGCAGGCGGGCACAGTAGTCAGTTGTTGTCTAATTCATCTAATTCATGTCAAAGAAGTGTCAGGGTGCATGTGTGGAATGTGGACTCCTCCACTTGACACTCACGAATGTAACATACAGCATTTCATGAGTAGTCAATTTAAGGCTAATTAGCTTAATAGCATAATATCTGACACCTTATCTGACCCATATCTGGGTGCTGGAGCCTATCCCAGCTGTCTTCAGGCGACAGGCGGGGTACACCCTGGACTGGTGGCCAGCCAATCACAGGGCACATATAGACAAACAACCATTCACACTCACATTCATACCTCTGGACAATTTGGAGTGGCTAATTAACCTAGCATGTTTTTTGTTTTTTTGGAATGTGGGAGGAAACCAGAGTACCCGGAGAAAACCCACGCAGGCACGGGGAGAACATGCAAACTCCACACAGAGATGGCAGAGGGTGGAACTGAACCCTGCTCTCCTAGCTGTGCGGTCTGCGTGCTAACCACTCGACCGCCGTGCAGCCCACCAAAAGAGGTGACGACAACTCCACAATAAAAGAGAGCACGTCTGGTGCAGTCTTAAGCCAAAATGGCCACAAAATGCAATTAATTGCAATGTAATATTGTAATAGCCTGATAGCTCTACTATAAATTCTTAATAAGCTTTGCTTCTTCCTACTCCTTTTGGACATGTGGAACTGTGAACTGATTATGGGATGCACTCAATTGTAATCTGATGCATGTTCAAATGAAATAAAACCATTGCCAATAACATCTTTCATAAAATTTTTAAAGTCTCGATTGTGTAACCTATTATATTCTTGGGGGAAAAAAAATTCAAGCTCAAATAAATTATTAAGGGAAAAAAAAATCAATCACTTGAGGGGTGTCAAACGTGCGGCCTGAGGGTCAATTGTTATTTAAATAATAAGAATAAAAATAATATATTTTATTTGTATAGCGCATTTCAGAGTACTCAAAGATGCTTTACAGTGAAGAAAAAAGATAAGAAACAAAAAAATTTTAAATAAAATTGAAGATCAAATAAATACGTAAACAATAGAGTTGAGTAAAAACAGAGTAAACGATGCATTAAAATACAATATCCATACATTCATTCAGAGCTAAAAACAAGGCTAAAAGCGGGGCGGGGCACAGCAGTCGGTTATAAAAAGTTAAACATTAAAAACTGATTTAAAGAATTTAAATTTTTTGTTTGAGTTTATTGGCCAATGGCACATTCTAACAATATACAGTAAAGTCTCGTTATATAGATATCGGTTATAACGAATTACTACTTATTACGATACCATTTTCATTTCCCGGCAAATTTCTAGTCTTTTATGATATAATTAGTTCCGTTAGTACGATACACGGTTATTATGATAATCCGGTTACTACGATGCCCTTTTCATCTCCCGCCAGCCAATTTGGTCTGCTTATATCGATACAAAAGCAGCTTAAATCAATCTTTGCTTGCAAGGATTTCAATACCAAAAAAGAACACGGCGAACGGCTGCTTCCAGTCAACTTTATTTTTCACACTTCCACCACCAGAGCGCAGCACACACACAGATTCCTGCACTCCCTGTATAGAATCTATACACACAAGAGAAACCACGACCCCAGTTGGTTCTTCTGTTGCAGGCATGTGTTTGGCCAGCTATGTGGGGCGGGTTGAGCATGACCTGTGAACCAGGAAGTGTGGGAATCGGTGTGTGTGCTGCGCTCTGGTGGTGGAAGTGTGAAAAATAAAGTTGACTGGAAGCAGCCGTTCGCCGTGTTCTTTTTTGGTATTGAAATTCTTAAGCAAAGATTGATTTAAGCTGCTCATTATTGCCCACTTTTAATGCAGTTCGGCGCAGGATCGCATATATGGATAGTCTGGTTATATCGGTATTTTTTCCGACTCCCGAGAATATCGATATAACGAGACTTTACTGTATTTAAGGATGCGCAATAATATCGACACACTGATAATATCGGACCAATATTAGCATAAAAATCAGAATTTTCCCCCAAAATAAAAAGCGATATTGTATAGATGAACATGTTAATCTTGACATGGCCGGGATGACACCACAGTGTTGACGTATAGTGCAAGCCCGCCTACTTTGTGCTTTCCACAGGCTCATGTTCCTGACTGCTCATGTTAGCCTCTGGGACGCTAGCGCTTAGCCATTCACCGGAGCACAAATGTGAAATTTGACAACTAAAGAAAATGGCTTGTCCCCTGAAATCAACATTTTACAAGTGAAAGCAGGAGACAGCTCCACTCATCGCTCATCTCCTTGACTGTGCTGGATGCACGCCAGATCACCCCCCCTCAGGAATCCAATCACAAATGAGCCAACACGCAGTATAGACTTTGATCTAAAAACAAAGATTTTTTAAAGTTTTTATTATTAATACTGCTTATTTTTTTACTGTTTAATTGGTTCCATCCTCTTTGCTGCTGCACTGAGGGGCCATTTTACCACATTCAAAATGGGTGACATTTAGAATGTGACACAATGTGTTGTGGGATCCGTACCTTGAACTGTTCCTCAGATATAACAAGAAGGTGATGGGAGCCCTGCATGTCAGGGGAACGAGCGAGGTCATGGGCGACTTCCAGCGGGTCGGGGAGAGGAACGCCGTGACCGTCCAATACTACGATGCCGACAACGGGGGCGCGATGCATCAGCTGGATTTCTTTTGCTACGAAAGAGCAAAGCAGAGGAAATGAGTATATACAGTATATAATATAGTATACTGTAAATTATTTAAACTATTTGTACAAATTACTGTTTATGCTGTACATTGTTCATATTTGATGTCATTTATTTATTCTCCACATTATTATATATTATTTATTATTACACGGGAGCCAGGCAACGACATTTTGTTGGCAATTTCACTGCTGTGTTATTGTGCAATGACAATAAAGAAAGTCTATCTATCTATCTATCTATCTATATAGTATATACAGTATAGTATATACACAGCAGGGGTCTCAAACATGTGGCACACGGGCCAAATGTGGCCCACAGGACACTAGTTTGAGGCCCCTGCCTTGATATGAAAGTTTAACCCTAAGTGCGGCCCGTTTGATATGGATGCTGTATGGTATCATGTACCCAGAAAAAATTATTACGTTTGATTAATGTTCATGTTAAAGGTTAAATAACTGTTAATAGTTATCCTCCCTATCCGTGTGGAAGTGGTAAGTTTTTGGCTATTTAAGTTGAAAGGAAATAACTTGAAGGCTACCGTTTAGGTCGCTAGCTCTCTAGTTTGCATGTTAGCAAGTGTCTCAAGACCCTGCAGTTGCGCAATATGTTGTAAATAAAAAGAGTATAAATGTGACTATAGTCGTGTTTTGTCATGTCTACAGGGCTCTAATAATGCTTTGTTCATTTTAATCTGAAAAAAATAATTTGTCTACCCACCAACTATATTTGGTTTCTTAAGTTTGTATTATTTGTCGTTTTATTATTATTATTATTATTATATTTATTTATTACTAGTTAATTATTAGTTAACTAGTTAATTATTTATTATTGATTGATTTTCTTTATTCTTGATTTGTTTATTTATTTTTCATCTTATTTTGTGCAGAAAAATAAAAATTAAGATATTTGAGAACAGTGGATTTTTTTATCAGAGCTTTTATTGTAGAAAATCGGAACCAAAGCACTGAAAAAGTTTGTATATTTTTCTGTTTTTAATAAATGCGTTTTGTTTTTTTTTTTGGAAAACCTAATGCGGCCCAGCCTTGCCCAGAACCGAGCTCCAGTGGCCCCCAGGTAAATTGAGTTTGAGACCACTGATATATACAGTATACAGACAGGCAACCTTCAATTAGTTATGAGGATTGTTTGAAAGATTGTTGATGAAGAATAGTTGTCACCTGGCTGTGCGCCGATAGGCTCATCCGCCCGGTGCTCGACTGGAGGAAGGCGGAGCATAAATACATATACACAGCCCCCATTGGTCCCAGCCCACAGGGAGGGTGTGCTGTGTGAACCTACAAGAAAAGAAGACGCTATTTACTGGACCTGTTTGTGTTTGCCCAGCATCGTGTGTTGTGGTTGACGACTCACTGTCTGCGAGGAAGGTGTCAGCAAAGTAAAGTACTCGTACGAGACCAGTAAAAGAATCATCTGAAGATCGAGCCTCAATCTTCCGCTGGACGGGAGCCAACTCCATCTCTGCCAATTCAGCCTCCAAACGGGCATTGGCCTCCTGGAGCTGTGGGAGAGTTATATATATTGAAATGTACACAACATCACGAAGAGCGGAACAGTAGAAATAATCTCATGTATTGTCTCATGTTTAGAACACAGTTGGACTCGTGTAGCGTATTAAGACACGACAAGACGTGCACCATATTGTACGTTAATCGGAGAATGCACACAAGGCGAGGCAAAATGTTGTTTTTGACCTGAATTGATCGGGTGGATGCCAACTGAGGTTCCACGGTAACGGACGATTGATTGGAAAGAGTTTGATTCGATCAACTATCAACTGTTGAATCATATAAAAATGTCAACGTTGTTTTCATTCATTCATTCATTCATTTTCTACCGCTTTTCCTCATGAGGGTGCTGGAGCCTATCCCAGCTGTCTTCGGGTGGGAGGCGGGGTACACCCTGGACTGATCGCCAGCCAATCACAGGGTACATATAGACAAACAACCATTCACACTCACATTCATACCTATGGACAATTTGGAGTGGCCAATTAACCTAGCATGTTTTTGGAATGTGGGAGGAAACCGGAGTACCCGGAGAAAACCCACGCATGCACGGAGAGAACATGCAAACTCCACACAGAGATGGCCGAGGGTGGAATTGAACCCTGGTCTCCTAGCTGTGAGGTCTGCGCGCTAACCACTCGACCGCCGTGCCGCCTTTTTATTTATTTATTATTTATTTTTAAACAAAACATGCAATACATCCATCCATTTTCCTCTGCTTATCCGTGTCCGGGTCGCGGGGGCAGCAGTCTTAGTAGGGAAGCCCAGACTTCCCGGTCCCCGGCCACCTCCTCCAGCTCCACCGGGAGGACACCAAGGCGTTCCCAGGCCAGCTGTGAGACATAATCCCTCCAGCGTGTCCTAAGTCTGCCCTGTGGCCTTTTCCCGGCTGGACATGCCCGGAACACCTCACCAGGGAGGCGTCCGGGAGGCATTCGAATTAGATGCCCGAGCCACCTTAACTGACTACTCTCGATGTGAAGGAGAAGCGTCTCTACTCTGAGCCCCTCCTGGATGACTGAGCTCCTCACCCTACCTCTTAGGGTGAGAAAGCAATACAAACACAATCCAACATTCCCTTGTTTCAGGTTTTTGTTTTTCCCCCTCATTCGCGGGTCACAAACGGCCTGTTCACTCCTGGTCCTTTTGTTTATTTGGGTCGGCGCATCAGTACGTCTTTCTTAGTCTGTCCATGAATGAACTTAATGACTTGACTTTCCCGCCTCCTGCGTCCTATTTAAATATGTTTTGGTGTATCATGTAAAAGGGGTAAGATTATGAGTTTCAGTTTCATGTCATATCCCCACAGTGGATATTAACGCCAGAAATGAGGCTGCTAACAGAGGTCTGTAAAGCTGTTGCTTCAATACAATTTATTTGCTATGCTATGCTGTGCTATGCATAGAAAAACAGGCAGGGATATACTCTACCTTGGCAGCATTGCTGATGTGATGCTTCCGTAGCGAGACTCGGCTGCGCCTGATTCGTCGAAAGGATTGGCGGAGTGATTTTTTGATGCTTTTTACCCGAGACAGAGGACCCTCCATGGCCAGTTGGTCACTGGGATTTAGAGTGCACCTACAGAAGATCACCACACAGGAAAAAAAAAAAAAACACATTCATAAATAGTAAAGAAATACCTTGGGTCAAAGGCTAATTTAGCGTGAGAGAACTACATATTAATATAAAGTCATCAATCAGCAAGTGTGGGTTAGCCATCATGGCTCCCTTGTTTAGCAGTCAGATGCCACTTACTAAATGACCAGATGACTCCAATGATACCAGAACATCCATAAAACCGTAGACCAGGGTTCAATTCCACCCTCGGCCATCTCCGTGTGGCGTTTGCATGTTCTCCCCATGCATGTGTGGGTTTTCTCCGGGTACTCCGGTTTCCTCCCACATTCCAAAAACATGCTAGGTTAATTGGCCACTCCAAATTGCCCATAGGTATGAATGTGAGTGTGAATGGTTGTTTGTCTATATGTGCCCTGTGATTGGCTGGCCACCAGTCCAGGGTGTACCCCGCCTCTTGCCCAAAGACAGCTGGGATAGACATACACTTTCTTTGTTGTCATTGCACAATAACACAGCAGTGAAATTGCTGTAATAATAATAAATAATAAATAATAAATAATAAATAATAAATAATAAATAATAAATAATAAATAATAAATAATAAATAATAAATAATAAATAATAAATAATAAATAATAAATAATAAATAAATTACATCAAATATGAACAACAATGTACAGCATAAACAGTAATTTGTACTAATAATTTAAATTATTTCGAATAAATAACAATAATTTCAAGTTTTGGTTGTGCGTGTGGGCAGGTAGAGGGGCTTATTCGGCATTCAGCAGTGTGATGGCCAGGGGGAAGTAGCTGTCTCTAAACCTGGTTGTTCTACAGCGGATGCTGCAGAGCCTTCTCCCCGATGCCAGGCGAGAAAACAGTCCATGCTCCAGCACCCCCGCGACCCTCGTGAGAATAAGCGGTAGAAAATGAATGAATGAATAAACGACAGCTATGTGAGGATTGTTTGGGTTTGGCATCACAGGCTTCACGGAAAGCGGCCAATCGATCGGAGCACCCATTGTACGTACGAAAGAAATGACTAAAAAACAGGACTTAAATAATGATTGGGCAAAATATGAGTGGACCATGATGTTACTGGTTTAAAAGCCGTTCTCCTTACTTGATGAAGACATTGCTCTTCTGTTGGTAATCAAACAATCCAAAGCCGTGGCTGGTGCCAAAGGCAACCAGCTTCCACTCCGAGTGAAGAACGAGAGCAGTGACGACCGCAGGAGGCTGACATTGCACCACAGTGAAGGGCTGGAAGCCTGTCGGGAACAGGACCGACTCTTCTCGCACATCTAGACGTGCGTGGCCCTGCAAGAATCAACAATCATCTCCATTTCTGAAACTAAAAACAACAGTAGCTCACAAAAACGACCATTTTAGTACGATGCATCTTCATCCACTGTGAGGCTCACTTGTGTTGCCAGATACTGAGACAATAAGGTCATGATTGGTTGTTGACTGCTTTGCAAGCTGTCCACGGACTAATATAAGTGTCATTTCTATACCATCTACATTACCGTGCTATATCTTAAGACATAAAATGGCTGCTGAAATGCCAGGGCAGGAACGGTAAACTTTATTGGGAATTTCCAATACCTTCCAGCGGAATCCTTCTTGACCTTGCAGCAAGTCCACCACTTTGGCCTCCACTGTGTGCTCTGCTTCCTCATCATTGAGCTCTAGTACCAGAATCTGCAAAAACAATGCTGGTTCATTAGCAATACAAGAAAATGACCTCGAACGGAGAAACATGCATGGACATGACTTCAATACAATCATGTAATCCGTTCGTCTGCTTCATTCATCTCCAGACCAATGCAAATGATGAAGTGTCAAGTGTAACCGTAACAGGAAGTCTTCTACATATCCAATAGAGCACTAGCACTAGCATAGTAGCCTTTTTCATCCAAATTGTAACATCACCTGTCCAGCCGTGCCTGCCACAGCCAGATAACCGCTGTATTTACAGAGATGGATCTTCTGAATGCCCAGCCTCGGATCATCGCTGTAGGGGTCAAAGCAGCCAACCTAAAACACGAAAAAGAATCCAGTTAGCAGATCCAGTCCTGTACTGTGTATTCAAGTAAAGATGAAATGGCATACACTAAACAATCCTTGTCACAAAGCGGTCCAGGAACAGAACCACTTGCTGCTCTCCGACATAACCTCTAACCACCGACCACCCGTATTGGCCCGACCATGTTTATTCCTGTAGCCGGCTCCTTGTACAAACATCCCGAACACACAGAGGACATACGACCGGTTTTCAAAATAAAAGCACCGTTTGAGTGCATCCCATAATCAGTTCACAGTTCCACATGTCCAAAAGGAGTAGGAAGAAGCAAAGCTTATTAAATCCTACCCCTCCACCTGGTACTTTTACAATCAGTAACTGTTACATTTGTTCACTTCCTGCTTTCCATAATACAGTTTTTTGTTGTTTTTTTTTTTTTAAATAATGCACCTTGTACCGAAGTATGAGGTGATATGAGCATCCAATGACAATGGGTACCACAGTAAGTGTAAGTGTGTTATGATTTTTTAATGATTTTTTATAAATTTAATTTTACAATTTATAAAAAAATATAAAAAATTATAAAAAATATAAAAAAATATTTAAGATTATTTAAAATTATTTAAAATGAAAATTAATTTTAATTTTGTCACATACCAAAGTAGGAGGTGATATGAGCATCCAATGACATAATGGGTACCATAGTAAGTGTCAATATAGTGATATATATAGCACATCATGACTGGTTCAAGACTCTTCATCCTTGTATTTAGCAAACATCAACTGCTTGTATTGTTTCTTGAATTGGCTCATCGTTGTGCATTGTTTGAGGTCCTTACTCAATCCATTCCATAGTTTGATTCCACATACTGAAATGCTATGGCTTTTTAACGTAGTCCTAGCATAGAAGTGTTTCAAATGTACTTCTTCCCTGAGATCATATTTCTCCTCTCTTGTAGAGAAGTATTGGATGACATTTTTAGCTAATTGGTTATTTTTAGCCTTATGCATTATTTTAGCTGTTTGAAGATGAACTATATCAGCAAGTTGAAGTATTTGTGATTTTAGAAATAAGGAGTTAGTATGTTCTCTGTAGGCGGCATTATGAATTATCCTTACTGACCTTTTTTGCAGTACATTTAGCGAGTGAAGATTGCTTTTATAGTTATTAGTCCATATTTCCACACAATAAGTAAGATATGGTAGAACCAGAGAGCAATAAAGAGCGAAGAGTGATTTCTGATTAAGAGCAAATTTTGCTTTGTTCAATATTGAAATATACAATATTTATATAATAATTCTGGTATTGCTACAGAGATGGCTGTCCTGGAAGTTTCTATCCACAGAAGAATGATTGAGTGCTTCTGTCTGTCTAACAATCTTAAAATAATAAGTGCGTGTTTGTTTCACATTGCCAGCAGTAAGTCAGACTCATTTCCAGAGAGGGTTGGACTTCGACAAAGGAAAGGAAGTATAAGTACTATATATACACACAGTGCATACAGTATTCAGCTACATAAAGTCAACTTTCTATGATACAAACACACACCTTTCTGAATGGTGGCCACTCTCCTTCAGCACTTTGGTTCATGGGGTCAGCGTCCGTGTTGAAGACTCCAGCTGTGCTTAATTTGTACATGGGATACAGACAGACTCCTGAGGCATCCCAAAAACGCACAGTTCCATCCTCGTGCCTGCACATGATCACATGTCTATTAGACGGTTTCAGAAATGTCAGCAAAGCAATATTTAATGTCGGCGAACTGACCCTGTCATCAAGAGATCTCTCTGTGGAGGATCTGGAGCCAGGTTCTGGCCTCCGGTTATTGGCCACGGCTGAATGAAGAGAAAGAAACACAATGACCAACCGACACTGTGGATATGTGTTTCATAGCGACTCGGCACTACTGTGCTCCATCCAGCGAGGCCACGTGTCCACTTTGATATTTTGGAAATGCAAAGAAAGTATACAGTATATTTTTCCAAGACAAAAAACTCAATCTCAGCTCTGTGATATCGATAAAAAAGCCTTTTGTTGGTATCATTTTCACCCTTTGCTCCTTTTTTGCTCCCATTTTTTATTCTATAATTTTGTAGACTTTCTTCAAAAACACTCCATAAGTTTTCTTTTCATAATATAATGACTTCATTCCCATATTACAGCTTTTCCCAGCTAATTTTGCAAACAAAAACTTTATTTTGTTTCTCAGAATTTTATTACTTATTTTTTTTTATATATATTTCAACTTTTCCGTTAGAATAAAAAAAATTCTTAATATTTTTAATTTTTTTGACATTTCAGTATTCTCAAAATATTCATTCATTCATTCATTTTCTACCGCTTTTCCTCACAAGGGTTGCGGGGGGTGCTGCAGCCTATCCCAGCTGTCTTGGTGCAAGAGGCGGGGTACACCCTGGACTGGTGGCCAGCCAATCACAGGGCACATATAGACAAACAACCATTCACACTCACATTCATACCTATGGACAATTTGGAGTGGCCAATTAAACTAGCATGTTTTTGGAATGTGGGAAGAAACCGGAGTACCCGGAGAAAACCCACGCATGCACGGGGAGAACATGCAAACTCCACACAGAGATGGCCGAGGGTGGAATTGAACTCTGGTCTACTAGCTGTGAGGCCTGCGTGCTAAACACTCGACAACGTGCAGCCCTATTCTCAAAATAATTTCCAAAAATTAAAATATATTTCTCCTAAAATTCCAACTTTTCTTCATTAGAATACAACTTTCTAATACTTTAGAATTTATTCTTTCTATTTGTCCTGTTGTTGCTTTTGAATTTCTTATTCTTGTAAAATTATATTTTTAAGAATGTGACATAGGCCAATAAGAAAACATCTTCAGACATCTTTCATGACAGTTGAGCTACTGGTATAAAACATACAATAGATGTCAGTACAAGTACTGTCCTGTAGAGGGAGTAACTCTTGGCTACATCAGAGTAGAAGTGATCTGACCTTGTTGGAGTAGTTTGCATTTTGTAGCTGTCCAATGGCAAGAAGTCTCTCCCACAGTTTGAGAGGGATGGCAGAGACGTGGTGTGAGCAGGTGATTGCTGAACTGTGCAGGGGAACCAGGTAAGGCGTTTGAATGACCGGCCACCCATCTGTCTGCAGGTCGATCACCACTAACTCCTCTTCAACTAAGACCACCAGTGCGCTAGGATCTCCTGGACAACAACACAGTCAACAACAGTCATGCTTTCATGGAATCTTCCGGGTTATGGGGGATTTGTGTTTTTGCCGTCTACCTGAGTGGCGTCGTCCATCTCTGATGACAAAGAAGTCAATGATCCTGGAGGTGAAGTCCAAGGCAACGTGTACTTTATTATGGATGACAGTAATGCAGTGTCTGTCGCCGTAGCTGGCCCTGGGCAGGCCACCACTGAAGAGGAGGAATGGCGGCCTATAAAGACACGGGTGAAGATTGAAGGTGAAGGTGTCCAACATCTGTTCACCACTCGATACATTTGGAGGTGCAGTGCATCAGTTGATCATTTGACTAGGAGGCGTATTTTGGAGAGAAATAGACTACAGACTAGGAAATAGTTGATTATTATTGTCCTAAAAGCTGAAACTGAAGAATTATACCTTTTTATTTATCCGTCCAATACAAGTAAGTAAATATAAAAACAGTTTCACTGGTCAAGTGGTTAGCACGCAGACCTCACAGTTAGGAGACCAGGGTTCAATTCCCCCCCTCGGCTATCTCTGTGTGGAGTTTGCATGTTCTCCCCGTGTATGTGTGGGTTTTCTCCGGGTACTCCGGTTTCCTCCCACATTCCAAAAACATGCTAGGTTAATTAGCGACTCCAAATTGTCCATAGGTATGAATGTGAGTGTGAATGGTTGTTTGTCTATATGTGCCCTGTGATTGGCCGGCGACCAGTCCAGGGTGTACACCGCCTCTCGCACGAAGATATCGCCATATGCGGTTGGAATTGCATGGGTGACTACATCTTCCTTAATCGCAAGCACAAGTATTGTAGTGTGTTGGAGATTGAGTTGCAATGTCCGCTGAAAAGTTAGCCACTTTCTTAGCAATAAATGTCAATTTTATATTGTGATACATGCCAAAAATATTGTGATATATGCCAAGGTCCATATTCCCTAAGACCTGTAATACAAAGCTAGAAATGACCTGCCCTATGATTGGCTGTCCACCAGTCCAGGGTGTACCCGGCCTCTCGCCCAAAGACAGCTGGGATAGGCTCCAGCAACCCCCTCGTGAGGATAAGCGGTAGAAAATGAATGAATGACTGAAGAAATTAAAATGGCTGATGGTGAACTACCGATAACCTCAAGTCTAATTTAAATGGTTAGTGCTGACCACAGGTCTGTTGGCATTTCAACACACGCCATTTTGTTTTTATGTGTCATTCTGAAGCTGCTGTCCATAAACACGGAAAAATCATTTCTTATGCTCACATTTTTCACCACAAAAACATTTTAACCAGGGTGTGAAAACAACATACCCTTCTTTTGTAGGGAGCTCAAGAATTTTAGAAATGGCTTTGCACGGGAAATGTCCTGGAAAAGAGACAGACAACATGATAATCCACCCAATAACAGGACAACATCAGGGCCAACAGTTAAAGAAACGTACATCAGGGGTGCTGCGGCACGTTCAAAGGATCGGATTAAAGAAGAAAAATATCAGCAGTCATTTTACTAGATTAAAGACAAAATATTAAAGAGACAAAAGTTGTAATATTTTTATAGGTTATCACATGGTTTGTCTGGTATCAGGCCAGGTATCATGCCCTCAAGTGTCAGTATCTGATACTAGCACGCGGGGGCATGATACTGGGCCTGATACCAGACAAACCATGTGATGATCTTATTATCACATACTATTTAATCATGAGCTTATTATCACGTACTATTTAATCAAAAGACCATTTTGTTTCCAGAAAATGTTCAGTTTATTACATGTATTATATCTAAACAGTGTAAACACAATAATTGCAAAAATATTTCAACAATAATATTTTATCAACAGTCTTATCTTATCAATGTCTGACAATTAAAGTTCCATTAATTTTTTAGTTTAGTTTAGTTAGTTTTTTGGTGACTGGAGAAGCACTAGGCACTAAGCATTTGTGCGCTGTTCTCTGATTGGTTGTTTCACGGGCACGATACCAGAGTGGACAGCTACGGGGGCTGATACTGGTTAAACTCTATATTTTATCAGTATCACTGCCCTGGGCTTTGACAGTATCATTTCGGCATTTTCCCGTATCATTCATGGGCGGTTTCTAGGGTACAGGGACAATTAATACTGTAGTATGTGATAAGATAAGAATATCTTTCCCTTTGTGGGAAAAGTGCGGACACGCCAGGTGTACATCATCAATTTTTATCCCTACCGTACGGAATGTCTGATTTCTCCTCTTCATTCACGTCTTTTTCACCCAGCATCCAACGACAGTAGCTTCCATCACTGTGTGACGTCAGAATGCAACCTCCGTCTTCTGTCCACCACACACTCTCCAGCTGCTGTGGTCACACACACACACACATAAAATAAATGATCATCAACCTGTAAAAAGGCCTTGTTGTCCAGTTCTTACCTGCGTGGCTGGGATGTGCTGAAGAGCGCACTGCTTCTCAATATCCCAGATGACAACGAGGCCGCGCCCGTAACCGATAGCCACTTGGTTGGGGCTGACCGGGTTCTCCTGTAAGGCCTCAACGTGTTCTAAATTCCTACGTCCGATATAATCATCAGGTACACTGAAAGCAAAACGGCACAGCAGAAAAAGCCCCATATGTCACAGTCTTTTCTTGGGTTAGAGCAGACTACTTTCTAAATACAGCTTTTAACATGGTAGAGGCTTATTTGGCATCAGACTGCTCAATGCCAAATAAGCCCCTACCTGCCCACACGCACAACCAAAACTTTAAATTATTGTTATTTATTCTAAATTATTTAAATTATTTGTCCAAATTACTGTTTACGTTGTACATTGTTCATATTTGATGTAATCTATTTATTCTCCACATTATTATTTATTATTAATTATTATACGGGAGCCAGGCAATGACATTTCGTTGGCAATTTCACTGCTGTGTTATTGTGCAATGACAATAAAGAAAGTCTATGTCTATGTCTAACATTAGAGCCCTCCAGACATGAAGTAATACCCCTACAATCACTTATATACTCCTATTACCAATATAGTAGATATACTAGCATAATATAACATGTGTTGCAATACTGTAAAGTGTTCTGGTGCAAGGGGTCGAGAGAAGAATGGCGGGCAGACAGGAAGTGAGCCCCGGACCGTCACACTACCACCACCATATTTTACTGTTGCTATAATAGTCTTTCCCTGAAATGCAGCAGTACTTTTACGCCAGATGTAAAAAAGTTCTACTTTTGTCTGGTCAGACCACAAGTATTTTCCCAAAAGGCACAATTTTTTCCCCAACATGAGCACTTCCAGGACTTCCAAATAATTATTTCCCAATCGTACATTTTTACCCTTTACCAGAGCACAATAAATGATTAAAAAACATCCATAAAGACTTAACCTTATTATTGGAAGTATTTTTTTTTTTTACAGTATTCAGCAGACGTAATGTTTGCTCACCTATTAGCAACTTCATCCAGACTGATGTTCCTCTCTTCTAGTTCTCTGAAGCCAGGGACCTCCACAATAAAGACATGGCCGCCCTCAGTCCCCAGAAGCAGCAGCTCCCCAGAGGAGTGTGCAAGGACTGCGGTCACCCGGGTCACACTTGGTGGTGCCCTAGGGCGGGGGAGGTTAGCGTGAGAGATGAAATTAACACCTTGGCATTTCACTGTGTACCAGATGTGAATCATCACTAGGGGCACCATTTTCAAATATCGCTTTTCATCAAAACAATACAGTAATAAATATACCCTGTTTTGTGGTTGGATATGGTTTATTATTAATTAAAAAGAAATGTAGATTTAATCAAATTGTAGCGCTCCTTTTTCTACCCTGCCTGTGACATTAACGGCCTACTGGAATGTAACCTGACCTTCTCTTTACCAGGAAGGACATTTTGTGTGCTAGTTGTACCAAATGGGGAGTAAAAAACATGGCACACAAACAAAATCAGCCACCTGAAACACAATAATAAAAAGCATCACACCTGATGCTCGGAGCATGTGCCCGAATACAGTGCACCTGCTGATACACAGCATACATGGATGGATGCTAAAATAATTCATAATATGATATTTGTACTAAAGCTTCTCTGTGAGGAAACGATGGATGCAAACTGGTGCCAAACTACAAGAAGCAAACGTGTGTGTGTTTATGTATTTGTGTATTTTACCCAGGCGGACCGGTGAGTGTGAAGCGTCCAATCTCTAAAAGCTCTGAAAGTCCCGTGTGGGCTCTTAAAGTCCACATGTGCAAACTGTTGTCATCCAGTAGCGTCACCAGTTCAGCCTAGCAACAAGAAATGGTATCAAACAATAGAATGGATAAAAACACAGCTGTCAAAGTTAAATGTTTAATAACGACTTCACGAGTGCGATTAACGTGCCCACCTTCGACCCTCGACTCGCCATAGTTTCGCTGTGATGTGCCAGAGAGACGGTACTAGAGCCCTGCAGGTACTTTATTATGTATTGTCATTTATATAGTGGTACTTTGGCATACGAGTGTCCCAACTAACCAGCGCTCTTTAGATGGCAAGCTACAATTTGGGTTACCAGCTGCTCAACGCCGGCAGGCATAGCCGAGGACAGCTAATTTGGGGGGCGTGTGTCAATGTGACAAAGGCGCAACTGAGCGAGGACACATGCAGCAAATGAGAGAATGATATTTGAGTTTAAGTCCAGTGTACCTTACCAATGCCTACATGTATCCTGTCTTTGGTTTTGTGTTGAGCAGTTTACAAAAAAAAAAAAACAATATTTAACAAAAAATTGCTTCAAACAGTCTGATGTTTCTGATCAGAAAATGATCTTTCACATAGACACTTTTATGGTATAGTTAAAAATGTCTCATGATCTGTGATTGATGACAGTAACTATAGACAACTCTTCGTCACGGCTTCTTTGAAAAGAAGAACTATTTAGCACGCTACGCTTGCAGTACCTGGTGGGGGAGGAAGTGTACTTGTGTGACTGCAGCATTCTCGTCGTGGAGGCCCATGAATTCCACACCGGGGGCTCCGAACCTGATCTTTGGTTATGGAAGAAGCACATCATTCCAACCGTGCAATAGCATTAGATCAATTGTGCAATTTCAGCACGGAGACGTGTTGTCGTGTTTAGTTTGGTAATGGTAATGGTTTTATTTCATTGGAACATGCATCAGATTACAATTGAGTGCATCCCATAATCAGTTCACAGTTCCACATGTCCAAAAGGAGTAGGAAGAAGCAAAGCTTATTAAATCCTACCCCTCCATCTGGTACTTTTACAATCAGTAACTGTTACATTTGTTCACTTCCTGCTTTCCTAATATAGTTTAGGTTAAATTAAATTAAATTAAATTAAATTAAATTAAATTATTTTTTTGTCACGTACCGAAGTAGGAGGTGATATGAGCATCCAATGACATCATGGGTACCATAGTAAGTGTCAATATAGTGATATATATAGCACATCATGACTGGTTCAAGACTCTTCATCCTTGTATTTAGCAAACATCAACTGCTTGTATTGTTTCTTGAATTGGCTCATCGTTGTGCATTGTTTGAGGTCCTTACTCAATCCATTCCATAGTTTGATTCCACATACTGAAATGCTATGGCTTTTTAACGTAGTCCTAGCATAGAAGTGTTTCAAATGTACTTCTTCCCTGAGATCATATTTCTTCATATTTTCCTGAGATCTATATTTGGATGACATTTTTAGCTAATTGGTTATTTTTAGCCTTATGCATTATTTTATCTGTTTGAAGATGAACTATATCAGCAAGTTGAAGTATTTGTCATTTTAGAAATAAGGAGTTGAAGAGTTAAATTTCATAAATAAGTTTCATAAATGACTAACATATAGAGCTATTCTATATGAAAGGTATGCTTCAATTGCATCTGTTGCGATAGAAGACACCAATTTCAGACAAAGTATTTCAGACAAACAGAGTAGAAACAGCAGCCAAGGATACAATTTGATTGTTCCGGAACGGGTACCAATGGCCAGCAGCTGCAAAGAGGGACTGTAGCCCAGAGCGCTGGGCTGGTGGGGGAAGCCATGCTCTACCGTCTAGACAGAAAACAGTGGTGAAGTGGGTGAGGGTGAACTGTACATCAAGGTGCAAAAACAATGAAAAATGACTGAAAATAATGACTAACAGAACGGAAGATCATTGGACCCTTGATCGTTTAGTTGGACCATTCTTTTTCTGGGGTGAAACCGTCATACATCCTACATTTCCACTGGTATTTAAACACCTCAGTTGAATTGATTTTGGATTTTGTCTAATTTACACAGAGTCTAAATGATACATACAGGTTCAAGTATACACATACATTCAACTAAATGACTAGCTTCTTCTTGGTGGATCATGATTCTCTTTGTCCAAGCAACTGGAATCTTACACACACGTTAGGAAAGCTCAGTGGAAACTCAGTTTTTCCGACACCCCAGTTCCTGACAAAAATTTTTTTTTTAAATAAAAAAATGGAAAAAAAAATTTCAGTTTTTTATTACAGTATTAAGAAACTTAATCCAACAATAAAAAGTTGTAATTTTACAAGAATACTAATAATTTTAGTAGCATTAAGTTGAAATTTTAAGCTTTTTTTTATATCATGAAAAACAAAAAAATTACATTGTAGAAAAAGCCATAATAGCCATAATTCTAACCACAGAAAAGTGTCAATTTTACTATAAATATACATGTAATGCAAGAAGGGAAAACTGCCTTTTTCATAGCATAAAGTAAAAAAGGTTTGAATCTCCACTTGTAAGCATCATCGATATTCGTCAGGAAGGGCATCCGGAATATAAAAGGGATCAAAAAAATCTGCTAAAGGCGACTCCGTAATCAGGAAACAAACGAAACAAACAAACAAAAGTCGAAATATTTTTTAAATAAAACTTTTTAAAAAATTTTAATATTATGAGAGCTGGCGAAGTTTCCATTTGTGTATTCTTAATTGTTTTTTTCTACATTTCCGTGCACACCCAAGTCCAAGTAAAAGTACTCCAGCGTGAATTCGGTGTACCAAACTCAATTGCAATTGTCAATTTTTGCTTCAACTGTGACAAAACATGTGCTTATTGATATGATACACGGCTGTAGTTGATGTTTTCCAATGACATGTAGCATATAAAAAAGGAAAGTTAGCTTGCCTTGTTGAACTGGAAGAGTTCCTGTTTGAGCCGATCTCGCTGTGACTCCTGGCCGTGTCGCCTGAACTTTTTCATCCCGAGAGCCTTCAGCCCCACCGGCACGCTGAGAAAGACAAATGTACAAGTTTTTGTCCGACACATGTTATAAAACACACACATGCACCCAGAACAAAACGTTAGGGCTAATTAGCTTTTGCATGAAATTTCACTTTGAAAAATGGTTTAGCCACAGTGTTGCTCTGCTCTGGCCTGCTAGCAGGCTTCAGGTGCCTGAGACACGCCTCCATTCAGGAAGTCCATTGCACGTTTTGAAGCACAGACACGGCTCATGGATCAGCAATCTCTACTCATATTTATTTTTATTTTATTATTTGATTTTTAGACTTATCTCGGAGGCAGATGGAGTCCAAGTATTTCCAATGTAATTTAACATATCCACTCCCCACGTACTGTTGAAGGCCCAAAGACGGCATCTGCAAAGACTGCAGATTTATTGAAAGTAAAGCATGAGATGAGATTGTGAGAAGAGGTTTCCTTCCACGTTGACAAACAAGATGGGTCCGCTTAGGGCGGGGCACGTTTGCTTATCTCCAACAATTTGATTTTCATTTTCCTGTAATTGCGCTTGGGAATGCTGGGTGAAAATACGCTTGACATTCTCGCCCTTTGGTGAACAAGTGCAAGTATTGACACTTGTGTGATTGAATTATTTAGTATGTGGCCTTGGCTGAGATAGCGGTTTTGGATTTTAGATTCTTAGTACAGTAAAGTCTCGTTATATCGATATTCTCGGGAGTCGGAAAAAATACCAATATAACCGGACTATCCATATATCCGATCCTGCGCCAAACTGCATTAAAAGTGGGCGGATCTTTGATATGGCATGTAATTTTCTCCTTGAGTTCATGGATCGCGTATCTAGCATGCTTTTGTACTACAATAAATTTTGTACTACAGTAAATAAAAATAAACTTACGCTGTAGTGATTACCGGTTACCGGGACATAATTCACCCCGGAACTATCAATAGGGAAGGTGTTGCCACTCGGAGGGGTAGGCGCGAGGGACGGGTAGCAGCCGTTCGCCGTGTTCTTTTTTGGTATTGAAATCCTTAAGCAAAGATTGATTTAAGCTGCTTTTGTATCGATATAAGCAGACCAAATTGGCTGGCGGGAGATGAAAAGGGCATCCTAGTAACCGGATTATCATAATAACCGTGTATCGTACTAACGGAGCTAATTATATCATAAAAGACTAGAAATTTGCCGGGAAATGAAAATAGTATCGTAATAAGTAGTAATTTGTTTTAACCGATATCGATATAACAAGACTTTACTGTATTAGGGGAAATAAATTCAAGCTTGTTTTTTGTTTTTTTTAATAATTGAAGACATATGTGACTAGCATGATCATATGTTGTGTGAATACTACTGCCATGACGCCTTTGTTTCACTCATGTGACAGTCATCAAATATTTGCAATGAATAGCATTATATTGCAGCCTCATACGGATGATATTAAAGCAACAAACCACAGGCCAATCTTCCTCTCCTGCTTACCGACATGTGGAGAAAGGAAAAAGGGTTCAACGGGATTAGAGTTAACGTTTAACTGCAGCAAACAAAACACGAGTCAAGGCAGTTGCTCAGTTGCCCTTTTCCCAATTTCATCCATTTCACCCGATAACATGACTTCCAGTATGGGAGAAAGTCCTAGTGAATTCAGAGCAAGTGTGTTTTGCCTTCATAATAGGCTCAGGTAGCTTGCAGGTGGGACGGCACCAAAGGCACAAAGAACAAAAGCTTTTTGTTTGGGTAGGTTTCATTCATGCAGGTGGAGCTTATCTTACCGTCTTTCTTGTCTAAAATTCCTATGAAAACAGTCGATTGGACTGGACTGTTTAGAAAGGACTGAAATCATACAGACTAAATGGAGGACCATGAATGTGTCATTATGGGTCTGGTTATTTATGCATTTATTGTTCTGTGTACTAATAGTGGGTAGACGTGCGGAATCGGACAATAAAATTTACAGCTAAAAGCAGAACCTTGCAGAAAGTGAAATCAAATGAATGAAGTGAATGGAATACTGTCATCGGGAGGGGGAAGCATTTCCCGGGCGGACCGCACAATCATGGTGGAATCTCAGCCTAAACCTTACCTGCATGCATATTACAAGCTCACAGAGTTGCTAATAGCCTTTTCCACAACAATTGGAGCGTCTACCCAAACACGGTGGTCCAGCAAAAAACGTTTAATAGCCAAATTTACACTACCGATGTATCAAGATTGTCTGCACTCAATAAACATGGACCTACGTACATTACGTACACGGTAAGTCAGCCAGTAGATCATGAACTACCCGTAGCTCCTCATCATTCTCCAAAGGCTTTATTTAATAGCCACTAAATTAGAAAGGGGCTGCACAGTGGTCGAGTGGTTAGCGCAGACCTCACAGCTAGGAGACCTGAGTTCAATCCCACCCTCGGCCATCTCTGTGTGGAGTTTGCATGTTCTCCCCGTGCATGCGTGGGTTTTCTCCGGGTACTCCGGTTTCCTCCCACATTCCAAAAACATGCTAGGTTAATTGGCCACTCCAAATTGTCCATAGGTATGAATGTGAGTGTGAATGGTTGTTTGTCTATATGTGCCCTGTGATTGGCTGGCGACCAGTCCAGGGTGTACCCCGCCTCTCGCCCGAGGACAGCTGGGATAGGCTCCAGCACCCCCCGTGACCCTCGTGAGGAAAAAACGGTAAAAAAATTAATGAATAAATGAATAATTTCTTCATTTTTTTCTCTAATTAGTGCATCTTTAGGCTACACGGTGGGCGAGTGGTTAGGGCGCAGGCCACACAGCTAGGAAACCCAAGTTTGATTCCACCATCAGCCATCTCTGTGTGGAGTTTGCATGTTCTCCCCGTGCATGCGTGGGTGGGTTTTCTCCGGGTACTCCGGTTTCCTCCCACATTCCAAAAACATGCTAGGTTAATTAGCGACTCCAAATTGTCCATAGGTATGAATGTGAGTGTGAATGGTTGTTTGTCTATATGTGTCCTGTGATTGGCCGGCCACCAGTCCAGGGTGTACTACAATACTACAATACTACATAAACACTTGGGGACACCAGCAGCCATCCCAAATACTGATCTGGTGTACAAATACACCTCCAGTACTTATTCTTTGCATATATGTACACATATATATATACACATACAGTACATATAGATATACATACATAATGTATAGATACAAAGTACTTGATGCATTGTTTATTACTGACATTATCATATAGAAACTACCAACTTTACTATTACTGTATCCTTTTCTTTGGCTATGGAAAGGTCGCTAACAGGTAAATATAATAAAGACAGGAAGTGAATGAAGAATGAGTAATTGTTGAGCTAATAAAGGAGCAATTTGGTTAGCAGCCCACATGTTTAGTAGTCGCGGCGTTGCTTACTGTTGCATAATGACGGAAGTGTCGTCGTTTAGCAAGGTGTGTCTCCTAAACAGGTATGTTGTTAACTGCTTTGAGGACAACGACTCTAGTTTCTAAAAGTCAGCAACCCCAACTGCTTAGATTACATGTCGAATAACTTAATAGGATGAAGGTTCAGTATGTTCAGTAAGTATGAGTTGATTGATGGGTGTTAAAAAAGGTTGCTGGTTCAACTTAGTGGGCGTGTTTGTGTAGAGTAGCTACAAAGTAGCTGTCAAAAATGTTGGATTAAGTGAAGCTAATTACGTTGGTCTTGACAAGGAATAGACAACAGGTGAGAGTGCCGTAGTCAACTAGGTGGTCGTTAACTCACCAAGAAGATAGCACCTGTGTTCACCACAATGGAGGAGCACCACCTGATCCCAAATGGCCGTTGCTGCAATCTGTAGAGCACTCTTGACACTCTTTCAGTAGCTCCCCCGTCCCGTCCCGGATAAGAAAACGTAGTTGATTAGAACGAGAGTACCGTAAAATCCACACTGAGGTCCGTTTAGCAAAAATGGAGGAGTTAACTAGTGACTTTTTTTTTTTTTTACAAGACTGGAAGCGGCAAAGTGCTTCCTTCCTGACTCCTCTGACTCCGCCCACACGCCGCGTTCAAGAACAGCTCGGAGAAGTCTACTCCCGTTTTCTACTCGTCTGTAAATTCAATTACACAACAGTAATTAGAACACAACTTTCAATTAAACATTGTTTACATTCTAACTTTCACCTGTATTCATTCAACGCCATTTACTATATAATGTTCAGTTGAATTTATTCAATACTATTTACAATACGGCTTTCAATTCTATTATTTTAAACACGATTTATAATACAACTTTGAACACACTATCGGCTATTTACTATAACTAATGAATCATGGTATAACACATTTATTGTGAAACACATGAAAAATGTGTGGCCAAAACCTTTAGACACATTGGGTTTTAAAAAATGGCCGTCTACAGTGTGTATATATAGGTGGCATCAAGCAGAAGGACATACTTGCTCACGGTGCAACACTACTAAAAGCAATCACATCCACAGCAAGTTAACACATCACATAAATCAATAACAAAAATAGCAAATGTTGAAAGAAAGAGTATCACGAGCTACCCAGCATGCCCTGCGGCAGGAATATATGGGTGGTTTTTTTGCATTTAGATATTTCTTTGCCCACATGGAGCAGTACAGGTTATTTTGTACGTGTTGTGTTGTTTGGATGGTTGACTATTTCGACGTCTCGGTCGTACCACAAAAGCACCACAAATCATGTTGCCCGCTACAGTTTTGATGTTTAAAAACAGAAATATCAACAAAATATACACCTGATTCAATAAAAATGTTCTAAAGCATTTTTTAATTATCGAAATAGATACACACAGAGCACACGGTACAAACATAACACATGCTGCCATCTTGGAAACGGGGGAATAATTGAAGAAGCACCAAAAGTCAACAACCAGGAAATATTTTAATGGTGACAAGAAGATTCAAGACAGCTGCAGAGCCCGAGCACCCGCCGAGGGAGTGGTGACAAAGAAAGTCGGGCTTCCATGGTAGCGCTCCTGTTGGAAGAACACAACAAACAGGCGACATAAAAGGCAGCTAATGAACATTGCAACTCGATAACATAATCATAATTACAACAATTAGAATGACTGGATTTAAATAACACAAGAAACCATCGTTCATGGTAAACTAACATGGCTACGATGATGGATATATCCATTTTTTGAACGTAAAAAAAAACAAAACAGAAGCCCTGGATAAATAGACATATAAATATATGCACCATCTCTCTGTGCTACACAGGCTGGATGACAAGAGGGTTCACTCTGAATGTGTCTGAGAGCATTGGCTCTATGTGAAATGAACACAGAAGCGAGTGAGCATCTTCTCAGCTATTAAGCCAAGTAGCGGGGCTACATGAGTGCTAGCAGTTAGCAAGCAAACGTGAATAACAATGAAGGCACAAAGACGAGAGTTTGTAAGCCGAACGCAACAGTTCCAAGTGTGGCCGTGCAGTGCATCCTTCCTCCCGACAGTCAACATTTACTGAGGCATTGATCGGGTAAATCGAGTAAATATTTCACACTGTGGTGTAACGCACAAGAAGCGGTGATGCGTTGTGTTTTATTCAAGCCAGTGGCGTCATTAGGGCTATTTTATTTTATTCTAAAATGTTCTTAAGCCTCCCTAAATAATTTTATATTTTTTATTGATTTTTCTTTTTTTTTTTACAAAAAAAATCTCATGACAAATTTCATATAGTAGGGCAAAAGCAGGCTAATAAGCAAGCCAATAAGCAGGCTAATACTAGCTTACTACTACTACTAGTAGTAGTAGTAGTTGTGTGGACTTGCGTACATTTAATGGTGGCCTAAAACAATTTAATATCGCTACTAAATCTGTCCAAAAGTGGGAAAGTTAAATCCTGGTTCTTATTTTTTTGAATGTCTACTACATTCATTCATATCCAGTGCATCTCCAGGGGGCTAAGCCCCCCCCCTCCTCAGAAACTAGTGACGCTAGTAACCTAGCATGTTTTGTGGAATGTGGGAGGAAACCGGAGTACCCGGAGAAAACCCACGCATGCACGGGGAGAACATGCAAACTCCACACAGAGATGGCCGAGGGTGGAATCGAACCCTGGTCCTCCTAGATAACCACTCGCCGCCGCAGAGCTCATATAGTAGTCGTTTAATATTCTGCATTATGCGTTTGTAGTCTATTGTCTTTTTTTATCCACCTATTGTGTTGCTGTGTGTGTGTGTAGTTACACTACACTTGAGTACCATCTAGTGGCTCAAATGTGACATGAACAAATGATCTTTGAATGATAATTATATTTTTAAAAAAGGTTAAAATGATGAAATATTGGGTGATAATTAATAGCACAATAATCAACCAGTAAAATGTGTTATGGTGCCAGGCTTATGCACATGTATTACAAATGGAGTAGATTTACCTGTACATGTTGAATTGTTCCGTCAACGACGGTGGCTTTCAGCAACGTTACGGTACAGCCTCCAAATCCTCCACCCGTCATCCTGCTGCCAAACACTCCATCCACCTCCATGGCAGCAGACACCAGCTCATCCAGCTCCTTGCAGCTCACCTCGTATAAATCCCTGACACAAGTGTATCACCGCCATCAGCCGAGTCACCACAACAAACGTCTTTCTAGCCCCAAAATAACAAAGGTGTCTAATCCATGTTAACAAGTGATTATCAGTGAGGAAAATTAGTTTGACACAACTAAATGTTTCACATCATCAAACAAATGTAAATATTTGTCAGTGACAACATAACTGAATGCAAAATGCAGTTTTGAAATGAAACTTTTTATTAAGGGAAAGGTCATAAAGCCGTTTCTAAAGCTTTGGGACTCCAGCAAACCACAGTAAGAGCCATGATCCACAAATGGCAAAAATATGGAATCGTGGTGAACCTTCCCAGGAGCGGCTGGCCAACCAAAACGACTCCAAGAGCGCAGCGATCCAAGAAGTCACAAAAGACACCACAACTTGCCTCAGTTAAGGCCAGTCGGTGTCGCCTGAGAGGCAGCTGGCTTAGCTAAAATAGCTAAAATAGCTCATTCATTCATTTTCTACCACTTTTCCTCACAAGGGTCGCGGGGGTGCTGGAGCCTATCCCAGCTGTATTCAGGCGAAGACTGGTGGCCAGCCAATCACAGGGCACATATAGACAAACAACCATTCACACTCACATTCATACCTATGGACAATTTGGAGTCACCAATTAACCTAGCATGTTTTTGGAATGTGGGAGGAAACCGGAGTACCCGGAGAAAACCCACGCATGCACGGGAAGAACATGCAAACTCCACACAGGGATGGCCTCCTAGCTGTGAGGTCTGCGTGCTAACCCCCCAACCGCCGTGCCGCCTAAAATAGCTCATATGTTTGATTATTTATTTATAGAGAGCTAGTATTTAGATTTAGCTAGTAGACCAAATTTCCATCCATACTTTTGTAATCTAAATATTATTCTAAATTGTAAGGCAACATTCAGTAAAGTTGCAAGGATAATTTGAGTATATTTGAGTATATCCTGGTTTTAGGACAGATGGAAATAAAAATAAAAATAAAACGACATGATTTCTTTCACAGTACCTGAGGGAGTTGTGGCTTTCCACCATGAGCTGGCCAAACTCCTGGTAGGCACCATTTTTCAAGGCTTCGGCAGCTTTGACAGTTCTGTTGATCTCAGCAATCACATGACGAGCTCTTCGATAGGTCACATCATCGAGTTTAGCCCTTGACCCTAAAATGGAGAAGCGAGAGATACATATGAGGTTAGAGAAAAACACTTAAGCTGCAGACCTCACAGCTAAAAGACCCGAGTTCAATACCCACCCTCTGTGTAGAGTTTGCATGTTCATGTGTGGGTTTTCTCCCGGTACCCCGGTTTCCTCCCACATTCCAAAAACATGCTAGGTTAATTAGCGACTCCAAATTGTCCATAGGTATGAATGTGAGTGTGAATGGTTGTTTGTCTATATGTGCCCTGTGATTGGCTGCCACCAGTCCAGGGTGTACCCCGCCTCTCGCCCGAAGACAGCTGGGATAGGCTCCAGCACCCTCCGCGACCCTCATGAGGCTAAGCGGTAAAAAAATGAATGAATAAATAATGATTTCTTCATTTTTTTCTCTAATTAGTGCATCTTTAGGCTACACGGTGGACGAGTGGTTAGGGCCCAGGCCACACAGCTAGGAAACCCGAGTTTGATTCCACCATCAGCCATCTCTGTGTGGAGTTTGCATGTTCTCCATGTGCATGCGTGGGTTTTCTCCGGGTACTCCGGTTTCCTCCCACATTCCAAAAACATGCTAGGTTAATTAGCGACTCCAAATTGTCCATAGGTATGAATGTGAGTGTGAATGGTTGTTTGTCTATATGTGCCCTGTGATTGGCTGGCGACCAGTCCAGGATAAGCAGTAGAAAATGAATGAATGAATGGATCCAAGTAATTTTGTCAACTGCCAACTGAGCTATTGGGAGATATGGGCGACGCCTGCTTTAGGGGCGGTCCCAATGGGAGGAGACAGGAAGAATGATTGGTAATAAACTACTATGTGTATGAAGTTCATTAATAAAGAACAGAGTGCCATTGTTCCAGGACAATTCCTGGTATGTCTTATCTCTCTCATGGAGAGATAAGCTCCAAAAAGAGTGGACAGTTTCCCATCAAAGTTGTTACCACTTTGTACGCGAGTCGGTCGGTGTCGGACTGCAGCAACATTCCATCCAGATTCCGATGTGCTACACCTATGGGCTCTAATTTAAAATGATCTAATTATCCCCACATTAGTCCACACCTCTGGTTCCTAAACAAGGCATCACGGAATCTAATTGTTTTGAGAAGCAAAATGCTTAACTTTTGTGACGGCCATGAGAGAAGGAATCAAGAATAATAAGAAATATACTTCAAACCAGGCGGCATGGCGATCTAGTGGTTAGCGCGCAGACCTCACAGCTAGGAGACCAGGGTTCAATTCCACCCTCGGCCATCTCTGTGTGGAGTTTGCATGTTCTCCCCGTGCATGCGTGGGTTTTCTCCGGGTACTCCGGTTTCCTCCCACATTCCAAAAACATGCTAGGTTAATTGGCCACTCCAAATTGTCCATAGGTATGAATGTGAGTGTGAATGGTTGTTTGTCTATATGTGCCCTGTGAGGAAAAAGCGGTAGATAATGAATGAATGAATACTTCAAACCTTCCAGGTCCTTCATGGTGGCATCTCTGAGACTGCTTTTTCCCAAGATGGCGGCCGCGTCCTCACACTGTCTCCGTCGCACGGTGTACTCGCTACTTGCCAAAGAATGCTTGACATTGGAGTTGGTGATGAGAATGACAACCTGTGGATCCGCTAACGGGACAGGAATGGCCTCCAGTGACCTGCATCGAATGATACTGAGGAAGATGAGTAACATGCCCGGACGTTTCTTAACTAAAGGCAATCATCGCTTTCGCTTGAGTGCTGTTTTGCTAACCTGCAGTCAATGAGCAAAGCATGGCCCTCCGTTCCCAGAGCAGATACAAACTGATCCATAATACCACACGGTACGCCGGCGTGAGTGTGTTCAGCCTGCTGACATGCTAACGCTTTGGCTAGTTTGTCTCCATCATCTGAAAAACAGCACACCGTAAATCTCATTGTCACTGTTTTTAGACCAGGGGTCTCAAACATGCGGCCCGCGGGCCAAATGTGGCCCGCAGGACACTAGTTTGAGGCCCCCGTCTTGATATGAAAGTTTGATATGGATCCTGTATGGTATCATGTACCCAGAAAAAATTATTACGTTTGATTAATGTTCATGTTAAAGGTTAAATAACTGTTAATAGTTATCCTCCCTATCCGTGTGGAAGTGGTAAGTTTTTGGCTATTTAAGTTTAAAGGAAATAACTTGGAGGCTACCGTTTAGGTCGCTAGCTCTCTCGTTTGCGAGTTAGCATGTGTCTCAAGACCCAGCAGTTGCGCAATATGTTGTAAATAAAGAGTATAAATGTGACTATAGTCGTGTTTTGTCATGTCTACAGGGCTCTAATAATGCTTTGTTCATTTTAATCTGAAAAAAATAATTTGTCTACCCACCAACTATATGTGGTTTCTTAAGTTTTTATTATTTGCCGTTTTATTATTATTATATTTATTTATTTATTACTGATTGATTTTCTTTATTCTTGATCTTATTTTGTGTAGAAAAATAAAAAGTAAGATATTTGAGAACAGTGGAATGTTTTATCAGAGCTTTTATTGTAGAAAATCGGAACCAAAGCAAAGTTTATTCATTTTTCTGTTTTTTCTGTTTTTTTTTGGAAAACCTGATGCGGCCCAGCCTCGCCCAGCTCCAGTGGCCCCCAAGTAAATTGAGTTTGAGACCCCTGGTTTAGACCAACAGACAGGTTGATTCCACAATAGCTACTGGAATAAATTTAAAGTACTGACCTGGTCTGAGTTGCTGCAGGAATGTGTAAAAGGCCACCTCAAGAGAGGCGGAGCTTGACAGTCCTCCTCCCAATGGAACACTGCTGACCACCACAGCTCTGAAACCTGGGACAGGACGAGCTGAAGCAGACAAGATGGACCACGTGGATATTAGCGCCACAGAAATAGAAACAAAAACATGTCTCCATCTCACCTCTGTAATGATGTATAACGCCCCTCACATAGTTTGCCCAACATGGAGACGATGTGGATCCTTCTTTCGGCAGACTCAAGTCCACCCGCCTTGGTTCATCGGCATGCTCGGAGGCAGTGACAACGACAGTGTCGCCATTGATGGAAGGACTTCCAACCACCACAGTCACCAGTGGTAGTGCCTGGATCAGACACAACAAAAAACAGATAGACAATGATAAGACACATTCACAAAGTATCGCCAATAATAGCCTGAATTTGACTCAGTATCGGATCAGAAACCAAATCAATGGTATCGCACATCACCAGCTTTGATGACGTCAAAGAGTTCAAAGAAAGTGTTTGAAGTTAAATGTATTGTATCTCAACATTAATGTTTATAACTGACATTTAAATAAAAATACAAAAATCTTAAATACCCACCGTGCACAAAACCTTCTCAATACAACCAATACTGGTGGTTTTACTCACTTCTACGAGGTTTTGCTTCTTTCCTACAGCATTTTACATCAAATATTATGCAAATTAGCAATGACGTCATAATGCCGCGTCTTGAAAAGCCAATAGCTATTTTTCTTACTGAAAAGCTAGCAACAATGCCCCGAGCTCGTCCCAACACTGTCCATCCATGACCGTTAGAAGTGTACGTGTGTGTGTTTAACAACAAACTCGATACATTACCATTGGAAGCACATATCCATTGTTGTAGTCTGTGTGTTCCCCGATCAAGTTGACTCTTCCGGGAGCACACACGGCAATCTGAGGAGTGTCATCCGCGAACATATTTTTGTACAAACTACTAGCCTCCGACACCAACTGCGCTAAACTTGGAATTGGACTAGCCATTGAGGTAAACTTTCTTTTAACTTGTTCAATTTAAAATTTGGTCCGCAAGCCAGTAGCCTACCCGATGAACGAAGACGTTTGAAAGTTCGCCTTCATCACACTTCCTGGTTGTGTCACGTGTTGTCATGTTTACTGTGACGTCACAGACGGTATTGTATCAGCCTATGGAATGCCATTAGGGCCAAAATTGGCGCATGTACAACCATATTCTGCACGCTCTCATTTTTGAAATGATCGATTCCGCTTTTAGTCTATTCTCATCTATTATTCAATTTTCTTATCAGTTTGTTTTATTTTTGGATATTTTTGCAGAGCTTCTGGATATATGAATTTCTCATGCAATCTCCATGCAATTATACATTTGTCTGTTCCTGAGTTTTCATAGTAAAAGATGTCTTTGCGAGTCTATTTTTGTCTTTCAGAGAGGTGTTTCCTTTTGGATGAGGCTTTCATCAGCCACTTGATCCCAAGAGTAGGTGATTGAAATATTTGGGGTATCATGATTCTCAAAGTGATTTAATATCATTTTTAAGGTCACAATTCATTTCAACTTCAGCTGGATGGGCCACACGGTACCTTAGTGGTGAGCACGTTGGTCAGAGAGTCAGAAGAGGTGGGTTCGTAATCCTGTTTGTGGAGTTTGCATGATCTTGATGATCACCCAGATCTTGGGGAAAATACTCTTGTCCCATTACATGTGGTCTAAAAGTAAATGTGAAGAACAGTAAAATATGGTGGTGGTAGTGTGATGGTCTGGAGCTGTTTTGCTGCTCTGGGACCTTGGAAGCATGACTTCTGCTGTCTCCAAAAAATCCTGAGGAGAATGTGCAGCCATATTTTTTGTGACCTCAGTTTGAAACCAGCAGGACAATGGTCCAAAACACAACATCAAGTCCACTTTGGAATGGTTGAAGGAAAACCAAACAAAGACTTAGTGGCCTCGTCCAAGTCCTGACCTGAACCCTATTGAGATGCTGTGGCATGACCTTGAAAAGGATTCATGCTGGAAAAGCCTCCAATGTGGCTGAATGACAACAATTCTGCAAAGTCCTCCACAGCGCTGGAATTGAGATTGCAAACACTTGATTGCAGTTGTTTACTTCAGTTAGTATCACATCACTACTTTCCAAGCTGTGGAAGCCTGGTGGCAGATAGTCCACACATGGAAAACATTAACCTTGTCCCCCAAACACTGGAGAAACTCCTTCCCTCATCCTGGTTTGGATTTAACATACTCGAGAAAATACTTACCGATCTGTGCAATTTTCACACGTTTGTGTTCGTGTTTATTGAGATATATTCATGCAAAGAATCATTCAAACCAAACATCAATGACAGAATGCATTTAATGTTCCACACAAACAGAATCATACAAACAAAGCTACAGTACAGAAAGTACAAGATTCACTGGTGAAAGTCAGACACACCCGAGGATTGACATGCTAGCTCACAGCCCGATAGCATTATCACCGTGACGTTGTACAGCCAACAAATTACCGTATTTTCTGGACTATAAGTAGCTCCGGAGTATAAGTCACACAAGGCCAAAAATGCATAATTATGTAGGAAAACACATACATAAGTCGCTCTGGAGTATAAGTCGCAGGAATAGCCAACCTATGAAAAAAAGTGCGACTTATAGTCCGGAAAATACAGTATATTTATGACTGTATTTTCTGGACTATAAGTTGCTCCAAAATACAAGTCGCGCAAGGCCAAAAATGCATAATTAGGGAGAAAAAAAACAAGTCGCTCTGGAGTATAAGTCACAGGAACAGCCAACCTATGAAAAAAAGTGACTTATAGTCCAGAAAATATGGTATATATATTACCGTATTTTCTGGACTATAAGTCGCTTCGGAGTATAAGTTGCACGAGGCCAAAAATGCATAATTAGGGAGAAAAAAAAACATACATAAGTCGCTCTGGAGTATAAGTGGCCGGAACAGCCAACCTATGAAAAAAAGTGCGACTTATAATCCGGAAAGTACAGTATATTTATTACCGTATTTTCTGGTCTGTAAGTCGCTCCGGAGTATAAGTCGCACGAGGCCAAAAATGCATAATTAGGTAGAAAAAAAACATACGTAAGTCGCTCTGGAGTATAAGTCGCAGGAACAGCCGACCTATGAAAAAAGTGCGACTTATAGTGCGGAAAATACAGTATTACCATATTTTCTGGTCTATAAGTCGCTCCGGAGTATAAGTCGCACAAGGCCAAAAATACATAATTAGGGAGAAAAAAAACATACATAAGTCGCTCTGGAGTATAAGTCGCAGGAACAGCCAACCTATGAAAAAAAGTGCGACTTATAGTCCGGAAAATACAGTATATTACCGTATTTTCTGGTCTATAAGTCGCTCTGGAGTATAAGTCGCACGAGGCCAAAAATGCATAATTAGGTAGAAAAAAAACATACGTAAGTCGCTCTGGAGTATAAGTCGCAGGAACAGCCGACCTATGAAAAAAAGTGCGACTTATAGTGCGGAAAATACAGTATTACCATATTTTCTGGTCTATAAGTCGCTCCGGAGTATAAGTCGCACAAGTCCAAAAATGCATAATTAGGGAGAAAAAAAACATACATAAATCGCTCTGGAGTATAAGTCACAGGAACAGCCAACCTATGTAAAAAAGTGACTTATAGTCCGGAAAATATGGTATATATATTACCGTATTTTCTGGACTATAAGTCGCTCCGGAGTATAAGTCGCACAAGGCCAAAAATACATAATTAGGGAGAAAAAAAACATACATAAGTCGCTCTGGAGTATAAGTCGCAGGAACAGCCAACCTATGAAAAAAAGTGCGACTTATAGTCCGGAAAATACAGTATATTACCGTATTTTCTGGTCTATAAGTCGCTCTGGAGTATAAGTCGCATGAGGCCAAAAATGCATAATTAGGTAGAAAAAAAAACATACGTAAGTCGCTCTGGAGTATAAGTGGCCGGAACAGCCAACCTATTAAAAAAAAGTGCTACTTAAGTCCGGAAAATACGGTACTCATGGTCATTAAAGCTCACCTTTATGCATTCACACACAGTATTTGGGAACAAGGAATAATACACGTGTATCCATGGCAACGGTGGAGAAATTCTTGCGGGTTATATCTTTGTGAAAAAAGGTCAAGAACTGACTGTTGGGTTCTAAGGAGGTTCTAAGTCCGACTTCAAAACATTTAATTTACAACCAGGGCTGTCAAATGATTACAAAATTTGAGTTTGAGATCAGTTTTCAAATTTGATGACTCATCATATGTGAAAGTATTTAAACCCATCCGCAATCAGCTTAGTCAGGTCTGGTTTTCGGGTTTGCGCCAAGTTCGCGTTCACATGAAAGGGGGCGTTTGTCATCGTATTAAAAAGAGAAACCATCCCAGCCAAATAAGGTCCCAAAAGATAATTGGTGCAAACAAAGCTTAGCATGTAACGCTGATTTATCATAGTAACTGTACCCTGCTAATACGTATATATCTCATTGTCCTCTAGATACGCGGTATAAAAAAATGGACGGATCGGCGATATCGATCAGATACTTTGTGCAATTTCAACTGTCTGGTAAACTTTTTTTTTTTTCCATACCATAGAATAAAGAACACAGTATTATTTTAAAACCTGAAGTATAAATCGTATAAAATGTTCATTTAAAATTTAAAAAAGTACAATAATAAAAACCATGATAAGTCTTAATTCACACATTTATGATCAGTCATGCCTAAATGACTGAAGTATGTAAAATATCGATGTTTTTGATTTGAGTATGGACCCACGTATCACTAAGACGTACAGGATATGGCGCTGGACTGGTGGTGTGTTCAGGTTAAAACTGTCCTAACTGACATCATGTGCTAAAAAGTTGAATATAATCAATAAAATAAATAAGTTGTCCTCATTAGGAGCTATTTGACAGCCCTATTTACAATAACAATGACAAAGTCATCCATCATCTACTATTATGTCCAAAAATAAATAGTAAATTATGGCCTATAAACTATATATTAAATTGTCAGTAATATTTACACATTTCAATTTTTAAAAAAGAAAGCCAAAGTCTACATCTTTATTTTAAAGGTGTAAATTATTACCCAAATAATCCTTTCGAATTACAGATGATATCAGATACTGTATATTTATATTATTCTCTATTCTTGTATGTAGTCAACAATATTGCTACCTTTAACTACACTGGACTGGTTTTAACATCTTTACATAGAAAAAGTATCAAATTGACTTGAACGCACCCCCCAGGTCGGATGTAAAAGCCTACTTATCCCGTATCTTGGTATGGATGAAGAGCGTGGAGGGTGACAGGCTGGAGCCATCCAGCTTCATCAGTGGCACGTGACGGTAACCTGCACAGGTAAGAAGTACACACGCTTATGTATATTTCACCTTTTCACTTAAGTATATCGTCACATGCACGTGTCCCGCCTCCGAAACGGCAGGAAGAGAGTTGACTCTGTGCATTGCTTTCAGCGCTTTGGCACATTTCTTCCATAAACAGCATGAATGTTTAGTGGGTGGAGGCGGGGCCACTAGCATACACATAGAGTGCAGATGTGTAATGTAGTAGAAATTACATTAGTAGATTGCAATTTATTGTCATGTGTTTTATTGTTTTGTACTTTTATTGTATTCAGTTAAAAACTCATCTCGTTCTCGTAGACATAATCTCGTCTCATCTCACATCTGGTCATTTTACAATAAAATAAGAGAATAAAGATGAAATATAATGAGAAAAAGGCAGAATTTTACAAAAAAAACGTGATTGATAATAACTATTAAATAAATATATTAAATAAAAAAATAACTAAAATAAAATATATTATACATATATATTTAAAATATATTAGTTATAAATATATATATATATATATAAGTAAGAATAATGATTAAATAAAAATAAAATATATTAAAGTAATAAAAAAATTATTAAAGTCATAAAATATTAAAGGAAAAAATTTTCTGTGAATAAACTCAATATATTAAGAGAAAAAAATAACATTTTAGTATACATATTGTCATGTGTTTTATAGTTTTGTACTGGTATTAAGTTAAAAAACTCATCTCATTCTCGTAAACAATCTCATCTCCATCTAATAATTTTACAAGAATAAAATAGAGAATAAAGATGAAATCTAATGAGAAAAAAGCAGAATTTTACAAAAATAATGTGATTGATAATAATGATTAAATAAAAATAAAATATATTAAAGTTATAAAAAAAATATAAAGTCAAATAGTCAAAATATTAAGAGGAAAAAAGCTACAATTTTCTGTGAATAAACTCAATATTATGAAAAATAACATTTTAGTATACATATTGTCATATGTGTTTTATATTTTTGTACTTTTATTATATTAAATTAAAAACTCATCTCATTCTCGTAGACATAATCTCGCCTCATCTCACATCTAGTAATTTCACAAGAATAAATATGATCAATAATAATAACAATTAAATACAAATAAAATAGATTCAAGTTATAAAAAATAATAAAGTCAAATAGTGAAAATATTAAGAGGAAAAAAAGCTACAATTTTCAGTGAATAAACTCAATATATTATGAGGAAAAATAACGTCATTTTAGTAGCATAGAGTTCCAATATTAAAGATAATAATTGACATTTTTTAAGTCACAATATTATGAGAAACATACAAAATAAAAAATTTTAAAACAAAATTAAACAAAAAATGCTCTGTGATTGTAGCTTAGATTATATATTAGATATTATATTAGATATTATATTAGATATTATATTAGATATTATATTAGATATTATATTATATTATAATATATAATATATATATTATATTATATATTATAATATATATAATATAATATATTATATTATTATATTATATTATAATATTATTATATTATAATATTATTATATTATATTATAATATTATTATATTATATTATAATATTATTATATTATATTATATTATATTATATTATATTATATTATATTATATTATATATTATATTATATTATATTATATTATATTATATTATATTATATTATATTATATTATATTATATTATATTATATTATATTATATTATATTATATTATATTATATTATATTATATTATATTATATTATATTATATTATATTTGGCCACACACTGGTACGCTCCAGTATACGCGACCAGCAAATGTGCTTCAACATGGGGAGTGTGTTCCATACCTGCACGCAGGCTTTTGAAAGGCAGGCTGTACTGTCCCAGGAACTCATTGGACGAAGTGTAGTCATGATCTTCCACCACGAAGCGAACCATAGCCAGTTCAGGAGCGTGGATGGTAAAATTAAAGGTGCAGTCCCACTGTGGGTTGAACCCTGAAGCCACCATGGAACAATTCATGTACATTTTATTTTGCAACGGACATTACGATGACGATGACACGGGATGTCAAGTACCGTTGTTCTGGATGTGATGCGTTTTCTTCTTGTTGTTGTCGATAGCGACACCGTGGATCTCAACGGCAACCTGAGGATCCACGATGGATGTTGGCTTCTTCTGTTGTTTGGGTAACTGCTGTGCTGAAATAATCTGAAATAACGTCACGTGGTTACAAACTGTACAGCGACTCCAGATCATGTGACATAATCGTTACCGACTCACCTTAACCGTGAGCTTGACGGGCGAGTGGCCGGGACCTCCACCGACATTTCCCGGGTTGAAGGTGGTGTCCTTCTGACACATGAAAGCAGGTTTCAGAACGTATCCGCACTGACCGTTCTGCAGGAACCTGCCTCGGTTGAGATCCATCGGTTCTCCGGGTGTTTGAAAATTGAGAGCCACTGGAAGATAAAAAAACACAACGTTGTGTTGGATCTTTGTACAAGTGAGTTTTAGTGCGGGGTTTTTGATAGAACTCACCAATCTGGCAACCTCCGTTCCACATAGTCTGAGGGTTAAAGTTGGAAGATTGGACCCGTTGGCCTGCAGGGTATATTCTGCTGAGATGATTGGTATTGTGACGCACAAATTGGATCGCTGGAGGGAAAGAAATACAAAAAATAATACTGCATTATCATCATTATTCCTCTTCTGATTAGTATTACTACTACTAGTAGTAGGCTAGTATTAGCTAGCCTGCTTTTGCCCTATTATATAATTTTTTTTAATTTTATTATATAAAATTGTAAAAAAAAAATAAAATAAAATAAAAAATAAAATTGTCAATTTAAAAAAATAAATAAATAAAAATTATTTTAGGAAGTCCTCCTAAAAATTTTCTCCCTAATTATGCATCTTTGGCCTTGTGCGACTTATACTCCGGAGCGACTTATAGTCCAGAAAATACGGTACTATCATCATTCTTCTTCTGATTATTACTACTACTACTAGTAGGCTAGTATTAGCTAGCCTGCTTTTGCCCGATTATATAAAATTGTCAAAATTTTTTTGTAAAAAAAAAAAATAAAAAAAATTATTTTAGGAAGCCCTCCTAAAAATGTTCTCCCTAATTATGCATTTTTGGCCTTGTGCGACTTATACTCCGGAGCGACTTATAGTCCAGAAAATACAGTACTATCATTATTCTTCTGATTATTACTACTACTCCTAGTAGTAGTAGGCTAGTATTAGCTAGCCTGCTTTTGCCCTATTATATAAAATTTGTCAATTGTTTTTTGTAAAAAAAAAAAAACAATTAAAAATAAATTATTTTAGGAAGCCATCCTAAAAATTTTCTACCTAATTATGCATTTTTGGGCTTGGGCGACTTATACTCCGGAGCGACTTATAGTCCAGAAAATACGGTACTATCATCATTATTCTTCTGATTATTACTACTACTAGAAGTAGTAGTAGGCTAGTATTAGCTAGCCTGCTTTTGCCCTATTATATAAAATTTGTCAATTTTTTTGGGTAAAAAAAAAAACAATTAAAAATTAATTATTTTAGGAAGCCCTCCTAATTATGCATTTTTGGCCTTGTGCGACTTATACTCCAGAGCAACTTATAGTCCAGAAAATACGGTACTATCATCATTATTCTTTTGATTACTACTACTACTAGTAGTAGTAGGCTAGTATTAGCTAGCCTGCTCTTGCCCTATTATATAAAATTTGTCAATTTTTGGGGGGAAAAAAATTGTAAAAAAAAATTATTTTAGGAAGCCCTTTTAAATTTTTTTTACCTAATTATGCATTTTTGGCCTTGTGCGACTTATACTACGGAGCGACTTATAGTCCAGAAAATACAGTACTATCATCATTATTCTTCTGATTATTACTACTACTACTACAAGTAGTAGGCTAGTATTAGGTAGCCTGCTCTTGCCCTATAATGTCAAATTTTTTTGGGTAAAAAAAAAAACAATTAAAAATAACTTTAGGAAGCCCTCCTAAAAATTTTCTACCGAATTATGCATTTTTGGGCTTGTGCGACTTATACTCCGGAGCGACTTATAGTCCAGAAAATACGGTACTATCATTATTCTTCTACTACTACTACTAGTAGTAGGCTAGTATTGGCTAGCCTGCTTTTGCCCGATTATATTTGTCAATTTTTTTGTAAAAAAAACAATTAAAAATAAATTATTTTAGGAAGCCCTCCTAAAAATTTTCTACCTAATTATGCATTTTTGGCCTTGTGCGACTTATACTCCGGAGCGACTTATAGTCCAGAAAATACGGTACTATCATTATTCTTCTTCTGATTATTACTACTACTACTAGTAGTAGTAGGCTAGTATTAGCTAGCCTGCTTTTGCCCTATTATATAAAATTTGTCAACATTTTTTTTGTAAAAATAAAAAAAACAATTAAAAATAAATTATTTTAGGAAGCCATCCTAAAAATTTTCTCCCTAATTATGCATTTTTGGGCTTGTGCGACTTATACTCCGGAGTGACTTATAGTCCAGAAAATACGGTACTATCATCATTATTCTTCTGATTATTACTACTACAAGAAGTAGTAGTAGGCTAGTATTAGCTAGCCTGCTTTTGCCCTATTATATAAAATTTGTCAATTTTGGGGGGGGGGGGGGGGGGGTTTAAATAATTTTTTTTTTTTTTTAATATTTTTTTTTACCTAATTATGCATTTTTGGCCTTGTGCGACTTATACTCCAGAGCAACTTCCAGAAAATACGGTACTATCATCATTATTCTTCTGATTATTACTACTACTAGAAGTAGTAGTAGGCTAGTATTAGCTAGCCTGCTTTTGCCCTATTATATAAAATGTGTCAATTTTGGAGCGGGGGAAATTTTTTTTTTAAATTATTTCAGGAAGCCCTCTTAAATTTTTTTTACCTAATTATGCATTTTTGGCCTTGTGCGACTTATACTCCGGAGCGACTTATAGTCCAGAAAATACGGTACTATCATCATTCTTCTGATTATTTCTACTACTAGTAGTAGTAGTAGGCTAGTATTAGCTAGCCTGCTTTTGCCCTATTTTTAAAATTGTCAAATTTTTTTAGTAATTTTTTGTTTTTGTAAAATTTTTTGTGGTTTGGGTTGGTTCCCTGGTTGGAAAACTGCCAATTAAAAATACATTTTAGGAAGCCTTCCTAAAAAATTTCTACCTAATTATGCATTTTTGGGCTTGTGCGACTTAATACTCCGGAGCAACTTATAGTCCAGAAAATACGGTACTATCATCATTCTTGTGATTATTTCTACTACTACTAGTAGTAGTAGGCTAGTATTAGCTAGCCTGCTTTTGCCCTATTATATAAAATTGTCAAATTTGTTTGTAAAAAAAATTTTTTTGTATTTTTGTAAATTTTTTTGTGGTTTGGTTCGGGGTGACTTAGTTATAAAAACAATTAAAAATAAATTCCTAATGACGCCACTGGTTCAGCTGAGATAGACAGGGCGGATTGATGCAGACTCCCCCTAACCCATGGTCATCGTCGGGTAGTGATTGATTGACAGGACAACATGGCAGGTCCAAAACCAAAGCAATGACAAAGCAAGGCGACAATACTTTGGATTTTTTTGTTTAAATATAATTTTTTATGTGCTTCTTTGTTCAAGAAAATGACATGCCGCCCCCCGGGCCGCAGTTTGGACACCTCTATCTTGGGGCATTTTACTGTAAAAAGCCAAATTAGTAAGATTGTAGGTGGACATGATGATCCCATAAAAGATACTACAAATGTTGAGCTGAGGAGATTTCAAAAACGATCCTGCATTTTTACCGATCGTGACGTTCAAATACCTGAGTCGTTGAGGTACCCCAGAGCTCGACTTTCGGCGAAGGACGACATGTGGCTCGCTGGGGTTAAGGCGGCGGCTTCAAAGTTCTTAAAGTGCACGCTGCGGGCGTACACGACCAAGTCCGACAGCCCTCGACTCACCTTAGCTGCACCTGACTGAATCCAGAGTGAGACCAGAGTGATCAGTACCAGATCTTTGGATTTGACTGACGTTTTTGATGTCCACCTTCTTCTTTTCTTTCTTTTTCTTGGCTTTGCCGTCAGCCTGGCTGGTCTCCTCGTCTGAGGAGCTGGAACTGGCCGGGCCTTCCTCCGCTGTTTTCTCTTTCTTCCCCTTTATCAGGATTTTACCCTTCAGGTCCTGCATACATTTTGAAATCCCAGAATGATGTGAACATGAACGTCTCGTCTTCAAATCATCTGCTTTTTCAAAAACATTAAATAAATAAGTAAATAAGTAAATAAGTAAATAAGTAAATAAGTAAATAAGTAAATAAGTAAGTAAATAAGTAAGTAAATAAGTAAATAAGTAAGTAAATAAGTAAATAAGTAAATAAGTAAATAAGTAAATAAGTAAATAAGTAAATAAGTAAATAAGTAAATAAGTAAATAAGTAAATAAGTAAATAAATAAATAAATAAATAAATAAATAAATAAATAAATAAATAAATAAATAGATAGATAAATAGATAAATAGATAAATAGATAAATAGATAAATAGATAAATAGATAGATAAATAGATAGATAAATAGATAGATAGATAGATAGATAGATAGATAGATAGATAGATAGATAGATAGATAGATAGATAGATAGATAGATAGATAGATAGATAGATAGATAGATAGATAGATAGATAGATAGATAGATAGATAGATAGATAGATAGATAGATAGATAGATAGATAGATAGATAGATAGATAGATAGACTATCTATCTGATAGATAGATAGATAGATAGATAGATAGATAGATAGATAGATAGATAGATAGATAGATAGATAGATAGATAGATAGATAGATAGATAGATAGATAGATAGATAGATAGATAGATAGATAGATAGATAGATAGAGATAGATGAATAAATAGATTAAAATTTAAAATTTAAAATTTAAAATTTAAAATTTAAAATTTAAAATTTAAAATTTAAAATTTAAAATTTAAAATTTAAAATTTAAAATTTAAAATTTAAAATTTAAAATTTAAAATTTAAAATTTAAAATTTAAAACAGGGCACCCCTCCAAGGGCAGCAGTCACATTAATGAATTACACTCAATTTTGAATAATTGAGTGTAAAGGTGACAACATGGGTGCTATTTCATGTATCCAGGGGCTCTGTCATAAATAAAGAATCCTATTTAGCTGAAAGTCTAATCCAGGTAGAGTCTGGGCCTAATTAACTACCAGAAATGAGACCTTTATAGAACGGTCCGGACCCCCTTTCAACAGGTCTACCTCTGGTGAAGGCAGGACGTTGGACTGAAGGCTACTGATGGGCTTGGTGAGGAGTTTGTCCCCCAGGATGGATCGCAGGTGCTGAGCCATGACATTTTGCTGCTCCACCGAGCAGTGGTTCTCCAGGGAGAGGATGACCGGGTATGGTGATGCCTGTTCCCATTGTGGGAAGTGGAAGGAAAGAAGAGGGCAATAGGATCATTCATAGGAATATTCCGAGCATTCATCAACGGTTTTCATAGACTAAGTTTCAACGGAGCCAACTGGCCTGTTCAGCGGCAAGGCGTTTTACCTTAAACGCATACTCGTTAATTGTCTGAATGACTTCGGCGAATGACACTTTTGTGGTCAGTGTGTATCCGTGGTAGATGACCGGTTGTCCTTTATCTCCATCCCAACAGTCCAACTCCACACAGCGACAGCCGCTGTTCAAGGCTCTGAAAGACAAGTCGTAAATGTAAACACACACAGCAAACAAAGACGTATGGCATCCCCACTAAACCATCACGCGATGCTTGTGAGCTAGCTAAATGTTCTCGGCTTCAAATGTTCCTCCATTTTCAGGAAACGTAGATGTTGGAAGACATCATAGACCCGGGATTCATTGGCAAATATTTCTCGACAATATTTGTCTCCCAACAAATTAGATTAGGATTAATTACACATGCACACAGTAAAAATCCAGAAGTGCGTTGTATATAGGATTTATATAATGTATGTATTTATTTTATTAATGTATTAATTAATTAATGTATTTTTCTCTTCAATTTTCTTTTTTTATTTGTTTTTCCTGTGAAGCACTGTGATTTTGAAGTGGAAAGTGCATTATAATTATTAATAATAATAATACATTATTATTGTTATTATTAAAAATAATAATACATTATTATTGTTATTATTATTATTGCTATTATTAATAATTAATAATTGTTAGTATTGTTATTACTGGGGTTATTATGATTTATTATATGTTATTATCATTATCATTATTAATAATAATAGTATCATTTAGTCTATTTAATTGCAACTGTATATGTATATATCATTATCATGTACATATATTATATAAATATTATTATTAATAATAACAATAAAATTATTATATATATAATAATTATTAATAATAATAATAATTTATTATGTATATAATGTATGTAAAAATAATAATAAATAAAATTATTATATAAATAATAACATTAATAATAATAATAACAATAAGATTATTATTATTATTTATATAGATATATGTAATTATTAATCGTAATATTAATAATTTATTTATATAATGTATGTACATGGTAATGTACTATATAATGTACTATATATGTATATATCATTATCTATCATGTACATACATTATATAAATAATAATAATACAACTATTATGATTATTAATAATAATAATAAATAAATAAATAATAAATAAATAAATTATTATTATTATATATATGATTATTAATAATATGAATAATAATGTATTATTTATATAGTATATATTATTATGTATATATCATTATCTATCATGTACATACATTATAAGTAATAATAATACAATTATTATGATTATTATTATTAATAATAATACATCAATAAATAATAATAAATAAATTATTATATATAATTATTAATACTACTAATAATTTGTTATTTATATAATTTATGTACATAATAATGATATATACATATATAGTTGCAAATATATAGACTAAATGATATGGATCGTATTATGAATATACAAATTAGATGTACATTAATAGTAAATTATTATAGTGAGCATGTATACATATATATGGAGTTGGAATTATGACTAAAAGGTTGTGTAACATTTATGTTTTGTTTTATAAATACTGCAAAAAAATCTATTTCCATAAATGGAAAATTTTCATAGAGCAGAGAAAAACTACTTGTTTATGACTTGCTAAATGTTTTTTTTTAAACATGATTGGCGCCCTGGGGACCACTTCCACATGGAATGGGAGGAGAACTTTTTTCATGTCATGGCTTCATGCAGTGTTAAGGTAATGTGATATAAGGTAATGTAGCGACCAGAAAAGCAGAATGGATCTGTCATTTTCACTTTGAAAATGTTGATTGGGGGTTTTTTTTCACATATTTTTGTTTTACACAATATATAACAAGTAAACAAATAATAAATACAGTTTTAAAGAAAATGGCCCTCATTTAAACCATGACAATTTTTATGTCCCTGCCACTTAGGAGAATCTGAATCAAGACTCGTTAGAAACCGGAGTGGAAATGAAGAATCGGAACGCTGTCCATCACGGCCTCATCAAAGACTGGTTCGCCAAGATAATACACGTTACGCATAAAACGTATTGGGTTGGCGTCCTCACTTACCGGATATACGGCTCCACGCCACTCTCCCCAACCAGCTGATCCCCAGACAGGTAGGTGTTGTGAGACGAGGAGATGAAGTAGTGCGCCAGGGGCCGATTCATGTTTTGATAAACCCAAGCGTGATCCGGATCAAATGCAGAGTTCTCCTTGGACAGCATGTACATGGTGAAGCCGTTCGGAGTCATGAACTTGCTCTTCTGAGCTGCGTTGGGAAAATGGGAAATATACGAGATGGGAATAGTAAAATAAACGTAATAATAAGCGTTTCTACGATATATGGCGACATACCCCATTCATTGAATTCGTAGCTGAGGATCAGGCTTTGGGCGTGTGTGTCTGCAGCGTCCTCCTCCTGGTCTTTAAGGAACTTCTTCACATCCGCAAATGAGAGGACGCAGCCATCGGACGAGTAGAGGCGAAACAGAGCATCCAGCTCAGGCCTACGCAACAACTCTTTGCAGAAAATCTCGATTTCGCCGTGGTCTAACCGACTGTTGCCTGAGTGATCGCATTTCTGTCGTGACACACACACAATACATCACACATGAGGTTTTTTGTAGAATACACTCAATAAGTTTTGGAAGTACCTCGAAGAGTGCACGGGCGTACTGGTCACTCAAGTCGATATTGATCATCTGTAGCAACGTCTGCACTTCAGAGTAGCTCATACTATCGTCCTGATTCACATCGGCCTGCTTCAGGTAAGCAAGGATCCAAGTATCGCACATGGTTAAGGGAGTCATCACACAATGGTAAAATACGACTTTTCTACTGCGTATATATACGTGTACACATATATACGTATACACATATACACACTCATGACCAAAATTTCAATTCCGTAATGTTGACATTTTACACTGTAAGCTCGAAGCTCGACTGACAACCTCCCTGTCCTTAGTGTGGTTCTTCCAGGCGTAGCCCCAACAGCGTAGGCGGTGGCCCCGACTATCCGACCCCAGATAAGTAGGATGATTAGAGCGATACATCATTTACACACAATTTGCAGTAGTACACATAAACGATCAAAGGATATTGATCAAGTTTTTCTATCTGGGTCATGTTCTCACTCCTGTCCAGCAGCGTTTGGATGCCTCGGGCCCAATGAAGAGCCTCCTCCTTGTTCCGGCAGAGAAGATCCAAGTTCCTTCGGGAGCCTTTGAAGACCACCGTCAAGCAGAGATCTTCAGGTATTCCAGCAACCATCTTCCGTAACGTCTCTGAGTGAAAGCCCTGACGTACGCACTCCACCTCAGTTACGGAGACTGGAGTTGGAGTTGTGGGAGAGACAGACGTCATTCATCCAGTGCTTTGTCCAGTTTGTTATCAGAACTGTTTGTGATTAGTCATTCAGGCTCATTGCATACAGTATGTAGTACCGGGTATGTAGTACCAGGATGGAATTACATCTTACACACAAGATCCTCAAAGGTATTAGAGGTGTTCCTCCAGGTGCCTTTTATAAACTTTTATATGCTTGTTCCAATCACAAACTTTGGGAGCATCAAGGTCCTGTTCCACAAACAAGATCCATAAATCAGAATCAGAATTGCCTTTATTGTCATTGGATTGCATATAAAGAAATTTGAGTGCAACTCCATGGTGCATTTTGTAGAAAATTCATTCATTTTCTACCGCTTTTTTCTCACGAGGGTGGCGGGGGTGCTGGCGCCTATCCCAGCTGTCTTTGGATGAGAGGCAGGGTACACCCTGGACTGGTGGCCAGCCAATCACAGGGCACATATAGACAAACAACCATTCACACTCACATTCATACCTTTGGACAATCGCCAATTAACCTAGCATGTTTTTGGAATGTGGGAGGAAACCGGAGTACCCGGAGAAAACCCACGCATGCACGGGGAGAACATGCAAACTCCACACAGAGATGGCCGAGGGTGGAATTGAACCCTGGTCTCCTAGCTGTGAGGTCTGCGCGCTAACCACACAACCGCCATGCCGGCATTTTGTAGAAAATAAAAATAAAAAATAAGGAAAAAAATAAAATAAGGAATAAGAATATAAATCCCAGTCGGCCATCTCTGTGTGGAGTTTGCATGTTCTCCCCGTGCATGCGTGGGTTTTCTCCGGTTACTCCGGCTTCCTTCCACATTCCAAAAACATGCTAGGTTAATTGACCACTCCAAATTGTCATATTAATAAGCACATGTTTTGTCACAGTTAAAACAAAAAAAAATATTTAAATTGACATCCATTGATGAAATTGCAATTGAGTTTGGTACACCAAGTTCACCCTAAAGTAGTTGTACTTGGACTTGGGTTTGCAAGTAAACGTAGAAATAAAAGACACAAAATGGAAACTTCGCCAGCTCTCATAATATTACAATTTTTCATTCATTCATTCATTTTCTATCCTCGTGAGGGTCGTGCAGGTGCTGGAGCCTATCCCAGCTGTCTTGGGCGAGAGGCGCGGTACACCCTGGACTGGTGGCCAGCCAATCACAGGGCACATATAGACAAACAACCATTCACACTCACATTCATACCTATGGAAAATTTGGAGTGGCTAATTAACCTAGCATGTTTTTGGAATGTGGGAGGAAACCGGAGTACCCGGAGAAAACCCACGCATGCACGGGGAAAACATGCAAACTCCACACAGAGATGGCCGAGGGTGGGATTGAACCCTGGTCTCCTAGCTGTGAGGTCTGCGTGTTAACCACTCGACCGCAGTGCAACCCAAATGTAAATTATACAGTAACCAAAATGTAGAATTGCAGTAAACAAAAGGTAGTATTGCACATCTTTCACCTGAATGAATTACAACGGTCGACCTTACAGCTAGGAGACCAGGGTTCAATTCCACCCTCGACCATCTCTGTGTAGAGTTTGCATGCGTGGGTTTTCTCCGGGTACTCCGGTTTCCTCCCACATTCCAAAAACATGCTAGGTTAATTGGCCACTCCAAATTGTCCATAGGTATGAATGTGAGTGTGAATGGTTGTTTGTCTATATGTGCCCTGTGATTGGCTGGCCACCAGTCCAGGGTGTACCCCGCGTTAGAAAATGAATGAATCTATTTGACATAAGTCCCGTACTGCACATTTTGAATATTATTGTACATAACAGTGAGATGTGTGTTTTAGTAAAGCCTGCTTTGGTCAACTTGGTGTGGAAGAACCAGTACAGAACCCTGACCTCAAGCCCAAACAAACACCCTCAGGATGAACGGAGATGGTCCCTCAGATCAACACCCAAATATCTTCGAGCTTCAAAGAGGGAACAACAATAATGTAGAACAGGTCTGGTCCTGGTTTCATGGAGCTAAGCTAGTAGTTCAGCTGCTGGGTAAATATAAATCACGAAGCCACGAGTTACCCTATAATCTCACCATTTGTACTACATCTCATGCCGCTATGGAAATACGAGCGGCTGAGCGTATAATAAAGGCCTTGCCTTTCCCCTCCTATAGTGAGGGAGTTGTGTTCATATACAGAGAACTAAGTACCGCTTCTAGAGTCCCCAAAATAGACCCAGCATATTCATTAGTGTTTTATCCTTTGAACCAGTAAGAGTACTCCACCTAAAGTAGAAGGCCTGAAAAACTACATTTAAAGTAGTCTACATTGGACCTACATTGGAGAGGCGAATCCAATACATAAAAATATAGCATCTTACTTTTAAAATCCGTATCACTTCTACTTGGAAAAGCTGGATAGAACTCGAAAAACCAATGAGAATTAGAAAAGGACCTGAGAATAGAATATGAGATGCCACATTTTTAAATATCAAAATCAACAACTGTAAAATTCTACTTCATTGTAATGCAAATGAATCCATGTAAAACATTGAATATAAACATGAGGATAGCAAAAAAAAAAACACTTACAGGATGGTGTTTGCCGGCATCGACTGAAGTACTTGAAGGACTGACACCAGATAGTGGAACCATCGTCCCGGAGCCTCAGAGTTCGCACCTTCTGCCAGCGTCGTGATCGGACCTGTTCACAGGAATCAATAAGTGATCGACAAATATTTTCCATATCATTGATATTTTCCATATCAACAAAAAAAAGTAAAAAAAAAAAGGTAAATACCTCGGTTAGGGGCCGTCCCGGTTAGCATGTTATGTTAAAAACTTATGCCAAAATGCTTGCCTTGGTTAAGGTACATTTAAACAAACGCTGTATTGTTATCTATTTAGCCAATAACAAATAGTCCTCATCTTAATTTTTTCCTGTTTGCTAACGCATATTAGCAAAAAAAAAAAGGTAAATACAGTTGAACCTTGTTAGGGGCCGTCCCGGTTAGCATATTATTCAATTTATGTTGAAAACTTATGCCAAAGCGCTTGCCTTGGTTAAGGTACATTTAAACAACAGCAGTATTGTTATTTTTTTCACCAATATCAACTAAATAGTCCTCATCTTATTTTTCCTGTTTGCTAATGCCTAATAGCAAAAAAAAGGAAATACAGTTGAACCTCGGTTAGGGGTCGTCCCGGTTAGCATGTAATTCAGTTTATGTTGAAAACTTATGCCAACATTTTTGCCTTGGTTAAGGTACATTTGAACAACAACGGTATTGTTAATTATTTAGCCGATATCAACTAAATAGTCCTCGTCTTATTTTTTTCCTGTTTGCTAATGCCTAAGAGCAAAACAAAAAAAGGTAAATACAGTTGAACCTCGGTTAGGGGCCGTCCCAGTTAGCATGTTATGTTGTTTATGTTGAAGCAGTTTATGTTGAAAACTTATGCCAAAACGCTTGCCTTGGTTAAGGTACATTTAAACAAAAGTGGTATTGTTATTTATTTAGCTGATAAGAAATAGTCCTCATCTTATTTTTTCCCTGTTTGCTAATGCCTAATAGCAAAAAAAAAGAAATACAGTTGAACCTTGGTTAGGGGTCGTCCCGGTTAGCATGTAATTCAGTTTATGTTGAAAACTTATGCCAACATTTTTGCCTTGGTTAAGGTACATTTGAACAACAGCGGTATTGTTAATTATTTAGCCGATATCAACTAAATAGTCCTCTTCTTATTTTTTTCCTGTTTGCTAATGCCTAAGAGCAAAACAAAAAAAGGTAAATACAGTTGAACCTCGGTTAGGGGCCGTCCTGGTTAGCATGTTATTCAGTTTATGTTGAAAAATTATGCCAAAATTTTTGCTTTGGTTAATGTACATTTAAAAAAAAGGCGGTATTGTTAATTATTGAGCCGATATCAACTAAATAGTCCTCATCTTATTTTTTTTCCTGTTAGCTTATGCCTAAGAGCAAAACAAAAAAAGGTAAATACAGTTGAACCTCAGTTAGGGGCCATCCCGGTTAGCATGTTATGTTCTTTATGTTGAAGCAGTTTATGTTGAAAACTTATGCCAAAACGCTTGCCTTGGTTAAGGTACATTTAAACAAAAGTGGTATTGTTATTTATTTAGCTGATAAGAAATAGTCCTCATCTTATTTTTTCCCTGTTTGCTAATGCCTAATAGCAAAAAAAAAAGAAATACAGTTGAACCTTGGTTAGGGGTCGTCCCGGTTAGCATGTTATTCAGTTTATGTTGAAAACTTATGCCTACATTTTTGCCTTGGTTAAGGTACATTTAAAAAAAAAGGCGGTATTGTTAATTATTTAGCCGATATCAACTAAATAGTCCTCATCTTATTTTTTTTCCTGTTAGCTAATGCCTAAGAGCAAAACAAAAAAAGGTAAATACAGTTGAACCTCAGTTAGGGGCCATCCCGGTTAGCATGTTATGTTGTTTATGTTGAAAACTTGTGTCAAAATGTTTGCCTTGGTTAAGGTACATTTAAACAAAAGCGGTATTGTTATTTCACCGATATCAACTAAATAGTCCTCATCTTATTTTTTCCTGTTAGCTAATGCCTAATAGCAAAAAAAAAGGTAAATACAGTTGAACCTCGGATAGGGGCCGTCCCAGTTAGCATGTTATTCAGTTTATGTTGAAAACTTGTGCCAAAATTTTTGCCTTGGTTAAGGTACATTTAAACAAAAGCGGTATTGTTAGTTTTTTTGCCAATATCAACTAAATAGTCCTCATCTTATTTTTTTAGCTAATGCCTAATAGCGAAAAAAGTAAATACAGTTGAACCTCGTTAGGGGCCGTCCCAGTTAGCATGTTATTCAATTAATGTTGAAAACTTTTTGCCTTGGTTAAGGTACATTTTTCTGGTTAGCGTACAATATGCCACATGCCTTGTTGTGTTATTAATACACCGCCTAGTCCAACTGTGTTCACAAATCCCCCTAAACCTCGAAGCAAGAAGCTAGCTTGCTGAGTTAAAAAATGGCAACCGGTTGCAGGGGGGGCTGACTATGACATCATCAGTGGTTGAAAACATGTTTTTATGATTTCTAAATAGATATGATGGGATAAATGAACATTTAAGGTTACATTTCTCTTCACGGAAGACGTGATTGCTCCCAAAGACACGATGTGGTCGGAACATTTTCCTGTTTTTTTCACCACTTATTTCTCGAATCCGATTCAATTCAACTGAGTTTTTTTACCTTCTTTATCAAATGCTGGCGCTCGTAACTTTAACTTTACAATAAGGTACAGAAAATTACAGTAGTGGATAGTACGTAGAGACCGCAGCCACATGGTCCTACATGGTCCCTCATGGTCCCAGCCCCCTCATATATTCTCCAATTACAGTAAAACAGTGAATGATCATTTCCAACAATACCTTCACCATCCTGGAACCCTGCAACATCTGCTTGACATCTTCATCATCCTGCATGCCTACAGACACAAAGCAGCACACCAGGAAGTGAGGTACAGTTTGTGTATTCCACTCAAATTTTATGTAGAAAAAAATAATTTGAAAAATTGTACTTTCTTAGAAATAAAACCAAGTGTTTCCCCCCAGTTTTGAGGAACACGCATACACCTCGGGTGTTTTCTAGTCCATACCACCAAGCTCCAAGCCAAAAAAACGATACAGACCTCCCGAGCTACATCGCGGTTTTAGCGTATTGTAGGCATCCTTCCATGCGGCTGCAGGAGCAAAGTGGGTGAAGTGACGAGGTAGAGGGAGCAAAAATGGAACCGCCAACCTTCCGCTTTCTGGACCACGTCAGATAGGTCAGATAACCAATAGTTCTCAAACAACTGAGGCGAGGTGTGTGTTACTATGGTTACGCTGACATGAAGCGCACACAAATCTCAAAACACTGGACGACCTGCCCTTTACCGTCCTGAAAGATGGCGGCTTTTGTCTGCAAGTAAACCACTTAGAGCCACGGTTTGTACTAAGGAGCCAACGCTATTTTTAGGACATTTGTTTTCCAGCAACATAGGACATGATGGCCACATGCAGATCGATGGAAATAAGGATAGCTATAAACAATATCCTTAATAATAATAATAATAATCATAGCACGGGTACTGTTGTGGCCATAGCCCAGAACAAGCAAAAATTCAACTCTAAACTCTCAACATCACTTCCTGTCCGCCACCCAGTCTGCTCCCCTACAAGATAAACAGTCTTTCTCTTTTTTGTGCATGATAACGCCAAAAAAGTGACTCCAAATTGTCCAAAGGTATGAATGTGAGTGTGAATGGTTGTTTGTCTATATGTGCCCTGTGATTGGCTGGCCACCAGTCCAGGGTGTACCCCACCTCTCGCCCAAACACAGCTGGGATAGGCTCCAGCACCCCCCACGACCCTCGTGAGGATAAGCGGTAGAAAATGAATGAATTAATTTTTTCTTCAATATTTCAATGTTCAGGTTGCACGGCTGTCGAGTGGTTAGCGCTCAGACCTCACATCCAGGAGACCCAAGTTCAATCCCACCCTCGGCCATCTCTGTGTGGAGTTTGCATGTTCTCCCCGTGCATGCGTGGGTTTTCTCCGGGTACTCCGGTTTCCTCCCACATTCCAAAAACATGCTAGTCTATATGTGCCCTGTGATTGGCTGGTCCGAAGACAGCTGGGATAGGCTCCAGCACCCCCTTGTGAGGATAAGCGGTAGAAAATGAATGAATGAATGAATAAATTTCAATGTTCAGCTACTGAAATGATTTTTCTTATGATATTATTCTGATATAATAATGTCATTTTAGTAGCATAACATTAAAATATTAAAGAAAAAATGAAATCATCATTTTTGGAAAATTAGGATGGGATAAAAATAGTTATAATATTAGGGGAATAAATTAATAATATTACAAGAAGGGAAAAAAATGCACTTTTACTGATGGCCAATTAAAAACCAGCTGAAAGGCCCAGCCTAAAATAGAAGGAAGGTACACATGATGATAATGAAAGGAGACATCAAACGTGTGTGAAAAAGATGGGAGGAACCTTTTTGTGGTTTGAGTTGAAGCCACTTTAGAAACTCGGAATAGCTGACACATGTTCTCGGAGGTCCCACCATGTTCTAATCTGGGAGACCACTAGGAAACTAAACTCTAGTTTATTTAACGCTTCTACATTATGGGGATCAAGGCTGCTTGGTCTCCTCCATTATTAGCAGGGCTAAAATAGATACCAAACTCAGTAATAAAAAGGTGAAATATTTATAGATACATATACCCTGTTTTTCCTCTTCAGGAACTTGCCACATCTTGAAAGATAATGCACAGCATTTCACATCTCATCCACTTGTTTTTGTTATTATTGTATTATTATAGGAAATAATTAGCTTGAAATAGAATGCATTGTTCTTATCAACACTATATTGCACAGATTTGCTGAATTATCATCATGCTTGAATGGAAATCTGCAACATTTGCGTCCAGTCTTGGGATTAATGACCAACAAAGGCTTACCTAGATTCTTGAGAACATCGATGACCTTTCCGCCCGAAGCCCCGCTTCCTTTCTTTCTGTTTCCCAGCATCGTGGAAGTGATGCTGCCTTTTCTTTGGCAAATGTCGACGTTACGGGGCAGCAAGGAGCGCTCCAAGCATCTCTGTGGTGTTTCGATGCCCTTTAATTCTACGCTGACAAAACCTTCTCCTTGCTGACGTCATAAAGAGCCATTTAACTGGACAGCGCTTACATGCCCAGCACGCGTCAAGCTCCCCAAACGTAACAGCACACGCAGCACTCGTCACCTTCAAGATAAAACCCAACAACGCCAAACCGTTCGACAAATTTTCAACATATTTTTGCATTTTCAAAATGTGCCGTTTGACGAAAGAGTGATGGTTAGGTACAAACCATCGCAACAATCCTGACGAGGCTGTCGAGAATGCCGTAAAGGGAACACGGCGTAACGATACAATTCGTATTGTAAGTCACTACATGAAAATTAACTGCACATAACTCTAATATCGATATGTTAAATCGTAACAATACAATACATGTTAAAATTCAATTTATCCATGTGTACTTGTGTGACAAATTTTCTTATTTTGAAGTTTTACACATCATCGCTTACTTCCGGTTTAGCATGGTCCAAGTAGAATAGCTTATTACGTAAAAACATTGACGGGATTTGTGTCAAAGACGACGACAATCCCCAGCACACACACACACACACACACTTTCATTCAACATCCTCTTTTCTTGTGATTAATCTACACAATGTTACTCAAATATGCATCTAATAACTGATAACATCCGCCCGCCATCGGTGTGTGTCACTCAGCATCACAACTAACTCAAATATGAGTACGGTACACTACGGCTCGAATATAATGACAATATAACTCAAATGCAACTAAATCTTGCCTTGTGTAATTACATATGCGTATAAATAAATATATAAATTTGTAGATCTCAAGATAGCTATATTTCTAGACAGTTATTGATGGGGTTATTTTTCTGAATAGAATTGTGTGACGTGTCAAGTCACGTGACGTAACGCGGAAGTGGTTGGAGTTAGCCTCGTCTCCGTGTAACATTCAGAGGCTGCTCTACTTTAATCGTGTTTTTAAAGTACTTTACTGCAGATAAACACAAATTACACATTAGTTTGGATGCCGCTTCGAGTCAGTAGCAGAGTTATGGCCAGTGACAGGATAGGACTCGAATGAGACACAGTAAGTTAACATTGTCGGCTAATGCCATGCTAGTTTTAGTGCTAGCTTTCCCGGCTTCATTTGTTATTTCTCATTTATTTATCCACAACAAGACGGATAGTAGGATAAAAATGAACTCAGAGCAAACAGGTCCTATTGATGACGAATGTTTAATATTGACTGGATGTGCAGTGAATTATTAAATGTGATAAATGCGAACCATCTGGCATAGAAGCGTCAAAGCAAATATTTGATCAAGGTTTAAAAAGCGTACTTAAAGCAAACATTGTATTTTGTATTTGTTAACTAACTGAAACAGCTAAATTGTAATGTTTCACATGTAACAAAAAGGTCTAAATCAACACAACATACAACAAAAAACAAGAATTACAGCTATAGGATTACTTTCCCAGGATCGCACATGTATTTTGTATTTTTTTCACATATTGTGAGTGAACATCGATTAAATTTGACATGCAATAAAGAAAATCTTAAAAAGTTTTGTGTTTGTGCATGTCTATTTGCAGGCTCCTACCCAATTTGAAGTACAATGCCCGTGCCAGAAATGGCAGAGTATGTGGTAGATCACCACAAACGCTTCCAGGCTGCTGTGGATGTCATTCATAAACTCCCCAAAAATGGTATGTGTCAAGTAGGTAGTAGTTTGTTTACAGTTCCTAACGAGGCAAACATCAGAGAGAAGTGGTTGGAGTTTCTGATTCCCTACCAGCAAAAGAAAAATATTTTCATCTGTCAACAGCATTTCACACTGGACTGTTTTGTAAACATGGGTCACTATGCAGCTGGACTAGCCCACAAACTGTAACGTTACTTGGTTGTCTGCAAATATATACAACTTGTTAGCATATTAGAAAATATCCAACTCTAATTTGCACTCTTTCATTTTTCACTGTGTGGCCCTCGCTGGAAAAAGATTGTGTCACGATCGGGCTTCAACCCCTCATGACAGCTTGTTTAGTTCCTTTTTTGCCTCTAGTTTTCCCTTCCTAGTTCATGCCCTTATTTTGTATTCACTTCCTTTGTTACTCTGTTCTGTTTTCCGTTAATTTCCATTTTCTCCCGCACCTGTTTTCCATTTGTGATTGCTATTTGCCATGCTAGTGCATTTTTCTACTGCATAGCACAATTAAATATAGTTTTACCTGCATTTTGGTCCTTATCTCTGCATCCCGGGGTTGAACCGTAAAACTCACAAGTCGCACCGTGACAGCTTGGACACCCGTGCCTACCCCATGGCATTATTCCCCATGACAGAAGCTTTGATACTTTTACCAACAGAGCACAGCAGCACTGTTTCTTGTTGTGCATGTAAATACTGGACAATAATACCTCATCATTCTGTGTGGGCAGGATCCTACCGGCCGTCGTATGAGGTGATGCTGCGCTTTTACGGTTTATACAAGCAGGCAGTGTGCGGACCCTGTGCAGTTCCACGACCTGGCTTCTGGGATCCAGTGGGGCGCTACAAATGGTTTGTGTATACGGCTCAGTGGACCGTCAATCATCTTGATCGGCTCTGCTATTTCAGAGTTCACATACAGTCGCTTGCTATGACAATGGTTGTTTTCATGCTACAAATGTTTACGCTTGTGTTTGTAATTGATATTTATAGACAGGTAGTTTAGGAAGAAGTAGTAAAATGACGCCAAGCAATGCTGTGATTATAGATTATAGATTAGCCACTGACTGTGTATGTGTATCATGTAGGGATGCTTGGAATCAGTTGGGAGACATGAGCAGTTCAAGTGCCATGGCAGCGTACGTGGATGAGATGAAGAAAGTAGCACAAGAGGTAGTGGACATGTACATGACGTTTGGCGTGTGATACTCCAGTGCTGTGTGTCTGCGTGTGAGTGTATGCTCATTGGGATTGTTAGTGTGGATCAATCAGCCTTTTCCATTGTCACCGCAGGTCATTGACACCATGCCCATAAATGAGAAGACCGCATCACTCTTTCACCATTTTGAGCCTCTCTACGTGGTTATTGATGACATGCCGCGGCCTCCGCAGTCACTGCTAAGGCTCAGAGAAGGTCGGTCAAGTATTTGTGAAATAATTTTGTGTTGAGATCTGAAATGAAATTGTGTGATGAATTTATTAATTGATTATCATCTCAAGCGTAGTGCCTACGAGACTGAATGCGAAATCTCACAAGATCTTGTGATCAGTAATTTTACAAGAGTAAAGAGTAAGAATAAGAGTTGCTGGTTACTTTGAGATTAAAAACAAGTTTCCATGGGGAAATGAGGGAATCCTATTGGGACATTTGCACTTGCAGTGCGTAGGAGTGTACTCACACTCAAAATATTCTGACTTAAAAAAAGCATATTTTGTCTTTAGTATTTCAACTCAATGCTACTAAAATTACATTATTTCTCATAATATTCTGAGTTTATTCTCGTCAAATTGCACCTTCTTTCTTGTAAAAATACAATTTTTGTTTTTAATATTTTTACTTTATTGTACAACAGTTACAGCACTTTTATGTATTTTTACTTTATGTATTTTTATTTAGTTTTTATGTATTGCCATATTTTTCATTTATAATAATTTATATGTATAATATATATAGTATATGAGGAAAAGTGGTAGAAAATGAATGAATATATAATATGTATATATTATATTTATATAATATTTATATATTTATAATAATAATTTTCACTTTCCCATTCTTCCTGTAATTATGACTTTATTCACATATTTTCTCCTTAGCTCAGTAATGCCATATTTTTCATTTATAATAATTTATGTATATAATATATATAATATATGAAGAAAAGCGTTAGAAAAATGAATGAATGAATATATAATATATATAATATGTATATATTATATTTATATAATATTTATAATAATAATTTTCAGTCTCCCATTCTTCCTGTAATTATGACTTTATTCACATATTTATTCACACTTTTTGTCCAATCTCATTTTAAATTAGTAGCTTTGTTTGTTTATATAAAATGGTTATTCTTTTTTTATACTCATAAAATTACAACTTCTGTGAGATTACAGATGTTGATTTTTTTTTACTTTAAAAACAAAGCCACGGGCCACAAATGGCCCCCGGGTTGCACTTTGGACACCCATGCAGTACAGCCATGACCTCAATGAGGACAAGCACTATGCAGCATGTATGGATGTTGGAGGATATAAGTCATCCTTTATTGCTGCTTGTGGCCTTTGGTTATCATTATGTGTCCATTGGTTATCATTATGTGTCTATTGATTATCATTATGTGTCCATTGGTTATCATTATGTGTCCATTGGTTATCATTATGTGTCTATTGATTATCATTATGTGTCCATTGGTTATCATTATGTGTCCATTGGTTATCATTATGTGTCTATTGGTTATCATTATGTGTCCATTGGTTATCATTATGTGTCCATTGGTTATCATTATGTGTCCATTGGTTATCATTATGTGTCTATTGGTTATCATTATGTGTCTATTGGTTATCATTATGTGTCCATTGGTTATCATTATGTGTCCATTGGTTATCATTATGTGTCCATTGGTTATCATTATGTGTCTATTGGTTATCATTATGTGTCCATTGGTTATCATTATGTGTCCATTGGTTATCATTATGTGTCCATTGGTTATCATTATGTGTCCCAATGTGTCCCTTGGTTATCATTATGTGTCCATTGGTTATCATTATGTGTCCCAATGTGTCCATTGGTTATCATTATGTGTCCCAATGTGTCCATTGGTTATCATTATGTGTCCATTGGTTATCATTATGTGTCCCAATGTGTCCATTGGTTATCATTATGTGTCCCAATGTGTCCTTTGGTTATCATTATGTGTCCCAATGTGTCCATTGGTTATCATTATGTGTCCATTGGTTATCATTATGTATCCCAATGTGTCCATTGGTTATCATTACGTGTCCCAATGTGTCCATTGGTTATCATTATGTGTCCCAATGGGTCCATTGGTTATCGTTATGTGTCCCAATGTGTCCCTTGGTTATCATTATGTGTCCATTGGTTATCATTATGTGTCCCAATGTGTCTATTGGTTATCATTATGTGTCCCAATGTGTCCATTGGTTATCATTATGTGTCCCAATGTGTCCATTGGTTATCATTATGTGTCCATTGGTTATCATTATGTGTCCCAATGTGTCCATTGGTTATCATTATGTGTCCCAATGTGTCCATTGGTTAACATTATGTGTCCCTATGTGTCCATTGGTTATCATTATGTGTCCATTGGTTATCATTATGTGTCCATTGGTTATCATTATGTGTCCATTGGTTATCATTACGTGTCCCAATGTGTCCATTGGTTATCATTATGTGTCCCAATGGGTCCATTGGTTATCATTATGTGTCCCATTGTGTCCATTGGTTATCATTATGTGTCCATTGGTTATCATTATGTGTCCCAATGTGTCCATTGGTTATCATTATGTGTCCAGTGGTTATCATTATGTGTCCATTGGTTATCATTATGTGTCCCGATGTGTCCATTGGTTATCATTATGTGTCCATTGGTTATCATTATGTGTCCCAATGTGTCCATTGGTTATCATTATGTGTCCATTGGTTATCATTATGTGTCCCAATGTGTCCATTGGTTATCATTATGTGTCCCAATGGGTCCATCCGTTATCATTATGTGTCCATTGGTTATCATTATGTGTCCCAATGGGTCCATTGGTTATCATTATATGTCCCATTGTGTCCATTGGTTATCATTATGTGTCCATTGGTTATCATTATGTGTCCCATTGTGTCCATTGGTTATCATTATGTGTCCATTGGTTATCATTATGTGTTCCAATGTGTCCATTGGTTATCATTATGTGTTCCAATGTGTCCATTGGTTATCATTATGTGTCCATTGGTTATCATTATGTGTTCCAATGTGTCCATTGGTTATCATTATGTGTCCATTGGTTATCATTATGTGTTCCAATGTGTCCATTGGTTATCATTATGTGTCCATTGGTTATCATTATGTGCCCCAATGTGTCCCTTGGTTATCATTATGTGTCCATTGGTTATTATGTGTCTCAATGTGTCCATTATGTCTGGCTGTGGATGGCATCACCACCAAATTGGCTTGGACATCATCAGCGTCAGGACAGCGTAACGGTTTGGGCTTGAACAGCGACTCTGAGAACGAGACCTTCTGTGACTCTGTCGATTCCGTGGAGCAACTCTCTAACCTTAAGGTACGATACCCTCACATTCTCTGCAGACCCCACAGCATTGTGAACAGCTGCGTAGTAGCTGTATATGTACATGAGCAAGATCTTTTTTTGTCCGACAGATACCACTTGTCAAGTTTAACGGGCTTCACGACGGACGTGAAGCCTTGGAATCGTCATCGTCCCTCGGAGAAAACCCGTTGGAGAGCAGACAGGTGGGGGCGGGCTGTGGTGGAGAAGGGAGGAAGAATGCAAAGGATCGGGATCCGAACAGAAGTCGAGCCGCTGGACAGCAAGGTTCCAACCGCAGTGGGCGAGACGGTGAGCTAATGATGTTGCTAATGATGGGCATGTTTGATCGTGTTCAAGACTCCAATAAAGAAACATCACTTATTTGAAAAATTAACAAGCGTTTAATAAATCAATCAAAAGTCATCTACTTGAATCAATTTGCAACTGAAAGAGCTTTCCCTCACTTGCAGGCGGTGTTCCAATGAGCAGAAGACGGCGTGGCGTGGCCACTGGTGGCGCCGGCGGCGAGGAGCGAGCGGGAAGAGATGGTTCTGATAATGCGCCAGAGAGGGGGCACGAGGACCAGCTTCAGCAGCAAATCATCCTGGCTCTGAGAAAACTCCGGGATGACATGAGGAGTGTGATGGAACGCTTGGAGGCGTTGGAGAGGCTCACAGCCACACACGTAAGCACGCGGCTGCGTCGTGGAGAAGAAGAAGAAGTTGAACAACTGGGCTTTCATTTGTTTGTTTATTCTCTGTGAAAGGCTTCTGGCGCAGAGTGGAGACCCTGCCTGCAATGTGCCAATGTGGCCCCTCAGCATCACGTAAGCAACACCGCTACCTTTTACACTTTCCCCCACATAGCGCTATTCCGGCACATATTTCTAATACGCAGTAATAAATAAGTTAACTCCAAAAGAAAGTGCAGGTTTATGAGATTAAAATGTGATGAGATTTTACCTTCAGAGAGCAAATATCCAATAGTGAAGGAATCAATTCCTTGCACAATTCATCAATTCATGAGTGATCATTTTGCCGGGTTCCATACTCTGTTCGCCTCGCCAGCTGCCTCCAAACAGCCTAATGCTAAATTACCGTATTTTCCGGACTATATGTCGCACTTTTTTTCATAGGTTGGCTGTTCCTGCGACTTATACTCCAGAGCGACATATAAATAAATAAGTGTTTATATAACATAAACACTGGACACCTTTTCTGTTCATGTTTATTGTTTGTGTAGCTGAAAAACCATTGTGTTAGCATAGTTAGCATAGACTACTACATAGTCTTAGTAGTAGAAAATAAATTCCCTGCAAAAAACGTGACTTATACTCCAGTGTGACTTATGTATGTTTTTTTTCTACCTAATGATGCATTTTTGGCCTTGTGCGACTTATACTCCGGAGCGACTTATAGTTCAGAAAATACGGTAATATATATACCGTATTTTCCGGACTATAAGTCACACTTTTTTTCATAGGTTGGCTGTTCCTGCGACTTATACTCCAGAGCGACTTATAAATAAATAAGTGTTTATATAACATAAACACTGGACACCTTTTCTGTTCATGTTTATTTTTTGTGTAGCTGAATAACTATTGTGTTAGCATAGTTAGCATAGACTACTACATAGTCTTAGTAGTAGAAAATAAATTCCCTGCAAAAAATGCGACTTATACTCCAGTGCGACTTATGTATGTTTTTTTTCTACCTAATGATGCATTTTTGGCCTTGTGCGACTTATACTCCGGAGCGACTTATAGTTCAGAAAATACGGTAATATATATACCGTATTTTCCGGACTATAAGTCACACTTTTTTTCATAGGTTGGCTGTTCCTGCGACTTATACTCCAGAGCGGCTTATAAATAAATAAGTGTTTATATTACATAAACACTGGACACCTTTTCTGTTCATGTTTATTTTTTGTGTAGCTGAATAACCATTGTGTTAGCATATCTTAGTAGTAGAAAATAAATTACCCGCAAAAAATGAGACTTATACTCCAGTGCGACTTATGTATGTTTTTTTTCTACCTAATGATGCATTTTTGGCCTTGTGCGACTTATACTCCGGAGCGACTTATAGTTCAGAAAATACGGTAATATATATACCGTATTTTCCGGACTATAAGTCACACTTTTTTTCATAGGTTGGCTGTTCCTGCGACTTATACTCCAGAGCGGCTTATAAATAAATAAGTGTTTATATTACATAAACACTGGACACCTTTTCTGTTCATGTTTATTTTTTGTGTAGCTGAATAACCATTGTGTTAGCATATCTTAGTAGTAGAAAATAAATTACCCGCAAAAAATGCGACTTATACTCCAGTGCGACTTATGTATGTTTTTTTTCTACCTAATGATGCATTTTTGGCCTTGTGCGACTTATACTCCAGAGCGACTTATAGTTCAGAAAATATGGTAATATATATACCGTATTTTCCGGACTATAAGTCACACTTTTTTTCATAGGTTGGCTGTTCCTGCGACTTATACTCCAGAGCGACTTATAAATGAAAAAAATATTTATGTTCCATAAACACTGGACACCTTTTCTGTTCATGTTTATTTTTTGTGTAGCTGAATAACCATTGTGTTAGCATATCTTACACCTATTCAGCCTGTTCTCTATTCTTTTATTGTTAGAACTTGCCTTCCAAGAGGACGTAAAGTCTGTTTTGGTCAAGTAGTTTGGAAAATAAATTACCCATAAAAATGCGACTTATACGCCAGTGCGACTTATGTATGTTTTTTTTTCTACCTAATTATGCATTTTTGCCGTTGTGCGACTTATACTCCGGAGCGACTTGTAGTTCAGAAAATATGGTAATATATATACCGTATTTTCCGGACTATAAGTCGCAATTTTTTTCATAGGTTGGCTGTTCCTGCGACTTATACTCCAGAGCGACTTAGAAATGAAAAAAAGTGTATTTTTTTTTCTACCGAATTATGCATTTTTGGCCTTGTGCGACTTATACTCCGGAGCGACTTATAGTCCGGAAAATACGGTACTTTTTTAAAGTATCCCTTAACAATCTTGCTGTCAACAACACTTGTTTGTTGAACCTAAACACGTAGTGCAAGAGTTCCCAAACTTTACCAACTCAGGGCCCACTTGAAAATCGAAAAAATGTCCTGTAAACAGTACATAGACGAAATGCTGCATTCTCAGATTATTATTATTATTATTATTATTCAGGATTGAAATGAAAGCAGGGGGATAAAGGAAGCCCAAACTTTTCATCTGTGGTGTACACACAAGACAGAATTAATTCTCATACTTTTCATAACTGCATTCAAGACTGGCATGATGACCAGAGAGCTACGTTCCAATCATAAACTGTATAAGGTTCCTAAAATATTGTGACAGTATCACTGTATACTGTCAGTATCAGTACAGATACAGTATCAGTATCACAGAGTATCACCGGATCTCTGTCCCCTCAAGCACAGAACATCTCTGCTGATTGATGGCTTTGGCTGGGCGTCTAATAAGTTGCCCACTCAGGCATGATGAGTGGAAAAGATAGTGTTCAAACACGGTGACAATATGTGTGGAAAGTACATCATGCCATGAAATGACCACAATCTTTCATTTGACCCTCAGGAGGAGAAATGGTGGCCGTTTGATCTGTCCTGTCAGACACTTCTTCTCTTCCTGCTGTGGCCGTTTGCTGCTCAAGGTGTGGTTCATCTACTCCGAAAGTTCCACAGAAGAAGCCCCTTGTCTTCATGAGACTGCGAGGAAGACGTCATTCAAAAAAACGTAGGGTTTTCCCTGGGAAGGAGTCAAGTTGATGGAGGTGGAATTGGATACTACGGACTTCATTATGCTACAGGGTCTTCTCAGTGGCAGGTACGCGTCAAGCTCCAGCAGACACTTTTTTTGGGGGGGGGGGCATGTAGCATGCATACACAATATCTTCACTGAACTAACCGTACATTCAGTCACTCACTGGTTTGTTTACTATTTTTGCAGCTCATGCAAAACATTTCAATACAAATAGTCATCATATAATCACATGGCCAGTTATTAGATCATATTATCATGGAAGGCTTGATTAATAAGGTTACCCTGGTAAAAGAAGTATTAGCCAATTCATTGATGATTGTCTCATTTATTGAATTGAAATTTTACTGTAAATGTAATAAAAAAAGCCAGTGCGGTTATGAGTACCATAGAAATATCATCTCTTCTCTGGGTTCTCTTTTTAAAACCAAAACTCATATCCCGATATATTTAGCTAGAATGACGATATGCTATATATACATATATCCCCTTATTTTTACCATCAACTTATTTTTTGCAAAAGTCAAAGCCAAATATTTATTAATTCATTCATTTTCTACCGCTCATCCTCACGAGGGTCGCAGGGGGTGCTGGAGCCTATCCCAGCTGTCTTCAGGCGAGAGGCGGGGTACACCCTGGACTGGTGGCCAGCCAATCACAGGGCACATATAGACAAACAACCATTCACACTCACATTCATACCTATGGACAATTTGGAGTCACCAATTAACCTAGCATGTTTTTGGAATGTGGGAGGAAACCGGAGTACCCGGAGAAAACCCACACATGCACGGGGAGAACATGCAAACTCCACACAGAGATGGCCGAGGGTGGAATTGAACCCTGGTCTCCTAGCTGTGAGGTATGCGCGCTAACCACTCGACCGCCGTGCTGCCCCAAAGCCAAATATGTGTTCAAAAGTGTTGAAAAAACAATCTTATAGAAAAATAGCCACTCAAATAAAATAGTATATTTTCTTCTTTTAAATAAAAAGTTCAATATAACGTTATTATAATATAAAACACAAAATGGAAGTAATAATAAAGCACAATTAAACACAAAAAACGCCGTAACTAGCATGCACTCGGGCGGCGCCATCTTGAAACATGAGACCTCCGTATCAAATCCAGTTTATATCCATATGAATGATACGCTTAGTTTTGATATTGTGCTTAAAAGAAATATCAATATTTTTTAAAATACCGATATATGGCCCAGCCCTATTTATATGTATATATTTGAATCAATACTGTTCTGTATGGACGCCCATTTCTGCACTGAAAGAAAAATATATCACTATGCTGAGTCATAATTATGCTATAAAAAGTTTAAATCATGAGATAGAATGTCATAATTATGTAATTAAAAAGTAAAAATTAGGAGAAAAAAATTGTGAGACAGTGTAAGCTAAGAAGTCAAAATGATAAGTTATGACAAAATATTGAAATTAGAATTTAAAAATATCTAAATTATGATACCGAAACCATGATACAAACTGAATCACCATAGCTTTGTCACATGACACCCGGCTTTGCATCTCATAATTAGGACTTTCCTAACTTATAGTTATGACTTCTCATTGGGATTTGTTTTGTTCCCTCGGTGGTGGAAACTGGCTTCCGTGGAATTGACCAATGATGTTTCTGGCTTGGATGCCATCCTAGTTATTCTTTACCAAGAGAAATCCTCTTTTAATAACACAACCATAAAAGGTATGAAATATAGTAGAAATAAGTATACACAAAACTACAGCGTGAGTGGCTACTCATTCAAAGTCATTTCTGTGATGATCAGTGGAAATGGTGGAATTGTCTATTAAATTGACATGTGAAACACTCGTCCGGGGAACTATTTCCCCAATCTCTAAACTAATGGCATCAAAACAATATTGTTCATTCATAAAGCCATTTTGCAGCAGAGTGACAAGCTAGTTTCAGAAATCCTGGGTAAAATTGTCAAATGGTGTATTAAAATCATGTAAGGATTTTTTTTTACATTTTGCATACTCTGCAGGGAAAACAAGTGTAAAATAGAATTATACACAGTAGATGGGATTTCCAGCAAATGGTTAAATAGCACATAATAGAGGGGCCTTTTATTGTGACCAGCCAAAGGCATGCCTCTACAGTAGCCATGTGGTGTCATCAGCATCTTGATGTCACATGAATGAATGCTCACCAGCACGACACCCTTTTATGAACAGAGAAAAAAAATAGCTTTGCAAGTTTGAGGGTAAAAAATAATAAAACATGAATCCATAATTAATGTTCTGGAAAAAAGGAGCCATTTTCTAAAAACTATCCAGTCTGTTCCAAGACCAAATTACACCACAGAAAAGTCAGTATTTTAACATGGTCGTTTTTATTTGAAATCCACTGTGTACAAGGCAAAAAAAACAAAAACCCACATTCAAAGGACTTTTATTGTAAAGTACAAGTAGGACACCGAGGACAAGATGATTGAGGCAATGGAATGTTTAGGAGAACATGCCCAGGAAGTACACTATGGATTTATTCAGAGAGCCATCGATTCAAAACTACTTTTTCCCGTTTGGTAAAAAGAGGCAAAAGAAAGCCAAACCACAGAGGTGTCTACGGTCCCGATTAAGCGTGCCCTTTTGTTGCACGACAGCGCTCAGTAGAGCCAGCTGAAGGCACAGCTCGTGTAGGTGTTCAGTTCCTCGTCCTTGAACCACAGGGAAATCTCCTTTTTAGCGCTCTCCACTGAGTCACTGCCGTGGATGATGTTTCTGACGAGAAAAAAAACAAGACTTTAGTTGAACACAAAGACGATCTTATGTGACATTTGAGTCGCTACCCTTTCCGTGCATTATAACATTTGCATTATTCAACCAGCTATCTTTAAGCAGCGTCCATAGCGACCCGGTCGTACATTTTTGTATTATCCATGTCTAGATGCAACCATTTTTTTTGCCCCCCCCCCCCGACCGACCAGTATGGATAAATTTCACTCGTGGATGTTGAGAACTAGGGCTGGGTTGAACCATTATTTCTGTAATCGATTAATCTAGAAAAGTTTTTCGATGCATCGATGAATCCCTGAAAACCACAAACAGGTTAATCTATATATATCTATATATCTAAGTCAGGGGTCTCAAACACGTGGCCCACGGGACAAATGAGGCCCGCAGGACACTAGTTTGAGGCCCCCGCCTTGATATGAAAGTTTAATGTTAGTGTAGCCCACGCAAGTTTGATATGGATGCTGTATGGTATCATGTACCCAGAAAAAATTATTACGTTTGATTAATGTTCATGCTAAAGGTTAAATAACTGTTAATAGTTATCCTCCCTATCCATGTGGAAGTGGTAAGTTTTTGGCTATTTAAGTTTAAAGGAAATAACTTGAAGGCTGCCGTTTAGGTCGCTAGCTCTCTAGTTTGCGAGTTAGCATGTGTCTCAAGACCCTGCAGTTGCGCAATATGTTGTAAATAAAAAGAGTATAAATGTGACTATAGTCGTGTTTTGTCATGTCTACAGGGCTCTAATAATGCTTTGTTCATTTTAATCTGAAAAAAATAATTTGTCTACCCACCAACTATATGTGGTTTCTTAAGTTTTTATTGTTTGCTGTTTTATCATCATTATTATATTTATTACTGATTGATTTTCTTTATTCTTGGTTTATTTATTTTTCATCTTATTTTGTGCAGAAAAATAAAAATTAAGATATGAGAACAGTGGAATGTTTTATCAGAGCTTTTATTGTAGAAAATCAGAACCAACGGAGCGAACATGACGGAGCGAACATGACGGAGCGAACATGACGGAGCGAACATGACGGAGCGAACATGACGGAGCGAACATGACGGAGCGAACATGACGGAGCGAACCGACCGGCTCTATGCACAGGGGGAAATGAACGGCTATTTTAACTGAATGATCCTGTTCACTGAAATGAACGCTTTTGCCCACCACTAATTCTGAGTGAAGGCGCATCGACATGCAGTTCTTGTGTAGACGTATTTTTTGTATCTACGCCATCGATAGTCAACACGTCGCCCCCAGCCCTAATGAGAACCAGCAGCATAAAACCTACTCGTTTGACTCATGGCGACTTACTTGCTGACATCTATGCAGAAGTCTCCCCTGATGGTTCCGGGTTTGGAGTCGGCGGGGTTGGTTTCTCCGAGCATCACCCGTCCGGTCTTGACAACACCTTTGCCTTCCCACACCTGACATTTTGATACCAGGAGAACCCATTAGAGTCACGAAAACCCATTTACTACCAGATATTTTGGTTACCATGGCGACCACTGGACCAGAACTCATGTAGTTGATGAGAGTTGGGAAGAAAGGTCGGTCTTTCAGGTCGATGTAGTGCTGCATTAGGAGGTCCTCGGATGCCTGTAGCGTGAACAGGTGGAAAGAGTGACTTTTCACCATGTTCCATTGGTACCAGGACCAAGAAAAATGCAAGTCATCACCGCTAAGGCTAATGTGAACTTTGCCCTCCATCAATATCACTTGTGTAATAAATAAAAAACCCATTAAGGGTGTGCAACGTAGCCCATATTTGAATACATTTTTAATTAATTTTTGGACAATTATGTTGGTGAAAAGGCTGCAATATTATGGGAATTTAGTCATATCACCAAAAGAAGATTTATGAAGATTAAGTTGAAATATCTAAATATACACAGGGTGAGGGGGTCTAAGGGAAGTGGATACTAATGTTTTTCTCCTGTATGACAAAGCTGAGATGCATTTTTTAAAGACTTTGTATTGCACATATTCCCAATTACTTACGCTCAACTTTTTATAGTATAATTATGACTCAGCATTGTGATATTTTTCTTGTGGCGGAAATATGCGTCTATAAAGAACAGTATTGTTTCAAATATATACATATAAATAGGGCTGAGCCATATGTCGACTTAGGCACCACAAGTTGGAGCCCAAGACGAGACTTAAGACCAGGGGGGACCGAGCCTTTTCTGTGGTTGGCCCCAAGCTATGGAACTCTCTCCCCTCCCAAGTACAAAAGGCCCCCCCCCCAACATGGAAAGCTTTAAGTCTCGTCTTAAAACTGTCGTATGGTCCTGTGTCTTTTAGTTCTTTTTTATTTTAATTGGTTTTATTTTTTATATTTTTATTGCTTTGCTTCTTGTTTTTAATATTTAAATATCTATTTTACTATTTTATTTCTTATTTGATCTTTTAGCTTTGGATTCAATTCAATTTGTGCCTGTATTAATTGCATTTCATTTTTTACTTTTGTACTAGTCTATGCAGCGCTTTGGAAACCGTTTATAAAATGCGCTATATAAATAAAGTGGATTGGATTTTTTTTTTCAAAACCAAGCGTTATAGACTGGATTTGATACGTGGTCTCATGTTGCCTTGTCTGCCCGAGGAGGAGCATTCATTGTCGGACACACTTTGTCAGAGGTACCGCTGGTGCCGTGGAGCTCAGAAGCCGGACACAATGGTTTACTAACTGCAGACAATCATAGCACAACATCCTTAGTGGAAATGTGGTCATGACATGACCATTTTGCGGGACTACTGTGGGGGATGCAGAGCTTGGGGAACAGCAGAGCATGTATCGCGGCTCACTATCTGAAGCGCTAGCATCATTTAAGACAACAATACAACATTCTAAGTAATTTTTTACGTCAGAAAAGTGTAAAAAAACAAAAAAGCATAACGGATCCCTTTAACCAGGTTTTCCCCATGTCTCAGCAAGGCAACAGAGTCATGTGACTTTCTCATGCCAATCAGCCAAGATCAGACAATGTCACAGGAAGTGACGTCATGGGCTGTGATCAATCAGGAGTGAGCCAGAGAGTATCAAACTTCCTTCTTCATTCAGAAGTCGGAAAATTGCAATTTTCTGACGCTTGGGGCCCCCTCGGACACTCTCGGCCCAAACATTAAAAACCAACCATGATAAGTTGATCACAGTCACTCTGTTGATGTCACCTTGTGCACTTTGACCTGTCCCTTTTCCATAACCCTAAATGGGCAAGGAACCGTATATGGTAACTTATTTGATCTTGATTTGCACCCAAAACCTTTTTAAAAAGTAAAAAGAAAAAATGTCTTATAGCCCCCAATAACACTGAAGGATTGATTTTTTAAATTTCTAAGTATTTCAGTGAGTGCCCTATAAAGGGTTAGTTTTTAAGACTTTAGCATATTTCCAAAATAAACATGGCCTTTTGCTTTTACTATCTGGACCTGGTTGGAAAAAGTTTGGACACCCCGGTTTAAGCTGACTGCCTGTGACAGATTACCAGAGATGCTCGTGTCAAGAATAGACTCTGCTGTTAATCAGCTCACGGCAGGTCTCAGTCACTGTCAGCTGTCAAGCATGCAAACACTTGCATTAAATACGGCGAGTTTCGATTTGCTTATGAGCACATCAACAATTTCTTATAAGCGTTCCTTTAAAAAAAAATTAAATAAAATCAAAGATAACAGAAGTACTCACTTGAAGCATTTTCATGCCAACCAGTTTGAAACCTTTCCTTTCAAATCTGGAAATGACCTCCCCAATGATGCCCCTCTGTACGCCGTCCGGCTTGATGGCAATGAAGGTGCGCTCCTGCTGCTCTGCCATGACTCTGAAAAGCACAGCAACATTCATCACAACAACTCTCCCACCAAAAGAAAAGAAACGCCACAATTCCCTCACATCTCCTTGCATCTGGCGCAACCATCCGCATGGCCGGCCGCAGACGGCCCCGATCCCATTGTGCTGACATAGACGACACAACGCAGCAGTGCGACCGCTCGCTCTTTGCCGCCGCTTAAGACTAGCAGCCTTGAACGCCTCTTTATCCGCACTTTCCCTTTTGCTGCACCGGAACACTTCAACCACCTGATCAGCTAGCGAGCTCAAACGTCTGCAACCAACACGCTCATCGTACAGCTGCAGCCTTCAGCCATTTTTAATTCATACAACATTAATGGGAAACATGACGATATCTTCTCATTTCGGCCTCAAACGGGATTAGGACGTTGAAAAGATTTGCACACATTTTGCAAATAAGTCGAAAAATATTTCAATAAAACCTCACAAATATAAACACAAGAGTCACTTCACCTTCTGTGGAAAGATGTAGATTAGCTCCGACGTGTATCAGGGCAGTAGAAACCCCAAAATGGACGCAAAAATATTTCTCATTTGGAATCTGTCACTTTCATTGTATGAATATTAACCAAAACAAAAGGAGAAATACTTTGAAATAGCTCATTTGCATATACACTTCCAGCCACAATATGTGGAATACACAGTTTATAGTTAATGAAATACACAACAGGTACAAAAAGTATTCGGCTGTGTAGCATGCGACACATAGCTCACAAATTGTCTCGCTATGGCCCTGCCTCTCCCCACTGGTACAAAGACACCGATTCACGCCGTTCAATATGGCCAAGGGTTGAGTTTTTCTCTATTTTTGCTGCTTTATTGTATTGATTTCCATTTTAAGAACATCTTGATTGAGAAAAATCAATAGTCAATAATTAGCATAAACATACAATCTGTGAAATCAGAATCAATGATGTCATAAATGACAGACTGCAATATCGGAAAGGACAGACAGACGTTGGTGATGCAGATTTCCGAGCGAATGATGCAAAAGCACTCATCTGCTTTTAATCCTCCATCAGAAGTAAAAAAAAAAACACATTTGTAGTAGTCGGGGATTTCATGCTAATGTGTCTACAGTACTGGAACAGGTTCACGTCAGCGGTCGTCCACGCCCAACGACTCCTAAGTTATTACATAACTTCTGTGTCATAGCTTCTGATGCTTTCAGAAGTTTTTCATGTTTTTAAGTCATATAAATCACACTGAGGTCCAACAAGAAGAAGCTGCGCGCCACACTTTGGACACCCCTGATTTCAACTCCCTTCTCGGTAATTAGACTACCTGCGTGTAGCATAAATCCGGTATTTGTCATTGACACTACTTAGTATTCTTGCACACTTCTCAAACGGCATTGGGAATAATGTGTGATGGGTCGTAAGCAAAGCAAAAAGAAGAAGAAGGCCTCACAGTAGCACAACATGGCCTCCTTGTGTGCCCCGGACTAAACATGGACTCCAAATTAACCACAAGAATTGGGCTACTTTTGTCTCACCGACACAATACGTTCGCATATAACAAAAGACACGCAACAATAGCTTGAAACAAACACATACGAAACCATTCACAAACTACAATTAATATCATTACCGGCACAAGAAGCCTTCACAAACAAGCGGCGAGGTAAAACATTTGTTGTTTTCTCACAAAAAATAAAAAAAGAGTTGCGTTACCTTACAATGGTGTTGTGTGGCGGGTACACGTCGAAGCCGATGCAATGGTGGCCAAAGAGAGACAGCACAGCGCTGCTGGGCTTTATGTGAGGGCGCACACTCCGGAAGTGTCGGAAAACGACACTCCCCCAAATGATGACTCATTTCCGGCGTGTGTGGGTCCCGCCCTGGATCAGACGACTGCATTCGGGAGAATGGGGCCAAATCCATTCATTCCGTCAGCACACTTCCAAAAATAAGGTAAAAATTTGAAAAAATGAAGAAAAATGTTGTAATTTTACAAGACTAAAGTAATATGATAAGGTCATTTTAGTAGTGTGAAGTTGAAATATTAATTAAAAAGTTTTTTTTTGTTAAAGCATAATATAGCATTTTGCTAGTTAGCTGCTGCTTGGTTGTACCAGTGTTTGTTTTGTTTGTTGTCTGAGTTATCCTCCTTTCTTTCCAGCAGTGCCTTTTTTATATTATTACATAAATTAGTTACTTACATACATTAGTTAGTTACATACAAAATAGCTAAAAGTGCTGCTCCACATGGAAAAATAGCAGGGAATATATATATACATATACATATACATATATACATATATACTACAGTATATTTTTACTACAGTATATATATATAAGTATATTATATATACATATATATATATATTTGCTATTTTTCCATGTGGAGCAGCACTTTTAGCTATTTTGTATGTAACTAACTAATGTGTGTATATACATATATGTATGTATGTATATATATATATATATAATAAAATAGTGCTGCTCCACATGGAAAAATAGCAGGGAATATATGTATATAAACTAAATTAACTAAACTATTAGTTAATTTTAATATATATATATATATATACACATATACATATATACATATATATATTTATATACATCCCTGCTATTTTTCCGTGTGGAGCAGCACTATTTTGTATGTTTCCCGTATCCAGCGTAATTGTGTTGTACTTTACCGTTTTGTTATAGTTGTATTTTTCTACTTTTGTGGATAATTTGTGTAAAACTTTCGTGTTTCCAGGAAGCAAGTGGAAATGTTGCTCCAGGTGCTTCACATCCAGCGCCCAGCGTCTGGAACCATACCTTGCCATCCATCCCCAAATGTCATCAATTGCATTTAGATGAGGGGAACACGCATGATGCTCCAAAAGAGTGATCCTACTCCACCGGAGGAAGTCCTCTGTGAAGTGAAGAAGCCAGCCACTACCACACAGACGAGGGCCTTCAGTCATGAAGGATGTCCCCTGCTGACATCTCCACATAGCCCACTGCCGTTTTGACACCCCTGCACAATCTGAAGCTCCTTTGTTCCATAGAAATGGAAAGCGGCCGAAGCATCTTGTTCAGAGGATGTAAGTGTTTTTATTGGAAAGACAAACACCTTGAATCCTTGTATCCTGAATATAGAAATGACCTTTTGTTTCATTTTTGTGGAACATTCCAACACTAGAGTGGTGCCCTGTATCCAGTACATTGAAGTTTAAAGCTATCAATGATACACTAGTGTTATATAGTGTGCTGTTATCAATTGCAACTGGCATATTTTGCTTCCAGGAGCAACTGATGGCCTTAGAGGAAATGAAGGGGTAGTTAATCCCTTCATATAATCTCCTGAGCGCTCAGTCCCAGTACTATTTTTACCAGGATTTAAAGTCAGGATTAAAGACCCTCTAGCTGTTATATACATTTGTGGGCTGCGGTTTACTTACACTGATCGCAGGAATTAATGTCACTTTGCCGTGTCAAGGTGGATTGATTATATATAACATACGTTTTCAGCGAGTGTCCAAGGTTTAGTTGTCGAGTTTGAATTGTGGAAGGGTAAGTTGCTCTGCACAGAAATGGAATTACTTATTCCGGTTGTAGGAGTGGGCTACCATGTTGGACTTTCTCTTGTCTGTGCTTTCTAAAAATATAAAAGCACATTAAAGGTGCTGATGGGATCTACCCATGCTGCTTTCAAAATCCTCCAACAAGGTTTTATGCTTTTTGGTTTTGGGGAGATGCAACACTTTCACCAAAGACCATGTTGTGGCAGAATGGGAGCAAACAAGACCGCATCAGACCCGACTGGGGCCAATCCTTTGGCCGCTACATGGTGGTCCAGTGTAGCGAGAGGTTACAGAGCGACGGAAATGTGTGTTTGAGTTGCAGAGAAAACTGCACAGGGCGTGTGTCTGTATCTGTACCAATGGCCACGCCCATAAGGAAGCCTGCTCCTTTGTGACATCACAAAGGGCCTGTTATGACCACACCCTCTGAAACCGAGTGTTTAGAGCCATCCCAAATTTCTTTCAGGGCTCAAAAACCTCATTATCTGAAACGTTGGCATGGTTTAACACCATGTTTTATCGGTCAGAAAAGTGGAATAAGCATCATAGGTCCCTTTTAATATGCAGGTCACATTGTGTTATTTTTAGTTGTTTTTATATCTTTAGAATACACAGAAAAAAGAAAGACGTTCATGTTTCACATAAGGATTATAGATGATGGACAAAATCTTTGGAAAGTGCGCTTTTCCTTTAAGAAAAGGCTGGATGTAGTCGATGTTGGACGTGAGTAGTAAGCAGTATATATTTGAAGATCATCAGTAAAACTGTGCAAGGATGTGCTGTGACTTCTAAAGATGGCTCCCAGGGGAAGTAAACACAGAGAGAAGAGGCCAGGCGCCAAGACTGCGCCCTGAGGCAGGCCACAGTTCAGAGAAGATGCTGAGGAGGCGTGTTGGCCAAGTTGCATGGAGTAGCTCCTGCTTGACAGGTATGATAGAACCCTTTGTGGGCAGGACTGTTAATCCTCTGCTGGCATGGAAGTATGATCTAGTGCAGTTAGAGCTAAAAGTCAACAGTTAAACACATCATTTGAAACTTTAAAAAGTGCTGTCTGATTTAAAACCGGAATAGAATTTTCCAGTGATGTCAGTATTGCAGTATTTTAAAGGACAGCCTGTAAGGTTTAAGGTTTTTTTGGTAGGCATCTGTATTTCCTCCCTTGTGAGTTCTTGAGTGGACCAGTCGCTCAGAGCAAGTTGAATTAAAAATGGATTAGAACTCATCAGGGCTAAAATGGCAATAAAACTCTGTGGTGCGCAGCGCCGAGTCATTAAATGCTGCAGGGATCTGAGAGGCAGTGCCAGTCTTCATTGAGTGCACGCCTGCATTTGACAGTGAGGCAGCGTGACGGAACATAGTGTGGAAGTGGTCACAAATGCATGCATTGCAGATTTCAGCGATGTTTAAGTTAAGATCGAAACCCAATCGAAAGCTTGTTTGTCAATACTGGGATATATGTAAATATTAGCGGGGCGGCACGGCGGTCAAGTGGTTAGCGCGCAGACCTCACAGCTAGGAGACCAGGGTTCAATTCCACCCTCGGCCATCTCTGTGTGGAGTTTGCATGTTCTCCCCGTGCATGCGTGGGTTCCAAAAACATGCTAGGTTAATTGGCCACTCCAAATTGTCCATAGGTATGAATGTGAGTGTGAATGGTTGTTTGTCTATATGTGCCCTGTGATTGGCTGGCCACCAGTCCAGGGTGTAGCCCGCCTCTCGCCCAAAGACAGCTGGAATAGGCTACAACCTCACCCTCATGATCAAATATACTGCTTGTGAATGTCAAACGACCGTAGCGCTAAGTGAGTTGATCCACCTGACATGGTCCACCACAGCGTCACGCAGACCTGCCCGCCTGACAAGCATCCTCTCCTGGCCTGGGGAGATGCATGCCGAAGCAAGCGATCGCCCTGATTTAGTTGGCTTGCAGGTAGAATCCCTGGACATTTCAGCTTCTTTCTCATGATTTATGGGCTTCTGGAGCCGGCGATTCACCTTGCAGGACCACGCTCTGTGGCTGCCTTATGCTTCCAGCGCAGGCTGGGACCAAGAAACTGAAAGTCAGCATGCTGATCGTGGCTACAAGAAGCTGAAAGGAGTTTGATCCTTCGGGTGGCTGGGGAATCTCCCGTAGAGATAAGGTGAGAAGCCTTGTCATCCGGGAGAGACTCAGACTCGAACCGGTGCTCTTCTGCATTGAAAGGAGCCAGATGAGGTCTCCCTGCGGAGATGCTAAGGACACTTCTGACCAGTAGGAGGCCTCGGGGAAGACCCAGGACACATTGGAGAGACTGTGTCTGGGAATTAGCCTGGGAATGCTTCTGGATCCGCTGGGAGGGGATGGAAACCAGCATCTTGTTGAGTCTTTGTCGCGTAATGGAGATCTAGGTATCCACTCTCTGTTAGTCCGCCAGATACATTTTTTTTGTGAGGGCTATAGCATCAAAATAGGTATTTCCCATGACATCCCTTGCTAGCTAGCTCATATTAACTTGTTTTCTCATGCTAGAATGCACAGAAAAGGGGAAGAAATATGTGTTTATGTTTCATATAAGGATTGGGAATGATGGGCAAAATTCCCCCAAAAAGTGCACTTCCCCTGTGAGAGAAATATTAATAAAAAATAAAAAATTAACAATAATGCTTCATAAAATTTGGTTGTAGGTATTATGCAGAAAATATTTTTTTGCAAGATTTGGCAGTAGACCTCAGATTTGGTCTCAGATTTCTGTCATGTTAGCCAACATCAGCTGTTCAACCATAATGTTGACTCTTTGATCAGGAAGGTCCTAAGGTACTATCAGGGGTGCGACTATTTGATGATTCGCACTTGAGTGTAAATTGCAGTCTTGTCGCTATAGTGGAATAGTGTTTAGAAGACATTAGGTAAACAAAACATGACTTACGATTGTGTACCAACTTTGACGTAGTGGTCGTTCTTGTCTTGTTTTTTTTTTTCCAAGAAACCAAATGCCTCTTGTAAAGGCATTCCTTCAAAGCAGTTATCAGTGCAATCAACACTGCAAAAAAAAAAATTTTTGTCCAAAACTTTTGTGAACATCCAGCAGCAACCCAACATTTTGGCATGACTACTGGCTTGATGGAAAATATAGTGAACTGCTCATTCGTCATGCGTGGCGCCATCATTATAAATCTAATTTTTGATAAATTACTATTCAGTTTCAAAAATCAAACAGTATAGTTGTAAAAATTGCTTGACTTTTCCAGAATTTAATGTTGTTCCATTAAAAAAAAGCATTAATTGAAAGAGAATTAAAGTGACTTGAAACTTTTAAGAACGGCCGTAATACCTCACAATGATATCTCATTAATAATGACTTCATTTCATTTTTCCCATTTTGGACGCCCCTGTTCTCCAGGAAAGATGACATATCCTTTCACTGTTCCAAATGTGGGTGCAATTTACTGCAAAGGTGTTAAAGAATAAATGATGTCGTGCAAAGCATAGCGGCCGCTAATAAGACTGCGGTGTATTTGTATACAGGATGTTGTCTTCCTTAAAAACACATTCTATCACTTTGTAGTACTACTATTGTTGGACGGAGACCTTCTAAATATTCTAAATGTTCCGTGCATATTACGTTTTAAAAAAAATGAACTAACGAGTTTTTAAAACCACATTTAACTCATCTCAATTAATATATTTTTTTACACTGGCTTTTATTTTGACACATTTAACAGGAAATGTGTGCGTTGACGATTCGTGCTTGACGTCGGTCTCCTGCATTGAGGGAAGAAGCCTCATCGTAGATTTTCCAAACCTGGCCAAGGCAATTGAAAGACCTGCAAAGCCATCCCGTGATTAATGACACCGATAATTAATCATTAATCTATATTTACCTTCACATACAAGATTTGACCAAATGGGACGTCTTGAGTCGTCGTCGTGAAGCTGCTGGGATCACTCGGCGTCATCTGGATGGATGTAAAAACACAATCCTCTCGGCAGCACCTCGTTTATTTTGTCGTTTGGAATTATTCCTCCCGTCTTCCGTCTTCCATGCTGGAGGAACATCACGTTTATTCACCTGCTCCCATGACCTACTTTGTATGATGCGGAAAATATCTAGTGGGAGGCTGACAGCACCCAGCAGCCTGGGAGGACACACCGTCTGAAAGAAAGCCCTTACCTTTACCTATTTACCCTTTTACCCGTGGATATTTTACCTTTTTTTTTTTTAATAGAATCCTTCCTGGGTGAGCGTGGAATGAGGATACAGGATGGACATGTTTTGGGAATTACTATTCATTCTCCAAGCCAACTGTCTTACATGCATATCAGGTGAGTCATTTTTCATGTTACCTCTATCATGACATGATCACATATTGCAGTTTTGACGGGCTTTGACAGGCTACGTGTTTTTTGGAAAGTAGATAAAAAAAAAAACACCTGTCACACCTCCCGTTCAAACCTCCGCACCAAGGAGCCGTGGTACCCCAGGGGACGAGATTATAGACCCACACAAGACCATTAACTTAGTGAGGAAAAGCACCGTTATTGGGGTCATCGTCCCATCAGTGGGAGAACTGGACCCTGCTGGGGTAAGGGACCAAGGGATCATGATGTCAAGGGAGTTGGGAGCTGAGTTCCCACGCTGGGATCCTGGAGTGGCCACACAATCTGAGACTCGGGCCAATGTTATGTGGTCTCATGTGACCAACGTGGACTCGACGTGTTTAGACCTCCACCTAGTACTTTTTTGTGCAGTACTGCGATCGAATACCTATTCCCTTTGATCAAGTATTTATACCTTTATAAACTTTTTATTCAAATCAACTCTAAACTTGTTGCTAACAAATAAATACATGGGAACCTTGGTTAGCGTTTGCCTTGGTGAGCAGTTTTTTTTGTTCACCTTGAAAATTTCGCTTTGGTTTGCATGCGTTTTCACTTAGCGTACAATATGTGTTCATATACTGCGTGTTCAACGACGTATTTTTACATTTTTATAACTATAGTGCATTTACACGTTTTTGTGCGAGAGGCTAACAGAGGTGATGACGCAACTCCCCGCTACTGCATCTGGCCTTCAGAGCAATTTTAAGCCATAAAAGTGGCCACTAGGTGGCAGAATATATCATAAGTATCGATACATATTGGCCCTATATAAACATAAAAATGTGATATCGGTATCAGATTTTTTTCCCCGATCATGAAAAACAGGAGATATGTCATGTTATAAATATCAGCGTTTGCTGATATCAGTATCGGAAATTGTCTGTTTTTGTCAATAAATAAAGGCTTATCTTATCTTATTTGTGTTGCTCATGTTGCATATTTAATCTGTCACAAAAGCAAAAAAATATTTGTGTCAAATTATACTTGAAATGTATCTTCTCCCTTTTTTTAGTTGGGAATTGATATTTTCCTGAAACTTACCAATGTTCTAACGCTGATTAGTAAAGAACCGAAAAAGGTAGAAACAAACTTTTTTCTTCTGATGAAAGAGAGGAGTCTAATCTTTCTATTGGTAGGTTCCATGTGTTCATAGACATAGAACACATAGAACTAAAATAGCCTGTACTGAAGGGATGTCCTTTCTTGCTGGCATCATTAGCTAGCTCAACAAAAATGGAATTGGAAGTTTTTTTGGAATTGGAAGGCTGGCAGAATGGGATACAGAATAAAAACTGGAATAAAAAGTAGCAGTTGCAGTAAAAAACATAAATGATAGATGACGGTGAAATGACAGAGTGTCGATATATTTTTTGTGAAAGTGTGTGTGTGTGTGTGTGTATGTGTGTGTCCTGTACACAACAAACAAGTGCCCTAAATCCCCAAACACTGTCAGGGCCCTGTCAGGAAAGCTGAATCTCCAGCTGCTAATCTGATAATCCGCTGCAGATGTATCCCACAACAGGGAGATGAAGAGCAGACTTGCCAACATGTACACATTTTTCGTACACGGCATGCATTATTGACCCTCAAATAAACTTTGCTGCTCTCCAGGTATGCCCTTTTGTTGCATTTCTGCGGTCCAAAAGAAATACTCACCATTAAGGATGTGATTGGTCATATTGTCTGTTACTTCCTGTCTATAAATAACGGCTCACCAATAGGCAAACACCTTTGCAATAAAAATGAATGTTGTCAATAGGCCCGTCATGATAATCCATAATCTAATTATTAAAAAAAAACAGGTCAATAACAATGACGACCTCGATAAACTTTCTCAGTATCACACAGGCTGGATGACAAGAGTGTTCACACTGTATCAATCTCTTCAGTTTGGTTTAATAGTGAAATGAACGTAAAGAGTGAACCGCCATCTCATTCAGCTTCTTTGTGGAGGCGGGGCTACTAGTGAGTGGCTTCAGAGTGCTAGCAGTTAGCTCGGTTAGCTCGGTTTCTAAGACCCGGTGTGCGAATATTTTGGTTTTAAACAAAACAAACAATGTGAGCACTTGAACACTGACATCTGGACAGTCATGGACAGTTTTCTCAAATGGGGAAAAAAAAATACGGATGGAAAATAATAAATTATTTAGTACATTGTGAAAACGTGCGGACATGGAACGACAATCTTCTACCTACGCTATCGTCGACACTGCTAGCCATAAATAAGGTCTACACACCATATTTGCTTGCCCCGCCTTTAACTTTGATTATGGCACACATTCTCTCTCTCATGTTTTCCACAAGCTTCTGCAGAATATATTTCTGTCCAGGGCTGCATTAATTTTTCACTAAGATCTTATGTTGATGACAGGAGATTCTCACCAGTGTGCAAAGTCTCCCCCACCGTCCATACAATTTTTTTATGAATGCAATGGACGGTCCCTAACCCAGTTTTTTACTACTTTCATCAAACCTCTTTATTTGTTTTCTTACTCTTGATGCATGCCAACACAAGCGAACACATGCTTGTTTACCAAATGACTCCAATGACTCCAATTGGTGCCAGCTGAAACGTAATCACCCATGCAGTAATTATCCAATGGGAGGCACTTAACTATTTGCTGACTTTTAAAAAAAAATCTTTAATCTTTTGCTAAACCAACATCAGTGTTGAGCCTCACTTTTTAATTCTTGTCTTTTTGGAATTGGAACATTTTTACCAAGAAATTATTCTACGTAAAATTCTTCATTGGGGAAAAAAAAATTACAAGAATAATTTAAAGTGAAATAATGTATGTAATAATAATTTAAATATTTTTTTTCTTCTCACTTTACAGCTCAGCAAAATCCACCAAAAATTCATGAAGGCTGGTGGGCATACAAGGAGGTGGTTCAGGGGAGCTTCGTTCCAGGTAAGCTTCAAATACCCTCCTGACCAAAATGTTAAGACCAGCTGAAAAAGGGCAAGAATACCCATTTTGCACTGTTGGATCATAAGGAGGTTCTAAGTAGAGCTTCAAAATACAAAAGGAAGAAATGGGAATGAGACACAACTGGTAATGGTAATGGTAATGGTTTAATTTCATTTGAACATGCATCAGATTACAATTGAGTGCATCCCATAATCAGTTCACAGTTCCACATGTCCAAAAGGAGTAGGAAGAAGCAAAGCTTATTAAATCCTACCCCTCCATCTGGTACTTTTACAATCAGTAACTGTTACATTTGTTCACTTCCTGCTTTCCTATTATAGTTTAAGGTTTTTTAAATTTTTTTTTTTTTTTTGTCACGTACCGAAGTAGGAGGTGATATGAGCATCCAATGACATAATGGGTACCATAGTAAGTGTCAATATAGTGATATATATAGCACATCATGACTGGTTCAAGACTCTTCATCCTTGTATTTAGCAAACATCAACTGCTTGTATTGTTTCTTGAATTGGCTCATCGTTGTGCATTGTTTGAGGTCCTTACTCAATCCATTCCATAGTTTGATTCCACATACTGAAATGCTATGGCTTTTTAACGTAGTCCTAGCATAGAAGTGTTTCAAATGTACTTCTTCCCTGAGATCATATTTGTCCTCTTGTAGAGAAGTATTGGATGACATTTTTAGCTAATTGCTTATTTTTAGCCTTATGCATTATTTTAGCTGTTTGAAGATGAACTATATCAGCAAGTTGAAGTATTTGTGATTTTAGAAATAAGGAGTTAGTATGTTCTCTGTAGGCGGCATTATGAATTATCCTTACTGACCTTTTTTGCAGTACATTTTAGTGAAGATTGCTTTTATAGTTATTAGCCCATATTTCCACACAATAAGTAAGATATGGTAGAACCAGGGAGCAATAAATTAGTCCACTAGTCCACTAAACAGTCCAGTGTGAAGGGAATCGAGAACTCCAACCACTTCCGCCTGATGGTGACGTCATTTGGAATTGTAAACAAATGTATCTTTCCTTTACACCCGAAGAAACACTTCCTGGGAGCCATTGCTAACAGCGTAAACACAGAAACAGAGCTTGGGGGAGGGCCCATATAAGGAATGGTGTGACATCACAAACCATCCGGTTTTACAACGCCCTCTGAAACCGAGCGTTTTGAGCCATCTCAGATAACCTCGTTATCTGAAACGTTGGCATCATTTAACACTAGAATACAACCTTCTAACGACATTTATAGGTCAGAAAAGCAAAAGAAGCACAATACTTTAAGAACGAAAAACATCTTCAATGGTCTTGTCTCCTTCAAACCACCTAAGCTCATTTTGACGGTCCTGAATCCTGATGGCTTCCAGCGTTATTGGCACGCCAAGTGGAGCAAACCCATGTTTATTTGCCGGTTAATGATGTGGGAAACACAAAGTGGCAGCGAGACCCCGCCTTCCTGTTTGATCGTGATTTACTTCAACAGTGTTTCTCACCTTCTTCATCAACATGCCACCACTTGCTACTCCATTTTGGAACATTGAGGTGAGAAACACAATCGGATTTAAGAAATACAGGAAGCTGGTGTGGTGTCTTTTGCTTAAAGATTATATACAAATGTTTACATGTTTATCTGTGAAGAAATACACGGGCGGCACGGTGGTCGAATGGTTAGGAGACCAGGGTTCAATTCCACCCTCTGCCGTCTCTGTGTGGAGTTTGCACGTTCTCCCCGTGCATGCGTGGGTTCTCTCCGGGTACTCCGGTTTCCTCCCACATTCCAAAAACATGCTAGGTTAATTGGCCACTCCAAATTGTCCATAGGTATGAATGTGAGTGTGAATGGTTGTTTGTCTATATGTGCTCTATGATTGGCTGGCCACCAGTCCAGGGTGTACCCCGCCTCTGGCCCCAAGACAGCTGGGATAGCCTCCCTTGTGAGGAAAAATCGGTAGAAAATGAATGAATGAATGAAGAAATAAACAAGAAATATCTGAAAACACCAGCACGTGATTAAATATGATCAATATTGAGTTGTATTCTGGTGTTAAACCATGCTAACGTTTCAAATAATGAGGTTTGCTCATTTCGAAGTGAGCCCTGAAAGACGTTTGGGATGGCTCTGAACGCTTTCAGAGAGTTTTTTCCAACACTGGCTCCCTGTGACGTCACAGTGAGCTGGGCTTCCTTATATGGGCGTGTGCTCCAGGTCTAGGACTGCCCACCCTACAGCTCTGCTTTGCTCTGTTGTTTGTTCTGTTATAGCTATGACTCCCCAGGAAATCTTTCTACGGGGCAAGGTCAGGAAAGGGTTGAAGTTGGTGACTCCCAGCAAAAGCGCTTTGGAAAATCCAAGGAAATACAGCTGGAATAGGTGCAGATTCTGCTTTCTGTGCAGGTTATTGTGTGTAGCTGCTCTATAGGAGTCCACAACTTAATACAAAAGGCCAAAAATGAGCATAATAGGCTCCCTTTTAAAACAACAAAGAACTAGGCTTCGTGGCTTGTCTTCTTCTCAGCAGCAGGGTCATCCCTGACCAGATTCCGAGTAGTCCTACACGGATTCCCCTTTCCCTGATATCTGTTCTCCGTACCTGCAATGTCCTGGTGGAATCCTTCCCCGTGCTCATCACTTACTTCTCACTTCAGTGACATGTTGTAGGAGGTTTGCAACCAGCTGCTTATAATGATCTGCATTGAAGTGACCAAGAAACTGGAAATGGAAAAAGGAAATGGAAGTGTTCTCACCTACTGGTGTAATAATATTGTGTAATTATAATAATATTGAGTAATATAATATAGAGTATTGCTGCATGCAATCCGTAATGTTGAAGCCTATCATAACATTTGTTTCCTCCTTGCCCCACACATCATAAATCATAACCGCTTCCGTTCCACACCATGTCAAACCCAAACAAAAAGTAATACAATAAGTATAAAAACTTTTCATATTCTGTTCCATTTTCCCATTTACGTCTTCATTAGGGGAGCAAGTGAAGCAGAGAGGTGATGAAAAGTAAAATAAATGTTAATATGTATCCATTCAACTGTATTATTCCAATCACGTTGAATATTTTCTTTAGTAAATATTCACATTTCCTGAACAAATATAGTGCAGAAACCCGAGATGAGGCTGCCTCGTGCGTCTCTTCTTGGCTTAGAGCGCAAGCCCTGCCGACCATCTGAGTTGGATCATGGCGGGTGCCAGTTTCTGTCTGTCAGCGTGTCGCCAATAATATACCCATCCATCCGTTTTCTATACCGCTTATCCTATGCTGGAGCCTATCCCAGCTGTCTTGGAGCGGGAGGCAGGGTGCATATTATGTTACAAAAACATTTATTATGCACCATGACTGTCTTTAAAGTAGGTCTGACTAATCAGTATTAGGGGGCGGGGCGTGCGAGAGCAGGAATGTGCTTGTCACAGCTGTCTTTCATTCATTCACTCATTCATTCATTTTTTACCGCTTATCCTCACAAGGATCGCGGGGGTGCTTGAGCCTATCCCAGCTGTCTTTGGGCGTGAGAGGGGGGGTACACCCTGGATTGGTGGCCAGCCAATCACAGGGCACATATAGACAAACAACCATTCACACTCACATTCAAACCTATGGACAATTTGGAGTGGCCAATTAACCTAGCATGTTTTTGGAATGTGGGAGGAAACCGGAGTACCCGGAGAAAACCCACGCATGCACGGGGAGAACATGCAAACTCCACACAGAGATGGCCGAGGGTGGAATTGAACCCTGGTCTCCTAGCTATGAGGTCTGCGCGCTAACCACTTTACCACCGTGCAGCCTGCTGTCTTTCATTCATTCATTCATTCACTACCGATTTTCCTTACGAGGGTTGCGGGGGTGCTGGAGCCTATCCCAGCTGTCTTCGGGCAAGAGGCGGGGTACACCCTGGACTGGTGGCCAGCCAATCACAGGGCACATATAGACAAACAACCATTCACACTCACATTCATACCTATGGACAATTTGGAGTGGCCAATTAACCTAGCATGTTTTTGGAATGTGGGAGGAAACCGGAGTACCCGGAGAACATGCAAACTCCACACAGAGATGGCCGAGGGTGGGATTGAACCCTGGTCTCCTCGCTGTGAGGTCTGCGCGCTAACCACTTGACCACCGTGCAGCTTGCTGTCTTTCAATAGGGAGCAAAAGCCCGCATTTTATTTTGACAGCAGCATCTGAAGAACAGGAAATACTCTACTAGATATTTTACTGCTGTGCTGAATGAATGAATTTCACTGCCGAGATGGAGGATTGATGGATTACATATCCAAGCTCACCAGAAAGTATTCCCGGAGAATCAGAGCTTAGTCCATTTAGTCCTTAAGCAAATAAAAGGTAATACCACAAACGTTAATGACGAAGAAATATTTGTGTAAACCTCTTTTTGCACAATTGGGTGTTGTGTTGCAGTGCCGTCTTTCTGGGGCCTGGTGAACTCCGCCTGGAACCTGTGCTCCGTGGGGAAGAGGCAATCACCAGTCAACATTGAGACCAGCCACATGATTTTTGACCCGTATCTCAAGTCCATGAAATTGAACACAGGTGGACAAAAGGTAAAGTCAATTCCCTCTGATGATGATATTGATTATTTACCGACATTTCCTTACTTGCTTACATTGAAATGACAAGTTCAGCATACTTCCAAAAAATATTGAAACACAACTTATTTGTAGTATTCTGGCCAGTAGGCATCAGTACTGTTTGTTACATGACATTACTTCTTCTCCCATTCTGTGTGGAAGTGGTAAGATTTTCCCCTTTTACTTATTCTTAAGTTTTTCAAACAGAGTGGGGACTAAGTAAATGGGAGAGGCTAACTGGTTAGCGCGGTAGCATGCTATGCTAGCGGCGGCCGTTTCTTGTGTCCCTGCAGTGATCCCGTAGCCTGTGCATTACAGTTGAGCAACAAAAAATAATAGCAGCGTAATAGCAAGGAGACTATAGGGGTGTTATTTCATGTCTGCGGGACTCTAATAATGGTAAATATTAGCTTTTGAACATAAACATGCTCTAACTATGAAAATATTACATACTGTATTAATCATAATGAATGAAAATAATAATAAGCATAATATAATAATAATGATAACATGATAATAATAACAATATAATAACAATAATAATAATAATAAAATAAATAAATAAATGTATTAATACTGGAGTCCTACGACATAATATTGTGAATTAATTCCCATAATATTATTACTTTTTTCCAAACCTGCTTTCCCCCAAAATATAAATATATATAAAATATAATATAAATATTTATTTTTTTTTCTCAGATTTTTGCTTTAATATTTCAACTGTAATGCTACAAAAATATATTTTTTAGCCTTTTTTGCTTTTAATATTTTGACTTTATTCTCATAAAATTACAGCCTTTTTTTGGTTTTAATTTAGTTCTATGTTCTTCTTGTAAATTTCAAGTGACTTTATTCCCATACAACTTCCACGAAAGACTACTTTTCCTTGCGTTTACTTCTTCAGGTGAGGGGTACGATGTATAACACAGGCCGCCATGTTTCTGTGCGCTTGGACAAAGAGCATCTGGTTAATATCTCTGGTGGACCGATGATGTACAGCCATCGTTTGGAGGAGATCCGGCTCCACTTCGGTAGTGAGGACAATCTGGGTTCTGAACACCTTCTCAATGGGCAGGCCTTCTCTGGAGAGGTGAGTGCAAGAGGGCTCCTATCAAAAAAACCAAACACTGGTACCAGCAGTGCTCCAGTACCTTCTCACTTCTCTCTGGAAGTCGACACTATAGATAACTATGGTCTGGTTTTGAGAGCCATCTGACAGGGTTTTGAAGCTAAACGTAACCTTCATAATACCCAATTCCTTTCTCAATTTCGGTTCAATATATGTTCCCGCCGGTGGCTCCACATCCGCCGCTGGTGTGGGCCGATGGTCAGGCTTCCCTGATGGGAAGCTTGCTGGAGCAGAGCCCCTAGTTGGGGTCTGTAAGACCTGCAACATCACTGAAGACGTGTCCAGGTCACACCACAAGGTGTGTATTAAAAGTGAAAGCACCAGCTGTCAATCATGGTGCTGAGGTGTGGTACGCCCTGGTCTGGTCACTTGTCAATCACTGAACACGTATAGACAAACCACCATTCACACTCACATTCACACCTATGGACTATTTGGAGTTCACAATAACGTGCCGGAAGTTGGAGAAGACCCACGCAAGCACGAGGAGAGCATGCTAACTGAGATTCAAACCTTTGATCTCCAGGCTGTGAGGCCAGAATGCTAACCAGCACCGCTAATCACCGTGCAGCTAGTAGACAAATGATCAACACCAAGTAAAGTAAAGGGGAAAGGGGCTTAGGTCGTGTCTCCTATGTACAGTACGGAGGCAGTAAAAGTCCATTTCCTATGTTATAGTATTTTTACGTCACATATATTACTAATAGCGAGTGGTTAGCGGACCTCACCGCTAGGAGAACTGAGTTCAGTCCCACCCTCGGCCATCTCTGTGTGGAGTTTGCATGTTCTCCCTGTGCATGTGTGGGTTTCACCCGGGTACTCCGGTTTCCTCCCCCATTCCAAAAACATGCTAGGTTAATTGGCCACTCCAAATTGTCCATAGGTATGAATGTGAGTGTGAATGGTTGTTTGTCTATATGTGCCCTGTGATTGGCTGGCCACCAGTCCAGGTTATACTCCGCCTCTCTCGTCCGAAGACAGCTGGGATAGGCTCCAGCACCCCCCAGCGACCCTCGTGAGGATAAGCAGTAGAAAATGAATGAATATATTTCTAATAGTTGTCTTTTATTTCATATGTAAATGACGTTGCTATTAAAGAGGGAGCTGAGCCCAAAGGCAAAGCTCTAATTTACCACTTTATCTATGTTCATACCCTCACCTAAGGTCACGACCTCTTGGTTGTGACCGAAAGGGACAACATTGCCGGTGGCCGAAATGAGTTTTTTCTCCGTAGAGATAAGCTGAGAAGGGAGTAGAACTGCTGCTCCTCCGATAGGAGGTCTTGGGGAGGACCCAGGGCACGTTGGCTTAGGAACCCCCCCAGGATCCGAGCGTCTGGGCTTCTTTGCTTAGGCTGCTGCCCCTGCGACCCGACCTCGGTTAGAAGATGGACGGATGGCTTTCAGTCATAAATAATAAAGATTGTTGCACTGAACAAGTAGTTTCATTATATTGAAAATAATGTTTTTCCTCTCTCTTCCAGGTTCAGCTAATTCACTACAATCACGAACTGTATACAAATTATACTGAAGCTGCCAAAAGCCCGAATGGACTTGTCATTGTGTCTATATTCATGAAGGTGAGTTTGAACTCGTTTAGATTGCAGTCAAAGACTAGCATCTTTGCTATGGTGCCGCATCAGCAGCCCATATTAACTGTAATAAGAAGTTGAAATGCCGGAACATGTACTAATAAAGACACGAGTGACATGTATGTGCCGTCACGCTTGGCACATTTGATGCGGTCAATAACCATCACATCGTTTTATTACGCATGTCAGACCTTGTCTCGTTACGACGCCATTTAAACATCTCTAACCTCTAAAAACTATTCATTTATAAATAATTGGTTGATTATGGCCTATTATTAGTTATTATTCTTGGCTTAAACTAAATATTTTCAACCTTAAAATGACTAAATGAAACTTAACTAAAGAAATAGCATGCAGATACAAGGCAGTAGAAGCATTCTAATTGTGAATGCAGTGTAGTACATTGGCCACAAGGTGTCATTGTTCAGTGAGACGGGCACTAACGTTCCCAAGGATTACATTTAACTCCAACAGGAGTTTTATTACCATTTTGAATGGCTTATTTTGTCAACTCCATTGGCTAACACTGGTGTAAAGTCATTTGTGTGAGTCTATATTATCGTATTTATGTGGTATTTTAGTAGTACAAATGTAAAGGTGACAATATGGGTGTTATTTCATGTATTGATGAACGAGAGTAAACAGGTTTTCTGCGCCGTAACTATGAAAATATTCAATTTCTTTATATTGAATGGTGGAAATTCACTTATCGGTCCGGAACCAGTTAACCAAAGTAAACGATGGACGACTGCAGTTCACTCTACATGCACGAGTAAACGGGATATTCTACATTTTAATTGGTCACTTCCAGGTTTTGGGTCTTCACTGCTGTGTTTTCTATATTAAATGTACTTTAAAAAGAACAACAGTGCCATCTGACAAAGACTTTTGTTTTGTTTGTCCAGATAGCTGAAACATCCAACACTTTTCTGAATCGATTGCTGAACCGAGACACCATCACAAGGGTAACATATAAAAGTAAGTGGTTATTTTTCTTTTTTTACTCCGTTTTCAATGATGAAGTCTCATAGAATTCGTAGAGTCAGAAGGATTTGTTGACCTCAACATACAGAAAACCAGAATACAGGGCGAAACGAAACAAAAGCCTGTAGTGAAGACCTGGAACACGCTAACGGCTGATGTTGCTTGGTTACTAGGCTGAAAGCATGGCTGTAAATGGCATGGTGTTTGAAAAGAAATGGAATAATGGTCACATGGCCTCATGACTAGAATAATGTTGAAGTTCAAAATAACCACAATTGGTTGATGATGATGTTGCTGTTATGGACAACGCTAGGACTGAATTGTTGGATTGTTGGAACTGAGGACTGCTGCTGGTGCACTCGGGTTGGCAATATAAAAAAAGACTTATGAGATGCTACTTGCACTGTTGTTTCTGGCAGCCATTTTAGTTTTTTGTTGGTCTTTTGGATGAAAATTCTCCTTGTTTTAGTTACATTCTATGTATGATGTTTTAGTCCGGGTTTAGTAGTCAAAAACTCAAAAAAAAGCCTTAAGTTGCCATTGCATGTCTGACAGGATGGAGCAAATAAAGGTTATCCTCACATCTCGTGTGGAAGTGGTAAGTTTTTGGCTTTTTAAGTTTTAAAGAAAATCAATTTGCTTGCTAGCCATCTCAAGTCCCTGCAGCGTGAGAATTGTCGTAAACAAAGAATTGGAGACCATATTTAGAAACCGTAAACATGCTATGCTTTCTATGCTGTAAATACAAAAATATTATATTTAATAACATTTATTAATATATCGCAGAATGTCATTTATTGGGACAAATGTATATTATTGCTACAATTTTGCCTCGGCTTACGTCTGGTTTGTTTACGTAGCATCACACGAATCACATGAAATTGCGATACTTGCATGGTATACGTACAACGTAACAAACGCATGGGGATTTGTGTCCGTGGCGCAGCGCAAAGTAGCGCAGGGCGGCGGAGCGTGGCGCACCCCATGAAGTGGTCATTTTGTGCAGCGCACCATTTCGCCGATATGGGCGTGGCGGCACATCGGGGGAGGTGTCCACAACAACAGAAAGATTGCCATCTTCAACCTGGTTTATTCTCCGTGTAGGCTAATTATTTTTGCATCATTTTATCCATATACAATAATAATTATGTGTAAAATGTTTTGTGTTAACATTTTCGGGTGTCTGGAATGGATGAATTGGATTTACATTATTTTCTATGGGAAGATTTGCTTTGGTTAGAGTTTGTTTTGGTTTGAGTCGGACCTTCTGGAACAGATAAATGATGTTAACCAAAGCATCACTGTAATTTAGATGATATGTAAAAATATGATGTAGGTGTAAGATGGAGGTGAAGGTCAAAAAGGCATTTTATGGGGGTGCCCATGTACTTTTCACGGAATGCATCCTCAGTGATTAGTAGAGCTCTTCTATTGTTGAAATTAATTTTCTTCTACCTGACCATTGACCATCCTGTTTTTGTCTTCTGACTGATTTTTTTCTCTCCGCAGATGATGCTTATCTTCTGACCGGCCTAAACATCGAGGAGATCTATCCAGAGACGAGTAGTTTCATCACTTACGATGGGTCAATGACCATCCCCCCATGCTTTGAGACCGCCACGTGGATACTGATGAACAAACCAGTTTACGTCACACGCATGCAGGTGAGCCTATCTCGTCTGGCAAGATCAAAAATGGAGATAACAGAGCAGACTTCTCCTTCTCAGATGCACTCCTTGCGCCTTCTGAGTCAAAACCAGCCGTCTCAGATCTTCCTGAGCATGAGCGACAACGTCCGCCCGATTCAGCCTCTGATCAACCGCTGCATCCGCACCAATATCAACTTCAGCATGCAGGGCAAAGACTGCCCCAACAACAGGGTTCATAAGCTGCAGTACAGAGGTAAAGTGATTTTAATGGATGAATATTTAATATTTAACAGAATATTTAACATTCACATACAGCTGTACAAGCCCTTCCCTCACTGTACAGCTGCTCCACAGCTGCATCATCCATTTTGATGGATGAATATTTAATATTTAACAGAATATTTAACATTCACATACAGCCGTACAAACCATTCCCTCACTGTACAGCTGCTCCACAGCTGCATCATCCATTTTGATGGATGGATGAATATTTAATATTTAACAGAATATTTAACATACACATACAAGCCCTTCCCTCACTGTACAGCTGCATCATCCATTTTGATGGATGGATGAATATTTAATATTTAACAAAATATTTAACATACACATACAGGTGTACAAGCCCTTCCCTCACTGTACAGCTGCTCCACAGCTGCATCATCCATTTTGATGAATGGATGGATGGATGGATGAATATTTAATATTTAACAGAATATTTAACATACAGCCGTATAAGCCCTTCCCTCACTGTACAGCTGCTCCACAGCTGTGTCATCCATTTTGATGGATGGATGGATGAATATTTAATATTTAACAGAATATTTAACATACACATATAGCCGTACAAGCTCTTCGCTCACTGTACAACTGCTCCACAGCTGCATCATCTATTTTGATGGATGGATGAATATTTAATATTTAACAGAATATTTAACATACACATACAGCCGTACAAGCCCTTCCCTCACTGTACAGCTGCTCCACAGCTGCATCATCCATTTTGATGGATGGATGGATGAATATTTCATATTTAACAGAATATTTAACATACACATACAGCTGTACAGGCCCCTCCCTCACGGTACAGCTGCTCCACAGCTGCATCAGACATTGTGAATCTACATCCGACATTTTGATGGATGGATGGATGGATGGATGGATGGACGGATGGAGTCTCTGCTATGAACCACATTTTTAACACATTTGAAATATGCAGTGCTTCGAGAAGCCATCATGACGGGTTTCTCTTGTAACCTACGGCAACGGCAGCATATAATGAGGAGTCAAAATGCAGCCTCGCGCACTGCACAGCACAGTTCCTTGTTTTCCACCAATCACGGCACCGTCTCACCCAGGCAATTTGAGTGCACTCACACTGAGAAGCACGTCAAAATTCTATGCACTGTCCGTACGCAGATGTTGCTAAAACTGAAGCTAAATCCTACTTTTGTCTTCTCTTCTCTTCCAGTGAATGAATGGTTACTAAAATAGGATAAATCCGAAGAGCACAAGTGTCTGAGGTGACAAAAGGACAGCGACGCAAAGCAACTGCGGGACCACTGAACAACCATGGCGTGTCTCTCTCGATGTGATGGCAATGATTATTGATTGTATCCAAACATAGGGAACTTTGTAAAGTATGCAGAGTGGCTCTGCCTTTTTTACAGAACTGTAAAGAATATTTAACATACACATACAGCCCTTCCCTCACTGTACAGCTGCTCCACAGCTGCATCAGACATTTTGAATCTACATCCAACATTTTGATACTAATGTGTTTTTTGTCAGAAAAATCGAGAACTTAATGGATTTATTTCATATTTTCTTTCTACCTTTAAATTGAAAAAAATATGTTTCATTTCCTCCGACACAAAACTTTTGAAAGGTACATATTTCAAGTTTTCTACAGCCCCAGAGCATCAAGTATTCTGGTCATATTTGTGTGTATTTTCATTCTAAGTGTAGCAAAAAGCTTATTATGTTTAAAAAGTAATGCATATTATTTTAAATATGTTATTGAAAAATATTTTTTAAAAAAAGAGATAAACATTGAAACGGTGTTGGCACAATTAGAACACCGCAGCAACATAAGTTGATGTATTTTTTCCTTTATAAATGACAGTTGTCATACACTGTTTGAATAATTATCAGCCCAATAAATTGGTCTGAAGCCATTTCCGTTTTGCGGGTGCTTCACTAACTTCACTATCACAGGCTGCAATGTACAGGTTAAATGGTGGTCACGTGGACTTAATATGCGGAAGTAATAAATGACGCCGCACTTACCTGTTTAAGCGAGAAAAAAAAAGTGTGGGAAGCAGTATTTTTGTGGCCCTTTTATCCCTTAAACTGATATTAATGTTAAATGTTATGTTAGTTCAGCGTCAGTTGTCTTACCTGGCTTTTTTATCCATGCTATGCTAGTTGACCATTAAAGGGCGCCACGCAGCACTTGTGTAGCACTTCCGGTTGCACCAACGGAAGTCCAATATGGAAAAACCGTTCAATAGTTAAAACATTATTACTTATATTGTCGCGTACGTGTTCTACATAGAAAATTGTGGTTATGCCTACCTGAAAGTATTATATGGATTTAAATACTCCTAAAGTGTCCTTTGTAAATATTGTGTTAGCACAAGTTGAATTATTTTGAAGGTAAAAACCGGAAACAGCTGTAGACATTGTACGGTCTCTTGGCAATCATTGAGGACAAGTGACAGCTTTACAATGAAGCTGCCTGACGTATGACAGGTGAAGTTTAACAACCGGTGATTACTGTCGCGGGCCGCCATTATAACAAGAAGAGGAACCGCCATATCACCGTCCGCCATTAAAGCGAATCACAATAAGAAGCTCTCATCGTCCGTCGGCCATTAAAGCAAAGAAGAAGAGCCACATCCTCCGTCACATAAGCGAAGAAGCTGAGAATGGACGACTTCCGTGAGCAAGGGCCGTTGTTTACATTCGGGGTGATAGCTGACATCCAGTACGCTGACATCGACGACGGCTTGAATTTCACGCAGACAAGAAGGCGGTTCTACCGGAACAGCCTTCAACTGCTCAAAGAAGCCCGGGAGACTTGGTCTCAGTCGGCGACCCCCCCGAACTTCATTCTCCAGTTGGGAGACATCATTGACGGCTTTAACAAGGATCACGGCGCCTCTTCCGGGGCGCTAGATCGGGTCCTGGAAGAGTTCAGCCTCGACTCCATGGACGTGCATCATGTGTGGGGAAACCATGAGCTCTATAACTTTACAAGAAGCGAGTTGTTGAAGTCTCGGCTAAACAGCGCCGTTCTCGCCGACGGGAGGGCCGGCGGAGACATCTACGCCTACAGCTTTAGCCCCTTCCCCGGATTCACCTTTGTCGTATTGGACGCCTACGACGTCAGCTTGCTGGGCGTGGAGGAGGACAGTCTGCGGTACCAAAGTGCTTTCACTTTCATAAAACAACACAACAACAACGAGGACCTCAACTGCCCCCCGGGTAAACCACTTTTAGACACCAGAGAACAAAGTCTGGAAATCTTGAAAAAATCGGTTCAGGGAGACCTGAGATTTTGGGACCAAAAAATGATAAAAATCTTAGAATATTGAAAATGTGACAGTTTATGTGACTTCAGCATGGAAAACTACCCCAAGGAGTGAAGTTTGGTTAACCATTAAATCTCATGAGGGCTGCACGGTGTTAAAGTGGTTAGCGTGCAGACCTCACAGCTAAGACACCAGGGTTCAATTCCACCCTCTGCCATCTCTGTGTGGCGTTTGCATGTTCTCCCCGTGCATGCGTGGGTTTTCTCCGGGTACTCTGGTTTCCTCCCACATTCCAAAAACATGCTAGGTTAATTGGCCACTCCAAATTGTCCATAGGTATGAATGTGAGTGTGAATGGTTGTTTGTCTATATGTGCGCTGTGATTGGCTGGCCACCAGTCCAGGGTGTACCCCGCCTATTGCCCAAAGACAGCTGGGGTAGGCTCCAGCACCCCCCGCGACCCTCGTGACGATAAGCGGTAGAAAATGAACAAATGAATTTTTCTTTACCATTACCTATATCTGTTGGCGTACCCCATGGGAGTGTACTTGGTCCATTATCAAAGAAATCAGCACCGATCCATCCGCGGGCGTACTTTGTAACGATACCTCATTTTGCTTCATTTCAGTGTCGGAATGCCATTAGCGTACTTTTGGTACTCAGGAATTTGTTGTCAATCATGAATCAATAGTTGGTTTAATTGCTGGTAGATTTACTGGTAGTGTCTCTGTATCAATACGTCAGCTTTAATATGCTAATGGTAATGGTTTAATTTCATTTGAACATGCATCAGATTACAATTGAGTGCATCCCATAATCAGTTCACAGTTCCACATGTCCAAAAGGAGTAGGAAGAAGCAAAGCTTATTAAATCCTACCCCTCCATCTGGTACTTTTACAATCAGTTACATTTGTTCACTTCCTGCTTTCCTAATATAGTCTACAGATTTTTTATTTTTTATTATTATTTTTATATTTTATTATTTTATTGTATTTAATTGTATTTATTTATTTAAATTTATTTTATGCATTTTTATTATTTTAATTTTTTATTTTTTTAATTTTTGCCACGTACCGAAGTAGGAGGTGATATGAGCATCCAATGCCATAATGGGTACCATAGTAAGTGTCAATATAGTGATATATATAGCACATCATGACTGGTTCAAGACTCTTCATCCTTGTATTTAGCAAACATCAACTGCTTGTATTGTTTCTTGAATTGGCTCATCGTTGTGCATTGTTTGAGGTCCTTACTCAATCCATTCCATAGTTTGATTCCACATACTGAAATGCTATGGCTTTTTAACGTAGTCCTAGCATAGAAGTGTTTCAAATGTACTTCTTCCCTGAGATCATATTTCTCCTCTCTTGTAGAGAAGTATTGGATGACATTTTTAGCTAATTGGTTATTTTTAGCCTTATGCATTATTTTAGCTGTTTGAAGATGAACTACATCAGCAAGTTTTTGTGTATTTGTGATTTTAGAAATAAGGAGTTAGTATGTTCTCTGTAGGCGGCATTATGAATTATCCTTACTGACATTTTTTGCAGTACATTTAGCGAGTGAAGATTGCTTTTATAGTTATTAGCCCATATTTCCACACAATAAGTAAGATATGGTAGAACCAGAGAGCAATAAACTAGTCCACTAAACAGTCCAGTGTGAAATGCCGTGAAATGTCTTTTGCTGGTAGGGAATCAGGAACTCCGACCACTTCCGCCTGATGGTGGCGTTGTTTGGAATTGTAAACAAATGTATCTTTCCTTACACCTGAAGAAACACTTTGGTAGGCGGCATTATGAATTATCCTTACTACCCTTCTTTAGTTTATTTCACATATAATCCATTAGAACAGTTTGGTTACTCAGCAAAACAAATAATGGAGGCATTTTCTTTCCTTGTCTCAGTGGAATTTGACAGCCTGGAGCAGAGGTTCACAAAGTTCAACGGTGGCTTCAGCGTGACCCAGCTGGACTGGCTCAATCGTGTCCTGTCCTCGGCTGACAAGGAACAGGAGAAGGTGTCTATTGTCAGTAAGTAACACCTGTTTAAACGCGCCTCGTGTCCTTGTTTCACTCCGAACTCGCACGGCGTCGTAAAACGCATGAACAAGCGATAAAACACAACACGATATATATCGCCAGGATGACTAAGGAAGTTCAAAAATAGTCACATTTGAAACGATGGCATCGGTAGTCAATATTTACAGAACGATTCAATCCATTCCCGAAATAGTTCTCGATTAATTGGATAATCGATTAATCATCAAATCATCGATTAATTGTTGCAGCTCTACCGGACACTTCAAACCTCATCCATGTTCAGGCATTAACGTGTCTTTCACGAACATAAAGATGAAACTGGACCCTCACCTATCCATGGTAAGGTTGATAGTACTACATTATAATATTAATATATTACAGTATTACTAACACAACTTATGTTCATTGTGCAAATGAAAGATCACACGTTTTTATCAGCCACAAGAAAACAAGAGGATTAATTATTATTGGGCTGCACGGTGGTCGAGTGGTTAGTGCGCAAACTCGCAGCTAGGAGACCCGAGTTCAATTCCACCCTCGGCCACCTCTGTGTGGAGTTTGCATGTTCTCATGCTAGGTTAATTGGCGACTCCAAATTGTCCATAGGTATGAATGTGAGTGTGAATGGTTGTTTGTCTATATGTGCCCTGTGATTGGCTGGCCACCAGTCCAGGGTGTACCCCGCCTCTCTAGTCCAAAAACAGCTGGGATAGGCTCCAGCATACCTGCAACCCTAGTGAGGATAAGCGGTATAGAAAATGGATGGATTAAATGATTATCAGACCGGAATCTTTCCATGGTGTCCCAACTCTAAAAAGAAAGTACCCCCCCTCCCCCAGGTACTCCGGTTTCCTCCCACATTCCAAAAACATGCTAGGTTAATTGGCGACTGTATATTTTATCTTACACTTGGTTATACAATTTTTTTGTAGCACATAATCATTTCCAGGCTGCACAGCGGGCGAGTGGTTAGCGCGCAGACCTCACAGCTAGGAGACCAGGGTTCAATTCCACCCTCGGCCATCTCTGTGTGGAGTTTGCATGTTCTCCCCGTGCATGCGTGGGTTTTCTGTGGGTACTCCGGTTTCCTCCCACATTCCAAAAACATGCTAGGTTAATTAGCCACTCCAAATTGTCCATAGGTATGAATATGAGTGTGAATGGTTGTTTGCCTATATGTGCCCTGTGATTGGCTGGCCACCAGTCCAGGGTGTACCCCGCCTCTCACGCCCAGAAGACAGCTGGGATAGGCTCCAGCAAAATAGATCAACATTCAATGCATCACACATGAAGATACATCCGCCTGTAATTGTATCCAAGGCCAGCAGGTGGTGTCGTGTGCACATGAAGCTTCAAGAAATTGATCCATTCTCCAACCAGTTGACTGAAATGGTTCAAAGCCTCATGGGGCTTCATCTCGCAGGACAGGAAGTGCTCCCGGCTATGCGAGAGTACATATTTTTATTATTACTTTTGTCACTTTCGAGTTATTTCAGCGACCATTGTGTTTTTTTTTTCTTTCTGTCACAGACGGGTACCAACAATTTAATCCACGTCTGTATCTTCTTAAGGGGCCCGACTTCCAAAATCAGTTCAAAAATGTGTTTTCCCACTTTTCAGGTCACCTCCCAGTCCACCCGTGCTCCACAACCCCCATCTGCTTGGCCTGGAACTTTGAGGAGCTCCTGTCCATCATCCAGCGCCACAGCAGCGTCGTGTGCTTCATTGCGGGACACGACCACGACGGCGGGTACTACTGGGATGAAAGCACGGGGGTCCACCACTTGACACTGGAGGCGGTCATCGAGACCCCGCCTGGCAACAACGCCTTTGGCACCGTCTCCGTCTATGAGGACAGGATGGTTTTAAAAGGAACCGGGAGGGTTTCGGATATAGAACTTTTATTTCCTTAATTGCCGTTTGGTCACGAGGCTGACAACCAAAGATTAGAGGAAATGTTTACCAGTTGCCTTATGTGATATATTATATAAATAATGCTGCATAGCCCTCTTTTAAAGTATTTATGATACTCCACTTTAATCCCGCCTTAAGATGATATGGAATCATCCTCTGTAAATGTTTCTTTGTTGTGTCTCGCTGCTTGGGCGTCAGGTTTGATGACAAGAATGATGAATAATAGAAGAAATAGCTTTGTTAAACTTTGCACGTACATTATTATTCTGCACTGTCATGAAGGCGGACTTTAAGTCGAAAATGACACGAGCGTCGTGTCAAAGAAATACTGTATTAGGAAAAAATTGCACTTTCTAGTAAATCATGAATATCATGTATACCAGTTATACCCCTGCAATGTACTTTATTTTGTCAATAGCAGGTTTGTTTATATTATTTACTGTTTATGGGTAACACAATCTGCTCAGTTCACTGACATCGGAAATGTCTATCGTTGACTGTGAAATAAATATATTGGGATCAACAGTTGTTGCATTGGTGCTTGTGGACAATAAGGGATATGTTATATATAAAATATGGCTTTGAAGTCAAGGATGAGAGGCGATACATGCACATGTACTACATGTATATGTGCAGTACATGACATGCAAATCATAAAATATGTATATATTATAAAGAAATGTCCATATAAATATTCTCGCTAATTGTAATATTTGTACGCTATACTTTTTCATATTTTTATTTTTTTTAATTAAATACAAAAATATGCTTTCTACAAAAAGCTTCTTTTAATTACATTTTGTTTTATTTCTATTTATTTGTATTTTTTTATTTAGTTTTTATCGTTTTTAGTTAGGATTTATATTGATTTAGTTGGATTTTTAAATGTATTTAGCTGTAAAATGTAAAATGAGTGATGCAGTGCGGTTGTGCATCCCTACAAAGATCGTTAAATGTCAAGTAGTTGGCAGAATTTGCTTAATACTTCATTCATTCATTTTCTACCGCTTATAAGGAATACTTAATAAAACAACATTTCCAGCAATGTAATGCGGATATGCATGGCTATTTAAAAATATAATATATTTTTATGCGGTATGTTTCGCATTGTTCATTTTCTTTGGTAAAGACGTAAACGTTTCTATGTACATTTCGTTTGTCCGCCGGTACGTGAAGGCAGCGTCGTCTGCAACGCTGAAGTGGCGCAGTGTCCCGCCTTGTCCCGCCAGTGTCCCGTCTTGTCCCGTGTGGAGGCGGCGAGAAGCCCAAGTTCGAGTTATCTGCATTGCAGCCTGAGCGCTGCTGCCGGAAGTCAACACAACAATGGCGACTCCCAGTCCTGATAGCAACTCGTCCAGCTCCAGCAACAGCTTCAGCATCGTAGGATCCACGTCGCACCACCTCCACCAGCAGACACACAGCAGCAGTATGCAAGGTACGCCATGACGGCATTGAATCGCTTTTTACACCTCAACATTTGACTTTTAGGGAAAATGTAGCGTTGTAGAGCCCAGAAAGTAGGAAGTCGTGTAAATTCTATAGGTTGCATTGGACTGTTTAGTGAGAGCTTTCAAAATAAAATCCCAAATTCTGCATGTGCGGTTGTTCCCGACTTTAATAGCATGCCACTTCATACCTTCTTAGAGTTATTAATCAGCTTGTAACAAATATCAATGCCAAACTAATTTTGTTAACCAAAATCCGATCAAAGTATTGATACTGTAAGCGTAGGCTTTTATATTGAAGTGTGTATTTCACAGTTTCCGCTTGCGCAGTGTAGCTTCGTTTAGCTAGCTTGACATAGAAGCAACTCCAATGCTAGCAGGTTAGCAAAGATGCAAGTAGCCTCATCGTCAGGCCTGTATGTCACTGCGGAGATTAGCATTTTTCATCGTTTTGAGTTTTCATCATAATTCCCACAAGACTGACAAAATATGAAACGTTTAACGTGCCTATAATAACGAATATAGAACCAAACACACTGACGTGTCTCGTCCTGTTTGAAAGCAGCAGTGAACTAGCTAGGCCTGCATTTAAAGTCTGGAATAATAAAGTTATGCTAATTCCCTTGAAATGCTAATCAACTGCTTACAATTGAATCAGGGAATTTGTATATTGTTGCTTTTGTACATTCCATTATTTTTTGACTGAATTCCATTTCCAGTCTTGCATCACTATGATGAAGTATTCAGTATTCATGTGTCGTTTGCATTCTTGTTTTGTGTGGTACATGTGCTGTATGAAATGCTTTGCCATCTAACCCCTACAGATATCAACAGCTGCTGGAGGTGTCAAAATGAACCAGGTATTCCCGTTTATCTTACTGGGCTTTGCTGGTGGAAATTAGTATGTGTTTCATACACAAGGTCAGATATACCGTGCTAAACAAGCAAGGTACAATTTGAACCCAAATTTTGGTTGTTAACCACAGCATGCGCTAACCGAGGCGGTTGTTAACCAGGACACTATTGTATAGATACGTTCCATTGAGTTAAACCAGGGGTGTGCTAAGTGCAGCTTGTTTTTTATATCTTTCAAAATCCCAAAAATGCTAACAATGCCAACTTTTAACATGCTAACATGTACCTTGCGAAAATACTTTTAATGCTAACATGCTAACAATAAGCATCATAAAACCAAACATGAAAAAGTAACTTTTATTTATACCGCTTATCCTCACGAGGGTCGTGGGGGATGCTGGAGTCTATCCCAGCTGTCTTCGGGCGTGAGGTGGGGTACTCCGGTTTCTTCCCACATTCCAAAAACATGCTAAGTTAATTGGTGACTCCAAATTGTCCATAGGTATGAATGTGAGTGTGAATGGTTGTTTGTCTATATGTGCCCTGTGATTGGCTGGCCACCAGTCCAGGGTGTACCCCGCCTCTCGCCCGAAGACAGCTGGGATAGGCTCCAGCAACCCCCGCGACCCTTGTGAGGATAAGCGGTAGAAAATGAATGAATGAAGTTACTTTTTCATGTTAGGTTTTATGATGCTTATTGTTAGCATGCTAGCATTAAAAGTATTTTCGCACGGTACAATACTAGGTGTTAGCATGTTAAAAGTTGGCATTGTTAGCATTTTTGGGATTTTGAAAGATATAAACTTAAGTAGCATGTTAGGTTTTATGATGCTTATTGTTAGCATGTTAGCATTAAAAATATTTTCGCAAGGTACAATATTAAGTCTTAGCATGTTAAAAGTTAGCATTGTTAGCATTTTTGGGATTTTGAATGTTTTAGCATGTTAGGGTGCATGATTTTCCCAAAATTGCACGTTTCTACGTAATGGAGTTATTATTATGGTGAACATGGTATTATGTTGCATTGCCTCACACTTGTTCCTATGTTTTGCAATGCATGATGTGTAATGTGCATGTTTGTTCTGCCAGGTAAACGTAAAGCGTTGAAATTGAATTTCGCCAACCCCCCCGTGAAGCCAGCGCCTCGGCTCCCACTCAATCCAACGGCGCCCTCCTTCCAGAACCCTCACATGTGAGTAACAGCTGTCATGTTGGATTCATCCTTTTTTTGCACTTCTCCAAATGCAAAAGGAAGCAGCGGAGGAATGAGACAAAATTTAAACGATTCATTGCAAACAATCATTAAATGAAATGGGAGGTTTATCAGATGATCAGAAGTTCAAGACCTTAGCATGAAAAAAACTAAAACCGCCCTAAAATAAAAATAAAATGTTGAAAGAAGGAGTCCCCCCACATTATGTTGGTGTCCCGGTGCTCCAATCTGGCTCTTTACTAAGGCATGAAGACAACACAGACCAATGCCACCTTGTTTTAAATATTTTGATAATGGTTTAATTTCATTTGAACATGCATCAGATTACAATTGAATGCATCCCATAATCAGTTCACAGTTCCACATGTTCAAAAGGAGTAGGAAGAAGCAAAGCTTATTAAATCCTACCCCTCCATCTGGTACTTTTACAATCAGTAACTGTTACATTTGTTCACTCCCTGCTTTCCATAATACAGTTTAAGGTTTTTTTTTAAATATTTTTTTAATAATGTACCGAAGTATGAGGTGATATGAGCATCCAATGCCATAATGGGTACCATAGTAAGTGTCAATATAGTGATATATATAGCACATCATGACTGGTTCAAGACTCTTCATCCTTGTATTTAGCAAACATCAACTGCTTGTATTGTTTCTTGAATTGGCTCATCGTTGTGCATTGTTTGAGGTCCTTACTCAATCCATTCCATAGTTTGATTCCACATACTGAAATGCTATGGCTTTTTAACGTAGTTCTCTGTAGGCGGCATTATGAATTATCCTTACTGACCTTTTTTGCTGTCCATTTAGCAAGTGAAGATTGCTTTTATAGTTATTAGCCCATATTTCCACACAATAAGTAACATAAGGTAGAACCAGGGAGCGATAAATTAGTCCACTAAACAGTCCAGTGTGAAGGGAATCGGGAACTCCAACCACTTCCGCCTGATGGTGACGTCGTTTGGAATTGTAAACAAATATATCTTTCCCTTACACCCGAAGAAACACTTCCTGGGAGCCATTGCTAACAGCGTAAACACAGAGCTTGGGGGAGGGCCCATATAAGGAATGGTGTGACATCACAAACCATTCGGTTTTACAACGCCCTCTGAAACCGAGCGTTTTGAGCCATCTCAGATAACCTCGTTATCTGAAACTTTGCCATCATTTAACACCGGAATACAACCTTCTAACGACGTTTATAGGTTAGAAAAGCGAAAGAAGCACTTTAAGAACGAAAAACATCTTCAAAGGTCTTGTCTCCTTCAACACCACCTAAGCTCATTTTGACAGTCCTGAATCCTGATGGCTTCCAGCGTTTGAAGCGTTTGAACATGAACTATATCAGCAAGTTGAAGTATTTGTGATTTTTGTGATATTTGTGATTTTAAATATCTCACATTTTTTTATGTCGCACCATCACGATCGCCAAGAGAGCGACTGAGGACGCACAGCATCGAGTCGTCGGGGAAGCTTAAGATCTCGCCTGAGCAGCACTGCGACTTCACTGCGGAGGATTTGAGGGACCTCGGTGAGATCGGCCGTGGGGCGTACGGCTCGGTCAACAAGATGGTCCACAAACCCACAGGCCAGATCATGGCAGTCAAGGTGACTTCTTTACCTGGTGGATGCAATGTTGGAAATGAAGTAGAAGGTCACCTAGATAGCGATAAGGGACTTTTGAGGACCTGACGTTTCTTCTAGTTGTAGGTCACCAGGGTTGGAGAAATCATGTTTGAAAGTACCACAGGATGTCGGAGAACTAGATTCCACCTGATCATAAATGATTTACTCTTTCCCGCCTGTAGAGAATTCGTTCCACTGTGGATGAAAAGGAACAAAAGCAACTGCTGATGGATCTCGACGTGGTGATGCGGAGTAGCGATTGTCCGTACATCGTTCAGTTCTACGGGGCTCTCTTCCGAGAGGTATGTCCCACCTGAACTTTAACACATCTCATTAGGTTTTTCCAATGTCAACCAATGGTCGGAATTCTGTACACTTGATGTTGGATCCAACTATGACCTCTTTGTGTTTCCAGGGGGACTGTTGGATCTGTATGGAGCTTATGTCTACCTCTTTAGACAAATTTTATAAATATGTATATTGTGCATTAGATGATGTAATTCCAGAGGAAATATTAGGCAAAATAACGTTAGCGGTGAGTACACTTGATCTTTATTTCCTCCTCTTCAATGATCAGAACCAACCGTTGACTCGTGTTCTTTTTCACCAGACGGTCAAAGCACTGAACCACTTAAAAGAAAACTTGAAAATCATCCACAGAGGTGAGTTTAAACGTCATTGGTCAACTGTGAGGCTGACAATTTGATAAACCGTTCATATATTCATAGTTTAGTTTAGCGCCATATGATATTAAATATTATTAGAGCTCTTTAGATGTGAAATAACACCCCTATAGTCAAATGTACAATCCGATATAATCACAGAAAATAAGACTTGGACTCATGTGTGTTGCAATAAATGTGTTCCAGACATATGGACAGGAAGTGGCGATGTAGGGGTTTCAGAGTTGAGTTTTTGTTGTTGTTGTTGTTGTTGTTTGAGCCCCGCCTCTAAAGCCTTACCAGTCCTGAAAACTCGCCAAAGTTTTCAGTTCGGAAGGAAATTGGATTGAATTTCAGTGGTCTCTGTTAGGTTCATTGGCCAGTGATTGGTGATTGTCTGTCTCGATGTGCCCCCTGGGTTGGATTTTCCGCTATGGAATCTCGATGTTCCGGCCGTTGTTAGATTAATTGGCGACTGATTGTTGATTGTCTGTCTCGATGTGCCCCCTGGGTTGGATTTTCCGCTCGGGAATCCCGATGTTTCGGCCACTGTTAGGTTCATTGCCGAGTGATTGGTGATTGTCTGTCTCGATGTGCCCCCTGGGTTGGATTTTCCGCTCGGGAATCCCGATGTTCCGGCCATTGTTAGATTCATTGGCGACTGATTGGTGATTGTCTGTCTCGATGTGCCCCCTGGGTTGGATTGTCCGCTTGGGAATCCCGATGTTCCGGCCACTGTTAGGTTCTTTGGCGAGTGATTGGTGATTGTCTGTCTCGATGTGCCCTCTGGGTTGGATTTTCCGTTCGGGAATCCTGATGTTCCAGCCGTTGTTAGATTAATTGGCGACTGATTGTTGATTGTCTGTCTCGATGTGCCCCCTGGGTTGGATTTTCCGCTCGGGAATCCCGATGTTCCGGCCACTGTTAGGTTCATTGGTGATTGTCTGTCTCGATGTGCCCCCTGGGTTGGATTTTCCGCTCGGGAATCCCGATGTTCCGGCCACTGTTAGGTTCATTGGCGAGTGATTGGTGATTCTGTCTCGATGTGCCCCCTGGGTTGGATTTTCCGCTCGGGAATCCCGATGTTCCGGCCACTGTTAGGTTCATTGGTGAGTGATTGGTGATTGTCTGTCTCGATGTGCCCTCTGGGTTGGATTTTCCGCTCGGGAATCCCGATGTTCCAGCCACTGTTAGGTTCATTGGCGACTGATTGGTGATTGTCTGTCTCGATGTGCCCCCTGGGTTGGATTTTCCGCTCGGGAATCCCGATGTTCCGGCCACTGTTAGGTTAATTGGCGAGTGATTGGTGATTGTCTGTCTCGATGTGCCCCCTGGGTTGGATTTTCCGCTCGGGAATCCCGATGTTCCGGCCACTGTTAGGTTCATTGGCGAGTGATTTGTGATTGTCTGTCTCGATGTGCCCCCTGGGTTGGATTTTCCGCTCGGGAATCCCGATGTTCCGGCCATTGTTAGATTCATTGGCGACTGATTGGTGATTGTCTGTCTCGATGTGCCCCCTGGGTTGGATTGTCCACTCGGGAATCCCGATGTTCCGGCCACTGTTAGGATTGTCTTTCTTGATGTGCCCTGCCATTGGGGGTCTGAACTTCCCTTTCCCGTCCCAGACATCAAACCTTCCAACATTCTTATGGACCGAAAGGGTAACATCAAGTTGTGTGATTTTGGGATCAGCGGCCAGCTTGTGGACTCCATAGCCAAGACCAGAGATGCCGGGTGCAGACCCTACATGGCAGTAAGTCCAGTCATGAAAATCAAATATCCATTCTAGGTCCAATCCCCCATTTAAAGCAACATCTTGTCTCTTTCAGCCTGAAAGGATAGACCCCAGTGCCTCTAGACAAGGTTATGATGTCCGATCTGATGTGTGGAGCCTGGGAATCACCGTGGTAGGAATCTTATCTTTTTTATACCACACAGTGCTGCTGCTACGGTGTGTAGCAGCCGTCTGGTTTGTGCTGTGCTTCCAGTACGAGCTGGCCACCGGAAGGTTCCCGTACCCCAAGTGGAACAGCGTTTTCGATCAGCTGACACAAGTGGTGAAAGGAGAACCTCCTCAGCTCAGCAACTCCGAGGAGAGGCAGTTCTCCCCCAAGTTCATCAATTTTGTTAACTTCTGGTAAGCGGCATGGTATGGGGGTGGGGTTGGGAGGGGGTAGGGTTTATGATTGGCATCTCCTTGCTTTCCATTCCAAACAATTTTAATCTTCCACTGTTCTCTCCCAGCCTTACAAAGGATGAATCCAAAAGGCCAAAGTACAAAGAGCTGCTGGTAAGTTCTTGACTAATGTTTCTCCAAATGTCATGAATCTTTACTTCTGTTTCGAGCCTTCAGTCATGAGGGATGCCCCGCCCTCCCACCCCCTGCAACCCCCCCACATAACCAGTTGCCCACAAAACCACAAAATGACAGATTCTGCATGTGAAAAGGTTTTCTTACTATGTGTATAAATAATACTACATTCTGATGAGTATTCAGACAGTATGAACACCTGAGACTAAATCACATTCAATCCAACATTTGGATAAAATGGGACTTTTTAATCACCACAAAATGACAGATTCTGCGTGTGAAAAGGTTTTCTTACTATGTGTATAAATAATACTACTTTCCGATGAGTATTCAGACAATATGAACTCCTGAGACTGAATCACATTAAATCCAGCATTTGGATAAAATGGGACTTTTTAATAACCACAAAATGACAGATTCTGCGTGTGAAAAGGTTTTCATACTACGTGTATAAAAAAATACTACATTCTGATGAGTATTCAGACAGTATGAACATCTGGGACTAAATCACATTCAATCCAACATTTGGATGAAATGGGACTTTTTAACAACCATAAAATGACAGATTCTGCGTGTGAAAAGGTTTTCTTACTCTGTGTATAAATAATACTTCATTTGATGAGTATTCAGACAGTATGAACACCTGGGACTAAATCACATTCAATCCAACATTTGGATGAAATGGGACTTTTTAACAACCATAAAATGACAGATTCTGCGTGTGAAAAGGTTTTCTTACTCTGTGTATAAATAATACTTCATTTGATGAGTATTCAGACAGTATGAACACCTGGGACTAAATCACATTCAATCCAATATTTGGATAAAATGGGACTTTTTAATCACCACAAAATGACAGATTCTGCGTGTGAAAAGGTTTTCTTACTATGTGTATAAATAATACTACATTCTGAAGAATATGGAATACTGCACAGGCTAAAGTGCTATCTTCTTCCTCTGGTCTCCCACAGAAACATCCCTTCATTCTCATGTACGAGGAGCGCTTTGTGGATGTCGCCAGTTACGTCTGCCGCATCCTGGATCAGATCCCCGCCTCGCCTATCTCGCCCATGTACGTGGACTGAGGGAGTTTGGGGGGTGCGGCGGGCGGGGACGCCCCGGCACCCCGTTTTTTCCTGCTTGCCGGTCGGAGAACAGAGAGGAACACGGAAAAGGGGGGGGGGGGTGCAGTGAGGTAAATATCGCTACGCCAACCCTTCCACCACACATCACCTGGTTGAACATCACTTACTGAATCCAAAGCAAAATGAAAAGGTAGGGCAATGGTGCTCGAGGAGAAAAACACCTTCTGGATTGTGCGTTGTGGACTTTTATGTACGTGTGTATTTGCGTGTTCACTGCTGAATTGTTGACGTATGCAGACCCACTAAACACACACATACGGTCATTTGTATACAAAATGTGTTTGTCAGGGGAAAGAATAGTGTGGCTTTGTCCGTTACCCCCCCCCCCTTCAATATATAATCTGTGACACAATATGAAATACTCTCACTCAATGCTCACACCAGTTTGCACCTTTCCTGTAATGTCATCGTATGTACGTCACCAGGATATTGCTAGCACTTTTCTCCTACTTAGACTCTTAAAAGTCTAATTTTCATTTTGGGAATGATGGCGACATATTTGTTTCTAGGGGAACTGCACTTTTTGGGGAATTTTGCCTATCATTCCCAATGCTTATGTGATATATAACATCAGAAAATGAGTTAATATGAGCTAGCTAACAGTAACAGGAAGTTACTTTGTTTTTTATATCTTTCAAAATCCCCAAAATGCTAACAATGCCAACTTTTAACATGCTAACACCTAGTATTGTACCTTGCGAAAATACTTTTAATGCTAACATGCTAACAATAAGCATCATAAAACCTAACATGAAAAAGTAACTTTATTTATACCGCTTATCCTCACGAGGGTCTTGGGGGGGTGCTGGAACCTATCCCAGCTGTCTTCGGGTGAGAGGCGGGGTACACCCTGGACTGGTGGCCAGCCAATCACAGGGCACATACGTATAGACAAACAACCATTCACACTCACATTCATACCTATGGACAATTTGGAGTGGCCAATTAATTAACCTAGCATGTTTTTGGAATGTCGGAGAAAACCCACGCATGCACAGGGAGAACATGCAAACGCCACACAGAGATGGTCGAGGGTGGAATTGAACCTTGGTCTCCTAGCTGCTAGCTCACATTAACTGGCCATCTAGAATGCACAGAAACGAGAAAGAAAAAATGTCTTCATGTTTCACATAAGGATTGGGAATGATGGGCAAAATTCCCAAAAAAGTGCAGTTCCCCTTCTTCTACTACTACTGCTGCTTTATCGGGGCGGATTTTAAGGCCCCCGGTTTTCAGTATGCTGCCCTCGGTGGTGAGCCAAAGAAAAAGCTTTGGTGGGTTAGATGTGGTTTAGAGCATTGATTCTCAACTAGCGGGGCGTGGGCCAAAAATACCCGGCCTTGATTTGTGTTCTGTCTTATGTGCGAGGTGACACACAGCTGCAGATATCTGCTGGAGAATGTGCAGTCTCTCAATGCAAACGATGACAATACAGGAGGATCACAGACCGGCCCACTGAGGATGTACTGTAGATGTTTTGTACATAAGTGCATCAAACCTGCCGGTCTGGGCGGGTTCTTCGGGTTCTTGAGGCTTATTGACGGCCTTATGAGCAGCCTGTCCTAGCACTGTACAGTTTGACTTCTCATCCACACTGATCACACATCCGCCATGCTGCATTATAAAAGCAAATAAGTGTCATGATGTATATTTGGAAAATATTATCACGCTAAGGCCCACCGAACAGATGTTGCTACAAGCATGTCCAGCTTGCACTGATGATCGAACGATCATGAAACCAACACGCTAGAATCCCCTAACTGCGGGGGTCGCTGCGACGGATGACCGTTGACATGGATTCTGTTAACCCATAAGAACCCAGACCGGTTTTGTGTGTTTCACGCTCGTGTTGGGTTCTTATGGGTCATCGGAGGAATTCTATCACGACTGATCTGCATGTCTTCACTTGTACAGTAACGCAAACCTAGGGGGAAAAAATACACGTTTGTTCTGAACCCATGGAATATATTTTCTACCTCGCATCGGCAGGGGTACAACATGTTGTATAAATTGCAATCCACTAGAATGTTCATATTAAAGACATAAATAATGAGGGGCAAATAATTCAATTGTATGTCTATCAAGGATTACAAATAAAATTCCTTTGGAAAAATATTTGCTTTGTATTGTTTTCATTTGCGCTTCTGTCAAAAATATATATACGGTACCGTGGTGTGGGAAAGACCCTTCCGGATTTATTTTTTGAATGATTGTCACACATTCCTAGGGAAGCTCGTTTCCGCCGCTGAAAAAAAATATCCCAATGGTAAATTGAAATGATGAGATAAAAAGTCAAAATTATGAGCCAGAAAGCCGAAATTATGAAAGAAGTCAAAATTATGATAAAAATCGAAATAATGAGATAAAGTTGAAATGATGAGATAGAAAGTCATGAGATAAAAAGTCAAAATTCTGAAATAGAAAATCGAAATTATGAAATAAAATGTCAAAATTATGATAAAAAGCCGAAATGAGATAACGTTGAAATTATGAGATAGAAAGTCAAAATTCTGTGATAGAAAATCGAAATTATAAGAGTCAAAATTATGATAAAAAGCCGAAATAATGACAAAGTTGAAATTATGAGATGGAAAGTCATAATAATGAGATAAAAAGTCAAAATTCTGAAATAGAAAGTCGAAATTATGAAATAAAAAGCTGAAATAATTAGATAAAGTTGAAATTATGAGATAGAAAGTCATAATAATGAGATAAAAAGTAAAAATTCTGAGATAAGAAATCAAAGTTATGAGAGTCAATTATGATAAAAAGAAATAATGAGAAAGTTGAAATTATGAGATAGAAAGTCATAATGAGATAGAAAGTCAAAATTCTGAAATAGAAAATCGAAATTATGAAATAAAATGTCAAAATTATGATAAAAAGCCGAAATGAGATAACGTTGAAATTATGAGATAGAAAGTCAAAATTCTGTGATAGAAAATCGAAATTATAAGAGTCAAAATTATGATAAAAAGCCGAAATAATGAGAAAGTTGAAATTATGAGATGGAAAGCCAAAATTATGAGATAGAAAATCGAAATTATGAGATAGAAAATCGAAATTATGAGAGTCAAAATTATGATAAAAAGCCGAAATAATGAGAAAGTTGAAATTATGAGATAGAAAGTCATAATAATGAGATAAAAAGTCAAAATTCTGAGATAGGAAATCAAAATGATGAGTCAAAATTATGATAAAAAGCCGAAATAATGAGAAAGTTGAAATTATGAGATAGAAAGTCAAAATTCTGAAATAGAAAGTCGAAATTATGAACTACCAAGTCAAAATTATGATAAAAAGTCGATATAATGAGATAAAGTTGAAATTATGAGATAGAAAGTCATGAGATAAAAAGTCAAAATTATGAGATAGAAAATCAAAATGATGAGTCAAAATTATGATTAAAAGCCAAAATAATGAGATTAAGTTGAAATTATGAGATAGAAAGTCATAATAATGAGATAAAAAGTCAAAATTCTGAGATAGAAAATCAAAATTATGAGAGTCAAAATTATGATAAAAAGTCAAAATAACGAGAAAGTTATAGATAGAAAGTCAAAATGAGATAAAAAGTGGAAATAATGAGATCGACTATCTCAAAATTTCATCTTTTTACCTCGTAATTTTAACTTTCTTATCTCGTAATTTTGATTTACGATTGGTATAATAGAAAACGGGCTTCTATACATTCCAGATCAAACTTATGTAAATATTAGTCCATAACACAACTCAACACAAAATGCAGCTTTTCAAAGAAACTTCTTATTAACTTTAGGGGTCAGTCACTTTTCCCACACAGGGCCAGATAGCTTTCATTGAAAAACTGATGACTCGATGCGTTTGTGAGTATCGGTAAAATCCGATGCAAGCGCCGTTTTATTAATGTTCAACTTCACCCCATATTGTGTTCCCAGGTGCCGTGAATGCACCATCATTATTTGGTGTTTAATATTGAATACGGACGGAAGCCGTGAGGCACATACAACTACTAGTAAAACAGCATGGACGTTCGTAGCAAGCAGCAGCGAGGAAATTTCTATATTTAACCCCCCCGCAATGTTTAAATGGTATGTTTGGAAACACTACGGATTCTCAGAGAATGGCGGGAAGCTCGACAAAACTTCCGCCATTTGCAAAGAATGCAGTGTTAAGAAACATGCGACAAAAATGCGACCCCCCCCCCACTTAAAAAGGGGACACCACAACACGGAGTCTACGCCCCCCCCCCCCCCCTCCAACAACACGGACAAGTCTACCCCCCCCCCCCGTCTACTTCCTGGTCGGACACCGGGGAAGAACCAAGCAAATCAGGTCAGTGGATCTTCAGCTGCTTTCTAAAATGTCCGTCCCTGCAACAAGTGTCCCCCCCCCCTCCAGGTGACATTAGAACACCCTAGCAGTTGTCTTCTTCCTGAATTTTTCAAAAATGTAAAAAAGGTAGAAGTTGTTTTCTACTCCTCACTACTGTATTAGCCTAGCTTGCTAGCTCATTCATATCAGCAGACAGGAATATAAACAAACATTAACTCCACAGTTGAAAGTGTCACTTTAACTTTAATTTTATACAGCGGTAATTATTGTTTAATTGTTTTACTCCACCACTGAACCACTGTTATTGGAATTGCATAGCTGATGTGAAAGTGGGAGGAAAGTGGTTGCTGTTTTAAGATGGCAAAAATAATGAAATAATGATAAAGAAGTAGTGCATAGTAAAAAAAAAAAAGACAAACATTACTTTAGTTGAATTTACTGCCAAGTGCCTAGAAGGAATAAAGCCAAATCCTTTTTGTAGGACCATACTGAATTCCAGTATTTTTCCTTTGCTTATTTCCACCATATAGATTAACAACCCTAATGTTGATATGCTAACTCGTACGGACATAAACAGCCTTCTTGTTAGCGTTACATCATAGGTGACTAAGTGTATTATGTATGTATTATGTATGACATTTTCCCCCAACATTTCAACTGTCTTCCTGTAATTTATGTGCTAACTTTATTCAAATAACATTTGTTCGCAAACTAATTTTACAAAAATTGCTTTCTTTTGTACTAATGCTAAAGTCGTAGTGAAAATTAGCGGTTGTGCTAGTCATTTTTTAGTTGTTTTTTTTTAATATCAGTACAAGGGACGTCCGATTTTGGCTTTTTTGCTTGTAATATGACATGTTGTATACAGAATTTTCATAATTGGGGAAAAAATGCAATCCCAACTGATATTGTATTGTTATGCTAATAATTATCGGTATGGATAGTTCGCATCAGTACCATGACTTCATTCTAATATTTCTACTTTTGTAAAATTACTTTTATTTTCACATTTTCTGTGTTTTTGTTTTTTTCCCCTATATTTTTAAAATGCGCAAAAATGATAAATCAGGCCCGTTTCGGACACCTCCGTTTCTTCATTTAAATACCCAGTACAACTAAAAAGGGGGACTGTCCACACGGGATTTTTTTCAGGCCCAAACTGCTAAAGTGTTTTATCGTGCTAGTCATGACTCATTGCCGTGGAGACAAACAACAAATCCGACTGGGATGATTGACCTCAGTCGACCTTCTCTTGGTATTTGTTAGCTTATTCTCTTAAATGACTCGGAGCTCATTTCACGTCACTTTCCATGTACGTGTTTTGTTTACAGCGCCACACGTTGATGAGCCTTGTGTGTTACATGGTTGTCACCCGGCCTTACGAGCTGTTTTTATTATATTAGTACAAACAAATGTACCTTTAACTGTACCAGGTATTATCACATACTACAGTATTAATTGTCGCTGTACCCTAGAAACCGCCCATGAATGATACGGGAAAAGGCCGAAATGATACTGTGTCAAAGCCCAGGGCAGTGATACTGATAAAATATAGAGTTTAACCATGTCCAGTATCAGCCCCCGTAGCTGTCCACTCAGAGCGCGCTGCTCTGGTATCGTGCCCGTGAAACAACCAATCAGAGAACAGCGCACGAGCGTGAACACAGTTTACACTGTTTAGATATAATACATGTAATAAACTGAACATTTTCTGGAAACAAAATGGTCTTTTGATTAAATAGTATGTGATAATAAGCTCACGATTAAATAGTATGTGATAATAAGATCATCACATGGTTTGTCTGGTATCAGGCCCGGTATCAGGCCCAGTATCATGCCCCCGCATGCCAGTATAAGCCCTCGACCACACTTGGCCTGATACCGGACAAACCATGTGATAACCTATAAATACAATAAGCAAGAAACTGAAGAAAGAATGGTGGTCTCATGATTTGTGCTTGACTGTGTGTGTGTGTGTATATATATATATATATATAAGTATAAATATATATTTATATTAAAAAGTAAAGCAGAACACCTAGATGATATCTTTTCCTGGTGTAACAGAGAATACAGTCTGATTCAACTCTTTTATAACAGTAGCATCGAGCAAAGAGACCGTCATAACCCCAACAAAAAGGTAAACATTTGGGGGAAAAGGGCATATTATTATTTAAAAAAAAAGCAACTAAAAAGAGGGTTAAGTGCAGCAGTGGTCAGAATCAAGAAGCAATAGATGGAGTCTTAATGTTCTTGTCTTCCATAATTCATATATAATCAGCTCAGGTACATTGTATCTCTAGATGTGTTAACATGCAATCTCAATGAAGCATACGGTCAAATACGCACAGGAATATACTCTGTTTTTATCTTCTTGTAAAATATGACAAAAGTCTTTGCATGTACAGCGGTTGAAAAACAAATTTGCATGAATGAGTAGAAGAGAATCCACTCTTTAAAAAAAACAATAAAGGCGACTACATTCATTTCACCGAACAAAGTATACATACAAAAAATAATTAGTGATTTTTTTTGTTGTTATTTTAGTGTTCGTGAAGACTCGACTAATGGACCACTGTCCTTAGAGAGATGGAGGTCCAAAGATGCATTTTTTTTTTTTTTTACGACAAGCGGGTCAAAGGTTAGGCTAGCTGCCGAAGATGGGAATGTCCGCACGCTTCCTCTCGGTAGCGAGTTCCATTCCGACACAAACGTATAAGTGCTGAGATGCTACCAGGGCTGAGGCTTCAGTCCAAAAGAAGTCATCCGGGATTGTGGATTGTGACTCGTTCTTCTTTTCCTGTGCTTGGAGGCTAACTGCTAGGGCTTTCATTCCACGTGGAAAGGGAACATTCTCCAGTCATCTCTTCTCTCTTTTGGCACCTTAGAGTACATGGAAACCAGTGAAGAGGTCAGAGTGTGGGGAGCGTGTGGGGTGGGTGGGGGTGGGGCAACGTGTACAGGAAGGGCGAGGCTCAGGATGCAGACGGGGGGGAGACAAGGAGGGGGCTACTTGTTCCCTACCGCTTCGCTAACCGGATCTTCTCCAGCTCCGTCTGCGGCGCAGCCACCGTTACCGTTGGCGGCCGGCACCTCCCCCTCGTCGCTTTCCTGCATCTTCGCCCTCTTGGTCGCCGGCGGCTCCTGCAGCTCACCGTTTTGCCTCTTGGTGGGGAGGGATGCGGAAGCCGAAGCGTGGGTGGCCAGGAGGTGGAGAGGGTTGGCAACGGCTGTGTGGGAGAAAAATACTAGAATAACGTCCGGGCATGTTTACTTCGGGAGGGGGCGGGTTCCTGTTTGTGACGACTGAGCGGTCCCCGCGTGATGACGGTCTCATTCATTCATTTTCTACCGCTTTTTCCTCACGGGGGTCACGGGGGTGCTGGAGCCTATCCCAGCTGTCTTTGGGCGAGAGGCGGTGTACACCCTGGAATTGGTGGCCAGCCAATCACAGGGCACATATAGACAAACAACCATTCACACTGACATTCATACCTATGGACAATTTGGAGTCGCCAATTAACCTAGCATGTTTTTGGAATGTGGGAGGAAACCGGAGTACCCGGAGAAAACCCACGCATGCACGGGGAGAACATGCAAACTCCACACAGAGATGGCCGAGGGTGGAATTGAACCCTGGTCACCTAGCTGTGAGGTACGCGCGCTAACCACTCGGTTATGACGGTCTCCTTCCGCTAAATTCGCTTAACAGTAAATTCCATTTTTATTGGCCGATTCCGCAATTGGGTTACACAAATGAAAGGATTGACTTCACCGATAAAGCAACATAGTGGTCTCCTTCCCTTGCAACGCCCCTTACATAGTGCAAGACAGTGTGTTTTAATGTGTGTGTGTGTGGCGGTCACCTGTGCCAGCGGGGGAATTGATGGGGACCAGGTGAGTTCCATTCTGCGTGATGGCCTTTATAGGAAGCTGGTGCTGGCCGAGTGGAGCCTGCTGCATGATGGTTACGGTGGTCAGGGGGGTGGACTGGGAGCTCTGGATGATGCGTCCGACTCCGCCTATAGACGAGGTTGTGATGGAGGTCACCGGATCCACTTTCACTATTCGCAAAAAAAAAGACGCTAACCGTCAGCTCCCCACCCGCACAGCAGCAACGAGCAACGGCGCTTAAAAGCGTTGGCGCACCTTTCAGCTCTTGGTGGTCTCCTCCTCCGTTCTCCTGAAGGTCGGATTTCATTGTAGCGGCTGTCATGGTGACGGCCGGGATCTGGTGGACAACGTGCACCGTCTGCATGCTGGGCGTGGAGCTGGCTGTTGTCGACACAATGGCCGGCGTCGCCATGGCGTACGTCACAGGCTTCAGGGTCGTCTGAGGCATCTGGCGTTGCACGGCGATCAGTACGGGCTGGTTAGCGAGTGGGGAACCTGTGGGTGTAACACGGTTGGACAGTGGCGTGGTCTATTAGTAAAAACGGGAGTGATATGTACCATTCTGGTCACGAGTCATGACACAAAACATTCTCACATTCCATGTGGAAGTGGTAAGTTTTTGACTTCTAAGTTTAGAATAAATCAATCAGAGGATCCCTGTTAGCTTGTTAGCACACTAGTTAGTGGCCGTCTGGAATCTCTGCAGCATAAGACTTGTACAATGTGATGTGGAGAATGAATAATAGGAGTGTCAAGGTGACTAAAACTGTGTTACATCACTCAATTGTAACTAAAAGGCACATAAGTGTAGACATTTCTCACTTTGTTCAGCGGCCCTTGAACACACCCAAGAGTCTTGAACCAGTCATGATGTGCTATATATATCACTATATTGACACTTACTATGGTACCCATTATGTCATTGTATGGTCATATCACCTTGTACTTTGGTATGTGACAAAAATAAAATAAAAAAAACAAAACAAAACAACACTTTTACTATATTATTATTACTACATTTTTACTATATTTTTTATGTTATTTAAAAAAAACAACTTAAACTGTATTCTGGAAAGCAGGAAGTGAACAAATGTAACAGTTACTGATTGTAAAAGTACCAGATGGAGGGGTAGGATTTAATAAGCTTTGCTTCTTCCTACTCCTTTTGGACATGTGGAACTGGGAACTGATTATGGGATGGACTCAATTGTAATCTGATGCATGTTCAAATGAAATTAAACCATTACCATTACCTTTACCTAGTTGCTTTGGATTATGTTGACGCAGCATGTCCACCATCATTAGCATTCATTAGTGGCAGGGAGGGGTGCGGTAGGGGTGTCACGAAACACAGGATGACCGACATGACCTTGCACGATGCAAAAAACGGCATGACGATTATTATCACGTTTTACTCTGGTGAGATCTCTTGTGACACCCCTATGAATTGGACTATTATGTTTTATTTTTATATTTTATTTATTCATTTAAAAATATATTTATTTAAATTAAATAAATACATGTATTTATTTAAATAAATTAATTAATATTTAATAAAATATTTTTATATTTTATTGCCATATTTTGGACTTAAACTCGCATTGTGCATTTAACTTTTAGCTTGTTTCTATCATTCCCACAATAAGAAATAGACATATGTCTGTACCAATTGGCTGGTAGGGCAAACCCCATGTGATGTATGGTGAATTTACTACCAGGGGAGTTCTGTGCAAAGCGAGCCTCTTGGATGACAGCAAGTTTGGGCTGTAGTGTGGCGACAGAGGTTGGGGCTTGAGGAGGAGTTGGCTCCGGCTCCATGGGAACCGGGGATCCCTCTCTGGAGAGGCTGTCGGGGGTTTGCACCCCGCTGGAGTGAGCAGAGAGCACCCCCGTGTGGTTGGGAGACGCAGGAGCACTCCTGGAAACGGAGATAGTGTTTATTTGTTCTTGTGGAGGACATTAGTTGACTGAGCAGTGGAACGCCGATATGATCGAGCGTCGGTACCTGGAGGAGAGGGGTCCTACGGGGGTTCTGAAGCAGGGGACTCCCCGAGGCCTGCGTTTCCTGAAGGCCTGTTCTATGAGCTTGCCTTCAGAAGCAGGGTCTATCCTCCAAAAGGAGCCTTTGCCCGGCTCCTCCTGAGAGCGTGCTACTTTGATGAAGTACCGGTTCAGGGACAGGTTGTGACGGATTGAGTTCTAGATACCGGGACATGAAGGAATCATTCATTTACATCATGAACAAAGACATCTGGAAAAGGAACCATGTTGACTTTCTTGCATTTAGATTTTTTAAACATTTTTTTCCAAAGAAAATATGTATTGTGTTGTGACTTAGGTTGCAGGATTAACCACAGAAGACTGCAGTGAGAATTATTTATCTAGAAAGGCTGCTAAGGTTTTTTTTTGTGTGTTTAATGCGTCCACCCCCACCTTGCAGAGCATTTGGTACAACTCTTACCTCATTGGGGCTTAAAAAAAAATTATCAGCTATTTTTAATGTTGGATTTATCGTAATTCCCTCATATCGGCAGGATAATTATCGTGCACCATTATTCTGCCATATTGTTTCATGACATTAATGCTCTGAAAATAATGTAAATAATATATTTTACGGGCGGCACGGCGGTCGAGTGGTTAGCGCGCGGACCTCACAACTAGGAGACCAGGGTTCAATTCCACCCTCGGCCATCTCTGTGTGGAGTTTCCCGTGCATGCGTGGGTTTTCTCCGGGTACTCCGGTTTCCTCCCACATTCCAAAAACATGCTAGGTTAATTGGCCACTCCAAATTGTCCATAGGTATGAATGTGAGTGTGAATGGTTGTTTGTCTATATGTGCCTTGTGATTGGCTGGCAACCAGTCCTCTCGCCCGAAGACAGCTGGGATAGGCTCCAGCACCCCCCGCGACCCTCGTGAGGAAAAAGCGGTAGAAAATGAATGAATGAATTAATATATTTTATTTGCAGTAATCTGTAGGACAATTTGTCGTCCAGCTAAATGTGCTAGCAGTATTATTCTGCCATTTTTGCCCTGCTCATACAGCATTGGACCTTGTGAATAAACGTGCATTGCATCACGTCACCAGATAAACAAACACTGACCATAAAGCGAGCCCGACACTGACCTGCCAGCCTTTATCGGCCGTTCTGTAGTAGGGGTAGTTCTTGGTGATGTGGGTGTATATTCCATTCAGCGTCAGCTGTTTATCTGGCGCCATGGTGATGGCTTGGACTATCAACTGAGCGTAGGAATATGGTGGTTTGGAGTCATCCTGTAGGGGAGAAAAAATATGATGATATGGGAAAGTGAAGATGTTTTGGCTTTGGTTTGTGCGCACACCGGCTCACAATCAATGGAGTTCAATCAAGTTCTGTATTCCAAAGTCTACCCTGCAGTCAGTGTTGGGCAATTTTTAGACTTCAATGAGTAACCAAGGACATTCTCGGCACATTAACAGTCCTCTGAAGTCTGTTGCGGACATAAGAGCATTTTAAAAATGCCACATTCCGCTAACATCAATGTCTGGTCTGACGTAAACCACCTTCACTCACCTTTGGGCTGTCTTCGCCGGAGGCTTCCTTGTCGTTTTCAGACTGGGAGTTATCTGCCATAAGGTCCGAGGGCAGAACTCGACTGCTTCGATAGCTGGACAGTCCCGCCCCTCTCGGACTTGAAGGGCAGGAATTTGCCGCACTATATAAAAAATATTGATAATCTTTTTTTAGCCCCCAAAATTCAGATAAAGCAACAAAGTCAATAGATTGATGGTGCCATGGCTGAAACTCACCTGATGGTGCCCGTGGGAGAAGGCAGCGGGCTCATAAGATGTGCAATATTGTCTGGAATGTTGATGGTAAGCGGGGAAATCTGAAGTTGCACAGACTTCACCGGCGACTCGGGCACATTCCTCTGCTCTTTTTTGTCAGCGGAAAGTGCCGTGAAGGTGATTTTTATACTTGTGCTGGGGAATCGGAAGCAACAGCTGCAAACAGGTAGAAAAAGACAATTCAAAGTACATTGCACAATAACCATGTTTCGTGTAATACACTATTACTCCTGTACAGAAAAAGAACTATTTTTGCGTGTGGAAGGATACGACACAAGACGATACACAAAAATATTTTGCAAAATACTAATTTCTCGTCTCCACTGTGTGTATGCTAGCGGCCCAGCCCCCACCCACCCACCCACAAACACTGAAACCAATGCACAGAGTGAACTCTCAAGGAAAACAAACACGCATGCACATAACAATATATTAAAACCAGCAAAATGATCTGCTTCATTTCCATTTATTGTGTAATATTCACATTTTTTATTATCGTCCCAAGGCCTAGTACCCCACGAGATATTTTTTTGTCATCTTTTAATATCGCTAAATCCCGGTCCTCGCTGCACAAACACTGTGACCGTCATGGATAAACACGGTATCTTCGAATATGTGAAAAGATCTGCTCCTATAAAACAGAAGGTGATTACTAAGCAGCAGAGTGGCTCGTTATTGACACTTCCTCCTTACATTTTCAGCTGTGCAAAACAACCACCGGGATAGAAGTCAGTAACTGTTCTCACACTGGTGTCATTTCATTCTTGTATTTATGTGCCCTGCATGTTTTGTGCACAGTATGAGTGACTGATGTGTTTAGGTACAATTAAAGTCACCTATGTAGACCGTGGACCTCACAATATTTCACATAACTGTGTAAGAGTGTCCTGATGTATATCTATTAAAGTTATAACTTGTACATTTGTATAATCATAACATAATAGCGTATAAGGAACGTCTGACAATGCATATTTTGCTTCTAGCAGCCTAAATAGTAAAATTTAAAAATAAAAAATGCTGTTTTTTTAACTGCTGACGCCAGGCTTTAATTCGGCATGCAACAAACACAGCAAATAAAGAAAATAAACTCAATCTTGACGTACAAATGTGCCCCACCGACATGCATTGAGGGGTAACGCAATGCTAATTCCAAAGTGCAACGTCTGAAGAATGCGTCTTTGGTGAAAATATACAGGCCGAATAAGAGACAAGTGCAAAATCATTCAAGTGACGCCGTTGGTTTAAATGTAGGTAACTTCTTTGTTGGCTACAGGCGCAAACATGTTTGCACTTGCGTGTTTAAGCATGGAGGTTTGGTGTGACGTTATCGTCAACAACACGTGCAACACCGCTGCCGGACAGCAAAACAACAACACAACATTGCCACAATGCAGCCATTTCATAACAACAACAACAATAATAATCATCAAAAAATAATCCTACATTCGTGGAAGCTGCAGAGGTGGAGCACCTCTTCTCTGGAACACCCCATCCACAAACACCCCGTTTTTTCCCAGGCATCGAAGGTAGAATTCCCCTGTGCCGGTGCCATCTTCGCCGGCCGTGAAAATTTCGAGGTGCCGCCTGGAAATGAAGCTGGAGTGTCCCATGCTGACGTCCACGGAGCCCTGCGAGGAGTTCCGGCCTATGGTCACCGACCTTTTCTTCATCAAATACTCGAATTCTCGGCCCTCCAGTCGGGCTACAGCCGACCCCGACATCCCGCTAACCACCGCCATCTTTTGAGGAGTCTGATGGGTTTTTTTGAGTTGTGTTTTAAATGACGTTCAGGTAGCCGCGGTAGAGTGACGGTGGAGGTTACTTGTGTGTATTTATATTTTCAAAAAAAGACTGTTCCGGACTTGAAAGCGCTGCGACTCTCGTAAGGAACGTGCTAGGCGTGCTAGACCGACCCGGGCTACCGCCGCTCCGACCCACCGCCGCGAAGGAGAGGGAAAAAAAGTAAGGAGATTAGACCAATCAAAAGCGAGCAAACTGACGGAAGTAGAGTGACGGACGTGCCGTTGCACAAATGAAAAGCGAGTGTGGACAGGAAGTCAGGCAGTGTTTACCAATTGCAACGAAAATAAAAATAGACGAAGAAACAAGTGGTTGGTTGCATTGTAAGATGACGGGCGGGATGGAAGACACGGCAAAGCGGTCAAAAGGACGAATATATCTGTCTATGTATCCTTATCTATGTACATTCATAGATATTACAGATAGAGTACAGTGTACATCTGAGTATCTATCTTTCGTGTAGTGGCTATTGCATGCTATTGCAGTTCAAGTCCGATAGAGGGCACTAGTGTATTATACATCTGAGCGTTTATGCCGGTTACATTGACGGGCCACAAATGTACGTTAATTAAGATATATGTACGATAATTTCACTTTGTATTGGATTCGTAATAAAAAATTTAAAAAGACTACAAATGCCTATGTTCTTTAAGTGCACAGGAGTAGAGGGTACATGACTTCAGGTGAAATGTATGAAGAGTTTGTTAACTTATGTACAGCAGTGGTTATGGCATGCTATTGCAGGTCAAGTCCGATAGAGGGCACTGGTGTTATGCATTTGCGATCTGAGCAGTATGCAGGTTGCATTAAATAGCTACTTTGACCCCAGAGTGACTTGAGTTTCTCTGAGACTGTGTGTATGTATATGCACATCATGGCGGTCATTGCAGAAAACGATTTCTATCGAACAACAAAGATGGACAGATGAAGATTCAATAATCTCTGTCCACTATGGCTGTTCGCTTCGGCTTCTATTCTCAGAGGCACAATGGCACCTCCTGCTGGCAGAACTGCCAGAAACAGAAGAGCACAGTCACAGTTCAAAGAGAAAGTAGAAGAATACACTTGGGCACTGTAAAGTACAGCAATCCCTAATTTGTTGTGTTTAATTGATTTTGCGTACATATGAATTATAGTGTTTGTAATTACTTTCTACATGCTTTGATTTTTGAAAGAAAAATTACATCTATCAAATAAACTTTATTTGTAAAGCACTTTTCCTGCAGAGACATGCAACACAAAGTGCTTTACAGAATTCAAAACAATTGCCACAATTAAAAAGAAAAACAATTTCAAAGAAAGCCTCTCCCTCCCACCCTCCATACTAGACACACACACACAATCACACACAATCACACACAATCACACACAGTAGGGAGACATGGCATGGCATCGGGGGACCAGCACCAGGGCCCCCCAACTCCGACAGATGGGCGGACCCCCATCAACCCATGACAAACTAGCTCGCAGCTCAGCCTTATTTTCAGAAGCGACTTGGTTCAGTATGTATTTTCAGCAAAATAGAAGTTAGGACAAAACATCGTGTTGCTGCTGGATGTTCACAATATCCGTCTTATATTTTTTTTCAAAAGAAGATGTCTTGAACTGTATTTGATTTTATTCAAGAATATTTTATGCAACATTGAAACTGATTGGCTGGTAAATAGTGTCTTTTGTTGTTGTTGTTGTTGACAGCAGTGGACAAACTTATACTACAGGTTTCCATGAAAGTGTTCTCCATTGAATACCAGTTGGTGAAGTACAACTTTAAACACCACCATTCTTCTTAGCTACCGTGCTGTGCAAATGTAAGAGCAGACTGCAGAAGGACACGCCGCGTCGAAATCAATCCCCGTCGCCATTGTCACCAACGGTGTCAGGTCAAACAGTGTCATGTTCGCTGGGTGGCTGCGTTTGTGTGACTCGACATCAGCTTGGCAACAAGTGGTGGAATGACACATGAGGTGTAAGGTGGAAATTGTAGCGTTGACTTATTCATTCTTGCCATCTTTGAGCACCGCTGTTATGAATTAATCATGGACAGCTGACACCTTTGTAAATGGGCCAATCAATGCCAGAGACAAATAGTAGATAAGACAAAGACAAAGCACATAAGAATCCATCAATTTACTTGGGGGCCACTGGAGCTAGGGTCTGGGCAAGGCTGGGCCGCATCAGGTTTTCCAAAAAAAAAAATTAAATTATTAAAAACAGAAAAATATACAAACTTTTTCAGTGCTTTGGTTCCAATTTTCTACAAGAAAAGCTCTGATAAAACATTCCACTGTTCTCAAATATCTTAATTTTTATTTTTCTACACAAAATAAGATGAAAAATAAATAAACAAATGAAGAATAAAGAAAATCAATCAATCAGTAATAAATAAATATAATAATAATAATAAAACGGCAAATAATAAAAACTTAAGAAACCACATATAGTTGGTGGGTAGACAAATTATTTTTTTCAGATTAAAATGAACAAAGCATTATTAGAGCCCTGTAGACATGACAAAACACGACTATAGTCAAAATTGGAACCAAAGAATGCGGCCCAAAAATGCGGCCCAGTCTCACCCAGACCCCAGCTCCAGTGGCCACCAAGTAAATTGAGTTTGAGACCCCTGCTCTAGAGAATCAAAAAAAGGGGGGCGTTACTGTGAACTGCTGTTTGGTACATAAGCGCTAACAGTAGTCAGGGCTCATCCGCACGGGTGATTAACATGTTGGTTACACCATCAGGAAAATGTAGAAGACCTGGATTCGAATCTCCACTTTGGAATCTCTGTGTGGAGTTTGCATGTTCTCCCCATGCGGCGTATTCCGGTTTCCTCCCACATTCCAAAATCACGATGACTGAATTGTCCATAGAGAACAGTCCGGGGTGACCAGTCCGGGGTGTACCCCACCTCTTGCCTCAAATCAGGTGGGATAGGCTCCAGCATACCCACAACCCAAGTGAGAATAAGCTGCATAATGGAAATGATGGCGGATGCATAGCATACATAGTTTGTGATGTTTTTTTTCCCCGTAAAATACTACACAAAATATGTGTAACGTTGCCTTGTTCGTGGTAAATATGTTCCCTATTTGAAAATAACTAGTTTTGTCTACCACAAATGTACTTGGAATTTTAAGCCAAGTACAGTATAGTCATTGAAAATCCTGGACTGGTGGCCAGCCAATCACAGGGCACATATAGACAAACAACCATTCACACTCACATTCATACCTATGGACAATTTGGAGTCGCTAATTAACCTAGCATGTTTTTGGAATGTGGGAGGAAACCGGAATACCCGGAGAAAACCCACGCACGCACAGGGAGAACATGCAAACTCCACACAGAGATGGTGAAATCGAACTTGGGTCTCCTCGCTGTGTGTCCTGCACGCTAACCACTTGACCGCTGTGCAACCTGAACAAAAGAAAAGAAAAAAATGGCTATTGGAAGTTGTAATATTCTTTCATTTTCTACCGCTTATCCTCACGAGGGTCGCGGGGGAGGCTGGAGTCTATCCCAGCTGTCTTCGGACGAGAGAGACGGGGTACACCCTGGACTGGTGGCCAGCCAATCACAGGGCACATATAGACAAACAACCATTCACACTCACATTCATACCTATGGACAATTTGGAGTCGCTAATTAATCTAGCATGTTTTTGGAATGTGGGAGGAAACCGGAGGAAACCCATGCATGCACGGGGAGAACATGCATGGAATTTAACCCTCGTCTCCTAGCTGTGAGGTAGTAGTATAAATATGTGAATATTAGAATCGTTAAATTACTTTAAAATAAACTTTAATGGCAAGAAATACGCTTTTATAAAAGAGTGAGCTCCACCATGTCAAAAATGTTTCCTATTCGTCACTCAGCGACTTGACGAGTTCAGGACACATTTTATGGGCTCAAAGGGAAAACTGTTATCCAAGTATGAGTGTGTGTTTTAGCTGTAGTGACGGCCATGTTGTGGTGTGTTCAACTGTATGGTTATTATGAGTTTAAATATAAGCCACACTGTCAACAAGGTGTGTCCTCCTCACAATGAAAAGCTGTCCGACATGGAAATATGGAAGCTGACAAAATAGGCAAAGAAAAATAAGTTGGACTCTGCATTTCTTCATATCTTTATGATGTTTCATTGATAGCATTTGGCGCCTCGTGGACGTGAGGATTCGTTTGAAACCAGAGCGGCCCCAGTTTGCGTATAGACCCAGTTTGACTGGTTTCTGGTCAATGGGATAGGTACAGCATGTATACTCAGATTTCACAACAGGGACTGATAATCAGAGAACATGTATAACCACCGAGTACGACTCACAAACGTAGACATGACACGGAAAACTCCCAACCGGAAGAACCTCAGTCCTGTTTGAGTCTCTTTGTCTTCAAAACAAATATTCATCTGGGAAGTAAATCCTCCATCGTCACATCCAGGTTTCCCAGATACCAGAAGATCCAGAAGATCAGACTCAGGAAGAGGACCAGCGGTCCGGAGAAGACGAGAAAATCCCAGAAGCTGAAAGGAGCAAAAACCCCCACGAGGAACAAAATGAGGCCTCCCACATCGAGAAGAATCGCCATGAAGAAAAATGGCAGGCAGCGGCCAAGATAAAGACTGAGATCCATGCTTTGACTTCAAGGTCGGAGTCGAACCGAAGAGCCAAGTCCTCTCTGGAAGTGATGAGAAGCCTCTGCATTCTTTTTCCATATCTTCATCTCAACACTGGTTGAGATTCCCAGAGATTAGCAGCCTCGACTGGTCATGAAAATTCCCGTCTCAACTCCAATCATTTAATATTAAATCATATGTGGGGCCATTTTTTTATTGTCTGTGTAATACTTGCAGTGTTTTGTCTGTACAGTACGTTGTGGGTCAATAAAAAAAAAGGTTGCTGGCCGCACTTTGGACACCATGTTTAAAGTTAATCAACAACAAAAGGTAACACCCACTCCGGGAAGCGAAGACACGAAAACCGGTCCTTCAACCGTGTTATCTGCAATCATATTTCAAGTAGTCACACCTGAGCAAGAACCCCACATCAGTTATGTCAGAGGGGCACCCAACCCCCCTTTTATGACCCCGCCCTCACGGTCATTTCAATGTTATTTTCCATATCGAACCATTCATTCATTTTTTTTACTGATTTTTCCTCACGAGGGTCGCGGGGGGGGGGGTGCTGGAGCCTATCCCAGCTGTCTTCGGGCAAGAGGCGGGGTACACCCTGGACTGGTTGCCAGCCAATCACAGGGCACATATAGACAAACAACCATTCACACTCACATTCATACCTATGGACTATTTGGAGTGGCCAATTAACCTAGCATGTTTTTGGAATGTGGGAGGAAACCGGAGTACCTGGAGAAAACCCACGCATGCACGGGGAGAACATGCAAACTCCACACAGAGATGGTGGAATCAAACTTGGGTCTCCTAGCTGTGTGGCCTGCATGCTAACCACTCATGCGCCGTACAACCTGAACATTGAAATATTCAAGAAAAAATTGGCTATTGGAAGTTGTAATATTCTTTCATTTTCTACCGCTTATCCTAACGAGGGTCGCGGGGTGCTGGAGCCTATCCCAGCTGTCTTCAGGCGAGAGGCGGGGTACACCCTGGACTGGTGGCCAGCCAATCACAGGGCACATATAGACAAACAACCATTCACACTCACATTCATACCTATGGACAATTTGGAGTCGTCAATTAAGCTAGCATGTTTTTGGAATGTGGGAGGAAACCGGAGTACCCGGAGAAAACCCATGCAAACTCCACACAGAGATGGCCGAGGGTGGAATTGAACCCTGGTCTCCTAGCTGTGAGGTCTGCTCGCTAACCACTAAACCGCCGTGCCGCCCATATCGAACCAGAAGGAGCTTAATATAGAGCAGATCTACATCATTCTTGGATTCAACTAACTTTTCGGAATTTCGGACTTAACATTACTTACGCAAACCTAGTCTGGGACCCCGAGACTTCCACCCCCCCTCCCCCAATTAATTGAAATTACATAGTACTGTTTTAGTCTTAGTGCTTAAAACTACATCAAATATGTCATCTTTCCTCAGCGTTTCGATCGCTGCCCCTCCCACGTTATGCCATGGACTGGTCCATGTTTCTGCACATGTGCAGATTGGTTCCAGAAGACAAGAGTGAAACTTGTTGACGTGGAGTGGAGAAGACGAGAAGATGAGAAGGCGAGAAGGCGAGTAAAAAAGCCACCATGTTAAATGTTGATTAATGTTCTCGTGGGCGGTGTTCTAGTGGTTAGCGCGCAGACCTCACAGCTAGGAGACCAGGGTTCAATTCCACCCTCGGCCATCTCTGTGTGGAGTTTGCATGTTCTCCCCGTGCATGCGTGGGTTTTCTCCGGGTACTCCGGTTTCCTCCCACATTCCAAAAACATGCTAGGTTAATTGGCCACTCCAAATTGTCCATAGGTATGAATGTGAGTGTGAATGGTTGTTTGTCTATATGTGCCCTGTGATTGGCTGGCCACCAGTCCAGGGTGTACCCCGCCTCTCACGCCCAGAAGACAGCTGGGATAGGCTCCAGCAACCCCCGCGACCCTCGTGAGGAAAAGCGGTAGAAAATGAATGAATGAATGAATAATGTTCTTGTCAATTGCAGTAGAAGCGTTGAGATCAATAATAGTCAAAGTAACGGTAATAATATCCCCAAGTGGATTGGAAGGCCTTTATCTTGTTTAGAAAATAGAATTTTTTTTTTTTGGGGGGGGGGGGGGGGTATATATGGCGATGTAACGAACCGATTTCACATTTTTTTACTCCCATTTTGTAAAATAAAAATGACTTTTTTTTTTGTTGATGAGCCATTGCAGTCATGAAATTATTCTGACTCGGTGGATTATTTTGTTTTCTACAGTGAACGTTTGCAATTGCTATTGCTAAACTTTATTCCAGCAAAAATATTCACCTTTACAAAAATAAAAATAAATTGCTATTTACATATGAAATACATTTTCTTCTTCTGCGTGCAGTCCTTCCGCCTTCAGAAAAAAAAAAGTGTTCAGTCTTTGAAAAGCAGTACCGATAGTCCAGTCCATTGCTTCTGGGGAGTCTGACCTGAGGAAGTAGAAGAAGAAGAAGAGCAACTGTCAAATTATTACTTGGAAGATGTTTACCCTTCATAGCATAGCATAGCATAGCATAGCATAGCATAGCATAGCATAGCATAGCATAGCATAGCATAGCATAGTATGGCATAGCATGGCATAGCATAGCATAGCATAGCATAGCATAGCAATTCATGACGACGTAGAGCCACGAATCACAACTGATGGTGCAACTCCATGCACAGTTGTATCCATCTTGGAAGCACGGCCTGCAGTGCCGCCATCTTTGTGGCAAGACAACCCCTTAAAGGGGACCTGGCGTGGGACTAGGTTAAGAATTTAACCTTTGTATACACCTCATTCCCAAAAGTACAAAAAAAGTCAAGCATAGCAGGAAAAAAAAGTCAGAAATGTGTGAGAATTTAAGTCATAAATTTACTACAAAAAAATCATGAATTTATGAGAATAAAAGTAAAAAAATGTATGACTTTCTTTGTCATAACAGCCGTACATTTATGAGTGTAAAAGTTGTATATTTTCGAGAATAAAAGTCATACATTTTTGACAGTAAAGGTTGTACATTTGAGTGTAAAAGTTGTACATTTATGACAAAAAGTCACATTTACGAGAAATTTAGGACATTTATTCTTGCTTATTTATAACTTTTTCTCTCATAAAAGCCATAACTATATGAATGTAAAATTCATACATTTACAAGAATAAAAGTGATACATTTATGACAGTAAAAGTAAATGCCTGACAAAAAACATCTAATTCATGAGAAAAAAGTTGTAAATTTGTGAGAATTTAAGTCATAAATTTACTACAAAAAATGTATGAATTTTTCCTGTCGTAAAGCCGTAAATTTATGAGCAGAAAATCAGACATTTACGAGAATAAAAGCTGTACATATATCACTTTTTCCTGTCGTAAAAGCCATACGTTTGAGTATAAAAGTTGCAAATTTGTGACAAAAAAGTCAAAGTTACAAGAAAAAAAAGATCACTAATTTGTGAGAATTTAAGTCATAAATTTACTACAAAAAAATCATAAATTCACAAGGGTAAAAATCGTTAATATGACTTTTTCTGATTGTAAAAGCCATACATTTATGACTGTAAAAGTCGTACATTTATTAGAAAAGTCCTAAATTTATGACAATAAAAGTCATAAAAGTGTTCCAAGTTGCAAATTGAGGACAAAAAAACTTATAAACTTACGAGAAAAAAAATCACAATTTTGTGAGAATTTAAGAATTAAAAAATCAAATTTACAAGAGTAAAAATTGTTAATGACTTTTTCCTATTGTAAAAGCTGTAAATTTATGACTCTAAAAGTCTTACACTTATTAGAAAAATCCTAAATTTATAAAATTAATAAAAGTAATAAATTTCCAAGTGTAAAAGTTGTACATTTGACAAAAAAGTCAAATTTAGAGAAAATAATTTAATTTGTAAATTTATATCTGTAAAAGCTGTAAATTTATGACTGTAAAAGTCGTACATTTATTAGAAAAGTCCTAAATTTATGACAATAAAAGTCATACATTTCCAAGTGTAAAGTTGCAAATTTGGGACAAAAAAGTCAAACTTACGAGAAAAAAACCCAAATTTTGTGACAATTTACTACAAAAAAAATCAAATTTACAAGAGTAAAAAATCATTAATATATGACTTTTTCCTATTGTAATAGCTGTAAATTTATGACTCTAAAAGTCTATTATAATTTATTAGAAAAGTCCTAAATTTATAAAAATAATAAAAGTAATAAATTTCCAAGTATAAAAGTATTTATGACAATTTATGACAAAAAACACATTTAAAGAAAAAATATATAATTTGCAAAAATTTAAGTCATAAATTTATTACAAAAAAGTCGTACATTTAAATGAATAAAAGTAGTAAATTTACAACAAAAGTCGTAATATTTCCTTTGACCAAGGCCAAAGGTCATATAAGACCCCTGTTTTCATAGCTGTCTCAGACAACGCCTGTTAGAGTATTACAATAATACAAAATATAAACAACAAGGTGAAGTGCGATGATGCTAACCCAAGCTAATCTGCCCGTGTTTTGCTGTCCTATTCTAAAGATAAGAGCAAGGCTTCCTTCCTTTCTAAAGAAATATGCTCTAATTTCACCTAATACGATGTCCCGTGTAAAAAAAAAAAACAACCTCCGTGTCATCAACACTTTCTCCCGTGGGTCCCCCACGTGACCATCCCCGTCCTTGCTTATTTCCAAACCCAAATAAAGTTCATACCACGTCAGAGCAGCTTCTCCTCTTTGCCCTCCACAGTCTGGAGCTTCACATCAGAGTTCCTCAACTCCCCCAACTCCACGTTTGGCACGCATTCGGAGCCCCCATCGAACCCCCTGTTGTCCTGACCCACGGGCCCGGTGCCGTTCAATTCCCACGTAATCCTGGTGTGCGCACCACAAGGTAAGACTCCTCTCACGTCCTTCCCGGAATTGTTCTTCTCCTGAGACTTGATTGCGCTTCTCGAGAACCTCTCGGAGATCTTCCTCGCCCAGTTGGTGAAGCGGACGTCCAGGGAACTTCTCCTTCGGTCGGCTCCCAGTCGGACGTTACCGGTGTACCACAGAACCCACCACACCAGGCTGAGGAAGATGACCAACGACCCCGTGTAGATGAGGAAATCTCCGTAAAAGCGTCCGTCCACGTTCAGGTTGCCAAAGATGCCCACCAGAAGAACAACCAGACCAGCGGCATCAAAAACCACGGCGAGAAGGAATACGGGCGCGCACTTTCCCACGCAGCTGTCAGCCATAGCGCGGCCGCGCGGTACGCCGCTCGACCCTTTAAAGCTTTTTTGTCACATGTCGCGGACTTCACACCTGAGCGGTGCTCCTTTTCCTCGCGAGTAAGCCCCGCCCTGTTTGTGACGTCACTGTCAGCCTCGTGCTCTCCGCTGACTCGTGCGTGTGTTACATTCACTGTTGTTGTGTGCCAGTGTCGAATCGATATTACAGGTGCTGATCGATAAAAAAAGTTGACTTATTTCAGTAATTTTATTAAAAAGTCAAACTTTTATAGTATATACATTCATTACACACATACTGATATATTTCTAATGCTAATTTCTTTATATCTTTGCACTGTTTGATCTTGCATATCGCATTTTCCTCATGGCAATACCCCATGGAGGTTCTATGGGGTTGCCTGCCAATTAAGGACAGGGATAGTTTTAGTTACACTATACAGTACATATGATTGAAGTTATTTAACTTATTAAAAGATTAATATTATGAAATATTTTTATATCAACAATATGTAGTACGACCAGCAAGAGACAACTGAAGTCTGCACATTATCGAATATTTGTGTTTTGTCTCCCGACGTTGTTGCAGCCTGTTTTGTCATTTGCAGACGGTCCCTGTGCAACAAGCAAGAGGTCGGAGAGAGTAACACGGCCTCCTCTTATATGGCGCCATCTAGCGGCGGGTGGCCAACAGTCACGGCAGGCAACGCGTTAAATTAAGATGGATTTATCTGCGACATTACCATTGGGATAACTTTGTTTTTTCAGTGGCGGAAACGGACTTCCGTAGTTTCCGGTAAAGAGAGTAATAGTGTAATGATCCTTATGGGTGTTATGTGTTGTGCTTTGACATGTGTTGCCATGAAAAGATGTGTTCCGGGGTTGGGGGAGCAAAACCGGGGAACGGACAGGAAGTGACGGAGGAGAACCCCATGTTTGGAGTTGGTTGAAAGGTAGTTTGGCGTGGATTTATGGCCGTGAGAGTGACCCGAGTTAGGAATCGTGGTGCTTCGTGGACTTCCGCCTATCGTTCCGCCTATCTGGTCTGGTTGTTTGTGCTGAGCGTGTTACAATACAATAAGAGAAACGACATGACATCCGCTTCCGTATTATGCCCTGGGTGGGTTTGGCCGCCATGATAGAAAGCAGAATCCAGGAAATGCATTGAGAATGCATTGAACAGCAACTGATCAGCCATTAATTGTTCAAATTAGGTATGTCTGACAAAAATGTTGTGCATTTATCACACTAGTTGTTGCAAATAAACAGAATATTGGAGAATATTTAAAATATATGTTGTATGGGACTCCCTCACTTGAACTCCCACTTTAAGCTAATTTGTTTCTCTTGTTGATTAGCTGAATTAATGCCAAGTCAGTGATAATGAGGATTTAGATTATAGTCTATCAAATGTACTAACAATGCCATTACTGAAATAAATGTTGGATTGTGTAAATACTTCCAATCAAACATCCATATAGGCACATTTACATTAAAATTATGTTGTTCCTTGTGGTTATGAAGAAATAGTCATGTTTTTAAAATTCAGTCATCCATTTTTTCAAAGTGTATGCACAGCGTTAACTTTATTTTATACTCAATTCAGTATAATTCGGCCAGTATTCTATTGGCCGCGTTTGCTTTCTATAATGGCGGACTTTCAGCTCCATGGTCTGTGTTCCATTCATTGACTTTGGATCGCTCATCCTGTTCTTGGCGTGAAAACATTTCTGTCCACTAGGGGGCGCATGACAAAGCCATTGAGAAGCACTGGTGTATTGTATATTACAAAGCAATACATTGTAACGAGAAATAATTATTGTCCTCATAATTGCCATTAAACTCACATGTACACACAATTACTAACTGACCTTTAGACATTATATTTAATAATTTTGTGTTGTCAAAGTGTTTTCATATGTGTCAATCGTGAACGCGCAGTGAGGGGTGTGCGCACGCTCCCGAGACACCACTAGGAAAAATGGCGGCGCTCATGACACTCGGCCAGGTAACAACTTTCACGGACCTTCACAAAAGTCGTTTTTACGTTTCAAAGTCAGCATTATCTACGGTTTCCCACAGGATGTGGTGAATGTGTGACCATAAGTTGACTTGTGAGGTTCTTTATTTGTCGTCTTAAGTCAAGTTGTCAGCTTGTTTACTGTGCGTTCAGGATAGCCGCGGAGCTTGCTGTTCGCCAGGAAATTAGTAACGTTCGTACCACGGCCAATTAAACCCAACCCGAATTGAACACAAAGCGATTTGTAGCTAAAACTTATACGTCTTTAATATACTTCCATGTTTTGTTTTCAGTTATCAAGCGGGAACCCAGCCTACGAGAGCTACTACAGACAGGTACTAATTGTGTTTGTAAATGTACTCGACTCAATAAAGTTTTTTTTAAGTGTTTGTCTGCCTTCCACGCCTTCGCAGCTGGATCCAGTAAAGAGTGGCAAGATATCAGCTGGGGATGCTGCTCAGTTCCTCAAAAAGTCAGGGCTGTCCGACAATACTTTGGGAAAGGTTTGATCTCCTCCAAACCATCCATTACATTTGTACACAGTATGCTTGTGTTTATTTGCTGAAATCATCACGCTTTTTTCTCTTTCAAGATATGGGATTTGGCTGACGCAGAGCGAAAGGGCTACTTGGACAAGCGGGTAAAAAAAAAATATATATCTATATATGTTAAAATGTCAAATATGTTGTTTACTGTCATTATACATGTAGCACAGAAACCTGGAAATATAGGATCCAAATAGGGTCCATATAGGATCCAAATAGGGTCCATATAGGATCCAAATAGGGTCCATATAGGATCCAAATAGGGTCCATATAGGATCCAAATAGGGTCCATATAGGGTCCATATAGGATCCGATCCATATAGGATCCGATCCATATAGGGTCCGATCCATATAGGGTCCGATCCATATAGGGTCCATATAGGATCCATATAGGATCCATAAGGGGTTCATATAGGATCTGATCCATATAGGGTCTGATCCATATAGGGTCCGATCCATATAGGGTCCATATAGGATCCAAACTAATACGGTGAGAGCCACATTTGTAAGTTCTCAAAGGACATTACAGTCTTTACACATATATATGAAATATTTTCATAGTTATGGCATGGAAAAGGTGTTTACCATCTTCTAAATAAACTCTTTAACATGATTAGAGCCCCGCAGGCATGCATTAACACCCCTACAGTTACCTCTACACTCCTATTACCCAACATAGTAGTATTAATCAGATACACTATGCCACATAAAACACTTTAGCCTGTAGGAGAGCAGAATGGATGGTGGACAGGATGTGAAGGGCCTTCAGCTCCAACATTACTTTTGTTATTATTATTATGATTGGTAAATGATGACTTGTGCACCAGTCACCGGGTTTCACCTCAGTCGCTTTCACTTCCTTCACCTCTTTAAGGGTTTCTTCATCGCCTTGAGACTGGTGGCCTCGGCACAGGCAGGACATGACGTCAGCCTCGGCAACCTCAGCCAAATCGTCGCGCCTCCTAAATTTGTGAGTCGTCCACATTACAACAACACTTTTACACAAAGATAAGTGTCGATGCTCGACGTATGAAGGAGTTCCGCTCCTTTTAGTTGGAACTCCTTAGTCACTCACACTTTACACAGAACCCATGAAGGACTCATACAATAGAGTAGTCATACACAAATGAAATTAAACTAAGAGAATAATTAATAACTTTTACCCTGGTGGTCTGTGATGTACCCCACCTCTTGACCGAAGTGAGCTGGGATAGGCTCCAGCATACCCCCACGACCCAATTCAGGATAAGTATAATAAAAGATGTATAGATAGCCCAGTTTTCAATATTAATCCTGTGTTCATTATTGTTATTTATTATTTTGCGGTGGCGTGGTACTGCACTTGTTAAGACATAAGACATTTTGACTGAAATACCGTATTTTTTTTTTTCCAGCGAGACACCAGCAGCCCTTTATTAAATGCCCCAGCATCTGACGGCAGTTGGGCAATAAGGGTGAGTTATTATTTAAGGTTATTGCTTGACAGACCTACGATTAACAGCTATGTTATATTATATAACATATATATGATATATTATATCTGACTGCTGTGCCCCGCCCCGCTTTTACTTGTTTTAACTGTATTAACCAATGAATGTTGTATTTTGGTGTGTCTTCTATTCTGTTTACTTGCTTTATTCAACTCCATTATTCTGTAAAGTGTCTGAGTATTTTGAAAAGCGCTATACAAATAAAATGTATTATTGTTATTTATGTTTTACTCTGTAGCTGGATGAAAAAGGGAAATTTGAGGCCATTTTTGAGAGTTTGTCCCCCGTCAACGGCCTTCTCTCAGGCGATAAAGTCAAACCTGTCTTGATCAATTCAAAGCTACCTCTGGATGTGCTGGGAAAGGTGACGTTACCGTTTTTATTTATCTTTGGTGTCATTGTGGCAAGTTAAATAAGACTTTTTGATTTTGTTTGCAGATTTGGGACCTCGGCGACGCAGATAAAGATGGCTACTTAGACAAAGAGGAATTTATTGTGGTAAATTATTGATCAGAAAACAATTTTAAAATGATTTTGTCTGCAGTTTACCCAACTCTACTCATGTTGCAGGTCATGCATCTTGTGTATCGGGCAATGGAGAAAGAGCCGGTGCCGACCGCCTTACCCGCTTCCCTGATCCCTCCCTCAAAAAGAAAAAAAGTGCCGAGTGGGCTGCCGGGCGCTGTGGCGGTCTTGCCTAGTCTTCCCGGGTTCTTGGGCAACTCGGCTCCTCTCAAAGACGCCTTGCGGAGCACTCCTCCTCCTCTGGTTTCTCCTGTCGCCACATCAACCAGCAGCCTCTCCCCAAAACACTCCTTTAGGTCAAGTAAGCAGGTATGTTGAATCCACAAAACCGGAAAGTATTTCCCATAGAAATGAATGTAAATGGAAATAATCTGTTCCAGGGTGAAACCACTATTAGCTGTCATGTTTAATATATCAACTGTTACGATTTCTGTTGTCGAAATAAACGGCTCAGCCTTTGAGGACGCGTGTCAGAGGTGGAGCGTATGAGGAAGTGGAAAGGCAGGCTTGCTAATACGCACGTTTTTAAACATTACTATTAGACAAGCGTAAAAAGAAGTTAACCCATGCAGTCCGTCCTCATGTATTGTACGACTTTGGTGTTGAATTTTTGTATAATTTTGGCGTTTTGGGTATTCTTTTTTTGAGGTTCTGCTGTCATTCATTCATTTTCTACCGCTTATCCTCACGAGGGTCGCGAACCTGAACCCTGGTCTCAGAGCTGTGAGGTCTATGCGCTAACCACTCGACCACCGCACCGCCCGCTGTCATATTCGTATGGCTAATTTATATTTATAGCTAATCAGTTATCTTGTTTTGTGTGCATAACAAAAATGTTTTTTTTCCTGCATAATCTTACATATAAATTAGCTGGAACTTGCTAGGCAGAAACTTTTTAATGTGATTACACAAGATGAGAAGCAGATCTTCTAGATCAGGGGTCAGCAACCTGCGGCTCCAGAGCCGCATGTGGCTCTTCAGCCTCTTTATTGTGGCTCCCTTTGCGATGCTTGAATATTTTTAACACCCGAGTGGGGAAAATGCACGTCTTTTGTAATGAGTTTTAAAAAATCCAACTTTGTCTGAGACCATGAATGCATCCTGAGTGAGTTCTGACTGCTATCCAGTTCAGTACATGAAGAAAAACAAGTAATACTTACCTACAAATCTAAAAAATAAATTCGAGATAATTTAAAAACAGCGGCATGGGAACTTGTTTTTACGTTTACAGTAGTTTACACATACATTTATGTAAGTTTATCTCCAAAACTAGCAAGAGTACTCCAACTCGTCTTTTCTTATCTGAACTACTTTGATACCCCCAAATTCCCTCCAATGTTGTTTTAAACATACTATATGTTTTGCGGCTCCAGGCTATTTTTCTTCAGTGGGCATTGGGTAAAATGGCTCTTTTCATAGTAAAGGTTGCCGACCCCTGTTCTAGATGAAACTAATGTCTTCACACATTTTTTTTTTTTTTAGCATGGGTTACATTAAACCAACCAAAATTGTCCATAGGTATGAATGTGAGTGTGAATGGTTGTTTGTCTATATGTGCCCTGTATTTGGCTGGCGACCAGTCCAGGGTGTACCCTGCCTCTCGCCCAAAGACAGCTGGGATAGGCTCCAGCACCCCCGCGACCCTTGTGAGGAAAAAGTAGTAGAAAATGAATGAATGTTATGATTGCCACCCTGGCCTATAACCTTTTAAGCACATTTGTTCGTTGCTAAGAAAATGCGGTCATATGGATGATTGTGATTGAGTTTGCGAAGAGTACCACTCCCTTCTTTATGTCAAGCAATGTCACACTTGATTTCCATTGTTTAAAGCCATCCATGTTTAATCTAAAGCAGGGGTCTCAAACTCAATTTACCTGGGAGCCACTGTAGCTAGGGTCTGGGCGAGGCTGGGCCGCATCAGGTTTTCCAAAAAAATGCATTTATTAAAAACAAAAAAATTTAAAAAACAGAAAAATGAACAAACTTTGCTCTGGTTCTGATTTTCTACAAGAAAAGCTCTGATAAAACATTCCACTGTTCTCAAATATCGTCATTTTTATTTTTCAACACTAAATAAGATCAAGAATAAAGAAAATCAATCAGTAATAAATAAATGAATATAATAATAATAAAAGGGCAAATAATTAAAAATTAAGAAACCACATATAGAAATGAACAAAGCATTATTAGAGCCCTGTAGACATGACAAAACACGACTATAGTCACATTTATACTCTTTATTTACAACATATTGTGCAACTGCAGGTTCTTGAGACACATGCTAACTCGCAAACAAGAGAGCTAGCGACCTAAACGGTAGCCTCCAAGTTATTTCCTTTAAACTTAAAAAGCCAAAAACTTACCACTTCCACACGGATAGGGAGGATAACTATTAACAGTTATTTAACCTTTAACATGAACATTAATCAAACATAATAATTTTTTCTGTGTACATGATACCATACAGCATCCATATCAAACTTGCGCGGGCCGCACTAACATTAAACTTTCATATCTGATCTAAAGCCTAGGTTTTATGGGTCTTACAAGCTTCTATGGCTGGTCTACTTGCAAAATAACACAGGAAAGGAACACAGGTAGCATCTCCACCGGTAGGACACCAAAGCGTTCCCATGCCAGCTGTGAGACATAATCCCTCCAGTGTCCTAGGTCTGCCCCGGGGTCTTCTCCCAGCTGGGCATGCCCAGAACACCCCACAAGGAAGGCGTTCGAGAGGCATTCGGGTGAGATGTCCCAGCCACCTAAACTGACTCCTCAAGCAGCTCTACTCTGAGCCCCTCCCGGATTACTGGGCATGTGACATGCTGGTGTTTGAGCCTTAGACTGGCTGCACACCGGCGGCAGAGGGTCTTTGTTATGTCCAAGAAACTCTAGGAGAACTCAAGTTTCTTACAAATTTATACACTCGGTACAACTTTGCACGTGTGTCTTTTGTACGATTTTTGTACGTCTCACTTGCGGACCCCTATGTGTGCACCTCACATACATAATTAGCACGGCCAAGGCATCTTCACATATTTTCTACGCCCTCCATGCGTGTCAGGGTCGTCACCATAGTACACCGTAGTACATCCGGTGGTGACCTAGGCCAAAAGGCCGAGGGAGATTGACATCTCATACATAAATTTCATTCTTTTGCTAATAGTGGCTAAACCTGTTTTGCAGCATTGCACCATTGAGTGTTCTTATTCACCTTGGTGTTGCTTCATGGATCTTTCACCTGTGGTGCTTTTGTCAAACAGGTTTTTCTCCATGACAGGGAAGCCAGGCCTGTTGGTCGTCCTTGTCGCCTTCTCTTCTTACTTTCATTTCATTTCACTCTCTTTTCCCCTAAAGGTCCAAAATACTAAATCATTCTGAAAGTCGTGTTGCACATCATATGTAAATATATGTTGTGTCTGGTTCCAGGCAGAGGAGAACTGGGTGGTCCCGGTAGCTGACAGGGAGCGCTACAATGATGTCTTCAAGAAAACCGACATGGACAACGACGGCCTGGTCAGCGGAACGGAGGTCATCGAGATCTTCATGCACTCCAGCCTCTCACAGACCATGCTGGCACAAATCTGGTGAGACGGAAACGGCACAACAGGTCATCTGCACCACAAAATATGGCACACCTACAGCACGTGCTTGTATGCAGGGTGATACGTACACATTATCATCTTGGTACAGGCAGACTTTTCCATAAATTAGACTTATATTTAGTCTCATTAGATTACCCTGGTGTAGCCATTGTCAATGTTGTCATTGCATTTAGAAAGTATTCATAGTCTCTTATTATTATTATTTTTTTTAATTCCAGCATGGATTAAAATAGATTTTCCCCTCATAATTCTACACTTAACTCATATTGACCAGTATATTTTCCATGGAAAGTAATTTTGTTTTACAAATTCATAACAGATATGAAAAACGTTCATAATTCTACGTTCATAATTCTACACTTAATAACTCATATTGACCAATATATTTTCCATGGAAAGTTTTTTTTTTTTTTTTACAAATTCATGACAGATATGAAAAACGTTCAATAATTCTACGTTCATAATTCTACGTTCATAATTCTACACCTAATAACTCATATTGACCAGTATACTTTCCATTGAAAGTAATTTTTTTTTACAAATTCATGACATATGAAAAACGTTCAATAATTGTACGTTCGTAATTCTACACTTAATAACTCATATTGACGAGTATATTTTCCATGGAAAGTATTTTTTTTTTACAAATTCATGACAGATATGAAAAACATTCATAATTCTACACTTAATAACTCATATTGACCAGGATACTTTCCATGGAAAGTTTTTTTTTTTACAAATTCATGACAGATATGAAAAACGTTCAATAATTCTACGTTCATAATTCTACGTTCATAATTCTACACCTAATAACTCATATTGACCAGTATACTTTCCATGGAAAGTAATTTTTTTTTTTTTTTACAAATTCATGACATATGAAAAACGTTCAGTAATTCTACGTTTGTAATTCTACACCTAATAACTCATATTGACCAGTATACTTTTTTTTTTTTTTTTTACAAATTCATGACAGATATGAAAAAACGTTCAATAATTCTACGTTCATAATTCTACACTTAACTCATATTGACCAGTATATTTTCCATGGAAAGTATTTTTTTTTTTTTACAAATTCATGACAGATATGAAAAAACGTTCAATAATTCTACGTTCATAATTCTACACTTAATAACTCATATTGACCAGTATATTTTCCATGGAAAGTAGTTTTTTTTTTTTTTTACAAATTCATGACATATGAAAAACGTTCAATAATTCTACGTTTGTAATTCTACACTTAATAACTCATATTGACCAGTATACTTTTTTTTTTTTTTTTTACAAATTCATGACAGATATGAAAAACGTTCAATACTTGATGTATTCACAGCCCATCTCTTTCTGCAGGGGGCTGGCAGACACCAAACAGACGGGCAAGCTGACCCGGGAACAGTTCTGCCTGGCCATGCACCTCATCCAGCAGAAGATCACTAAAGACGTCGACCCGCCGTCCTCTCTCACACCGGACATGATTCCGCCCTCAGAAAGGACGGCGGCTTCAGCGCTTATTACTCCTGTAAGTCCAGACTCGGAAAAGCCCTCACTTGATTTCATCCTGCTTCCATCTGGGTTCTGCTTCCTGGCTCGGTTGTCCTGCTGTGTTTTAGCTTCTTCTTTATTGAACTGGTGTCTTTGCTGTGTGACAGAGCTTCCCAGGGCTTCTGTCTGGCGGGAGACCTGATTACACTGCACTGCCTCATGCTTGCAGAGTGAGTAATGGCGCTTTTCAACCACAAGGGGACGCTAATTGCACCTCTTCTGGCTTGTTCTCTTCCTCCTCTTGTAACGCATGTACCATTCGCCAACCTGTTTCATCCATCATCTTACACAATCCTTATGTGAGACATTAGCACATGTTTTTCCTCTTCTCTGGGTATTATAAAGATATAAAAATAGATAAAAGAGGCAACTGACCGCTCAAGCTAGCTTGTATGTCATCAAGCGTCAACGCCGGTGTTGCCAATGTGAACAAATAAAAGTTGTAGGAGACTTGTAGATTAAAGGTATATACACGTGCACAAACATTTTCAGGAGTAAAATGTGAATGAAAGGGTGGGAAAAAAAGTACTTGCACAAGTACGCCCGTTTTATTTTTTTTTCTACTTGCACACTCTAAGGCCAGGGGTCTCAAAATCAATTTACCTGGGGGCCACCGGAGCTAAGTTCTGGGTGAAGCCGAAAAAAAAAACCCAAAACGCATTTATTAAAAACTGGAAAAAAAAATCAATAAAAAAAACTATCTTCAATGCTTTTGCTTCTGCTATACCCTACACTTTTTCAGTACTTTGGTTCCAGTTTTCCACACCAAAATATCTGATAAAACGTTCCACTGTTCTCAAATATCTTAATTTTTATTTTTCTATACACAAAATAAGTTAAAGAAAAATAAATAAATTAAGAATAAAGACAATAAATCAATCAGTAATAAATAAGTAAAATAATAACAAAACAGCAAATAAGAAAAACGTAAGAAACCACATACAGTTGGTAGAGAAATTATTTTTTTCAGATTCAAATGTACAGTATTAACAGTTATTTAACCTTTAACATGAACATTAATGAAACTTAACAATTTTACCCAATTAGCAAGTTAGCATTTTACTCATTTCCATCTGGGAGCAGCGTCGTAACTTTAACAACATGTTTGATGAGATGCTTTATCGTGACGTGTATTTTCATCATTTCCTGCATTTATTTGTACCCAGCGTCATAAGCCTTTAGCTTCATTGCTAATCCAAAGCAAAACAGGGCGGGGTAACAGGGTAGGTTAACAGTATGGGCGGGGCAAAATCATGTTAATTGTGTCCGGTGTGCACACAGCTTTAAGCTGTCATTTCAACATTAAAATTTGGTATCAAGGTGGGGGCCTTAAACTAGCGTCTCGCGGGCCGCATTTGGCCCGCGGGCCGCAAGTTTGAGACCTCTGCTCTAGGCACATTATGTTAGCAGTAGCTCACCAGCTGAATATTTGCTTCACCTCTTAGTATTTATGTTATAATATTTTTACAGTATTATGGAGTGTATCGTAGCTAGCAGACAACTTGGCAGTGAAGTATTCTAGGACTTCCTGGATGACATCACTACTCGAAATGGTGCATTCCTGCATGTTGTCTCGGCACAGCGCTTTTCATGTATTGTGTGCTGCGTCCCTCACGAGACACACTTCCTTCCCGTCTTTTTGTTGTGCTGCACACAGCAGTGGGTGAAAAAGCGTTTGACCCTTTCCTGGTTTCTTCGTTCAGATCATGAAACACATTTAAATATTAGTTCATGACAACAACTGAACCCAAAATGCACTTTTTTTTATATGAAATGTTATCGTTAAGGGAGAGAAAAATATCCAAAGTTATATGGCCCTGTGTGGAAAAGTGATCGCCCCCTAAAGCTAAAAAATGGTTCGGCCACCCTTAGCGGCAACAACTGAAATCAAGAGTTTGTTATAACTTGTCTTCTAGCTCTGTGGAGGAATTTTGGCCCGGAATTGTTGTCATTCAGCCACACTGGAGGCTTTTCCAGTATGAAGCGCTTTATTTAAGGTCATGCCACAGCATCTCAATAGAATTCAAGTCAGGACTTAGACTTTTTTTTTGTTCTTCAGCCATTCAAAGGCGGACTTGCTGGTGTGGTTTGGATCATTGTGCCAAGTTTCTTTCAGCTTGAGGTCACCAACAGAGGGCCAGACGTTTTTTTTTCCATGGATGGCAGAATTCATGCTTCCATTTATCACAGCAAGTCTTCCAGGTCCTGAAGCAGATAAACAGCCCCAGACCATTACACTGCCACCACCATATTTTGCTGTTGGTATGATGTTCGTTTTCTGGGACACACACCTTCCACTTTTGTCTGGTCAGACAACAGAGTATTAATGTTCTTTATGTTCTGCATTGGGGGCTGCACGGTGGTCGAGTGGTTAGTGCGCAGACCACACAGCTAGGAGACAAGGGTTCAATTCCACCTTCGGCCATCTCTGTGTGGAGTTTGCATGTTCTCCCCCGTGCATGAGTGGGTTTTCTCCGGGTACTCCGGTTTCCTCCCACATTCCAAAAACATGCTAGGTTAATTGGTGATTCCAAATTGTCCATAGGTATGAATGTGAGTGTGAATGGTTGTTTGTCTATATGTGCCCTGTGATTGATATGTGTACCCAGACAGCTGGGATAGGCTCCAGCACCCCGCGACCCTCGTGAGGAAAAGTGGTAGAAAATGAATGAATTAATGAATGTTCAGCATTGGTTATTGTTTTGGAACTCTACCACCCAGTGTCTTTGTTATAGTGGCGTTAGGAACACTGACATGAACTGAGGCAAGTGAGGCCTACAGATTTTTGGGTGTTGTTGTCTTTTGTGACCTCTTGGATGAGTCGTCGCTGTGCTCTTGGGGTCATTTTGGTTGGCCGGTGACTCCTGGGAAGGTTCACCGCTGTTCTGTGTTTTCACTATTGTTTTCACTATTTTTTTTTTCACGGCTCTCACTGTGGTTTGCTGGAGTCCCAAAGCTTTAGAAGTGGCTTTCGAACCTTTTCCAGACTGACAGATCTCAATTAATTTGTTACATTATTAACAAACACATTATTAATTCAGTTATAATTCTTCAGTTGTGTTGTCATTGACTAATATTAAAATTTACTACATCATCTGAAACATTTAAGTGTGACAAACATGTGAAAAAATAAAGGAGGAAGGGGGGCAAACACCACCGTATGTCCCCCATACTTCGCCCTCCCAGCATCTGCTCCTTCTGCCTAACAACGTCCATCGCCCTTCCATCCATGTCAGTATCTTTATTTCTCCGTATTTCTGACTCCTCACCCCTTCTCGCCCGTCAGGACATCGCCATCCCGCCAGCGGAGGTCCTGGGCGTCAAAGAGCTGGATGACCTCAGCCAGGAAATAAGTCAGCTGCAGAGGTGAGCCCCCTCAGGCTTTTACAAGGAGTAGATTTTTGTTTGTCTTCCTTGTCGAAAAGCCAATGGGATGAGAAAAGACAGGCTCCGTTTCTTTTAATATCAACATTCATGAGCCTTTCCTCTGATATCAGCTATTTTCTAGAGAGGCTGTGCCAAGCAAAGCACTTCAACAGCCTTTCATAGTCGGATCAACTTGCTTTAACATCAGTGAGGTTCATGGCTATTCTATGTTGGTACAGGTTGCTCATTTAAGGGAAAAAAAAGCGAAACTACTAAAAAAAAACGCTTCTTAGTCCCATTTATTTAAATTTGTACAACATTGCTGCAGCATTGTAGCAAACTAATCTGTTCGCTCCATACTCTAGCCTATGTATGTCCAAACGAGGCACTCTATATGTTGCTGACTCACAGTTTTTTTTTTGGGGGGGGGGGGTGTGACAGCTAAATAACTCGCCACGGCACAAAAGAAAGTTGCGAGTGGCAGAAATCCGATGCAGAAGGTGAGAAACCTTATCCATCTCACCAGGATGTACGGGAAGTCTCCATCAACCATAAGTTCATCCATCCCTCATAACGATTTTGCATTGTTTTCTGCATGTAAAAAACATAATTATTCTTTTATAAAATGTATTTTATCTTCATATTTTGGGGTCTTTGGAACATATGTTTAAAAAAAAAAATGTGTTTTTTTTTTTTTTTTTGTACAAATTTTTTATTTACAATAACTCCTGGACTGGTCGCCAGCCAATCACAGGGCACATATAGACAAACAACCATTCACACTCACATTCATTACCTGAGATTGTTACTTAAGAAAATGTTATTCATTCATTCTTTTTCTACCGCTTTTCCTCACGAGGGTCACGGGGGTGCTGGAGCCTATCCCAGCTGTCTTGGGGCGAGAGGCGGGGTACACCCTGGACTGGTGGCCAGCCAATCACAGGGCACATATAGACATACAACCATTCACACTCACATTCATTACCTGAGATTGTTACTTAAGAAAATGTTATTAATACAGAAAATAACATATAAGACAGTTGAATTGACAACATAATAAACATACGAATATATATATATTTTTTTAACGTTGTTGTTGTTCGCACTCACTTACCGTACCCGCCATCCCTGACCACATCACTGCTTGACATAGATTAGCAGTTCCAATCAAATGTAGACTTTAATAGTCGTTTTTAATTCATGCACATCTCTCCACTCACAACATTAGACACACGTGTGATCTAATCAAAAATGACATGTGGCTGTCCTACAGAGAGAAATTCATCCTGGAGCAAGAGCTGAAGGAAAAGGAGGAGACCATCAGGAAGCAAAATAATGCTGTCCAAGTAAGATTAAGTACTAAAAAAAAAAGGAGCTTTCAGAGCCGACGTAGGTGTCACTTCATTGGCATTATGTTGTAGGACATGCAGCGTGACTTGGACAGGGAAAGCGGCAGCCTGCAGGACCTGGACTCTCAGAAGCAGGACGCCCAGAGGCGCCTGGACAAGATGGACCAGCAGCGCTCCAAGCTGGAGGGGATGCTCAATGACATTAAGCAGAAGTGTCAGGAAGAGACGCAGACGGTTAGCGGAGAACTTATCTGACTCCTTTTTGAATGAGAGTCCTGAAATGTGAAAATCCGTTTGTGCAGATCTCCACCCTGCAAAGCCAGATCCGCTCCCAGGAGACCGACATGCGGAGCCAGGAGGAGGAGGTGAGCCGCACAAAGGTGGACCTCAGCCGTCTGAAGGATGAGGAGGCTCAGCTGGAGAAGAACCTGCTGTCGAGTCGAGTCCAGCTGGATAGCATCACTAAGTCTCTGAAAAATGCCCAGGAAGAAATCAGCCAGGTGAGTGGTCACAGGATCATTTGATTAAAGTCATGGTGTGTCATTCAAAGGTACATCAGAAGATACAACATACACCCCCGAAGGTTTCAATCCAGATGCATCTAAATGAGCTGGAGGACCGCTATCAAGGAAAGACCATGCCAGGGTCTCAATAACCCCGTTTGTCTCTTTCTGTGGTTTTCAGGCTCGCAGTAAACTGTCACTCATCCAGGAGAACCAGAAGGAGGTCACCAAGACTATTGAGCAGTACAACAGCGCCCTGAGCAACCTCGTAGGAGGAAGCAACACGGTTAATTCAAGTGACCTGTTCCCAGAGAAGGAGAACGGGCTCTTCAGAAGTGCAGTGAGAATAGTCAGAAACGGCTTTTGCACTTGGTGTAATTTTCTGGATCGTTACATTATCGTCTGTGTCAACTGTTTTCCCATCAGGATGAATCGTTCAAGTCAAAGCTCGCCATGTTCAACCATAGCACTCCAAAGGAACCTCCAGCAGACCCCTTTCAGACAGAAGACCCCTTCAAATCCAACCTCTTCAAAGGTTTGTTGTATTCCTGGAGCGACATTTGGAATATTGGTCATTCGTACTTGTACTCGTAAAGAAAATCAAATATAGGTCACAACTTAGGGTAGGGGCGGGCTAACTTTTTGGACCGTGTTGAGTTAACAAAATTGTTAACGGGGGGGCCAGAATATATATTTAAGTTTGAAAGTTCCTTTCAGCTTGAGGTCACCAACAGAGGGCCAGACATTCTCCTTCCGCTTTTTTTTTTTTTTGTGTACGGCAGAATTCATGGTTCCATTTATCACAGCAAGTCTTCCAGGTCCTCAATCAGATAAACAGCCCCAGACCATTACACTGCCACCACCATATTTTACTGTTAGTATGATGTTCGTTTTCTGGGACACACACCTTCCATTTTTGTCTGGTCAGACAACAGCGTATTAATGTTCTTTATGTTCAGCAGTGGTTATTGTTTTGGAACTCTACCACCCAGTGTCTTTGTTATAGTGGTGTTAGGAACACTGACATGAACTGAGGCAAGTGAGGCCTGCAGATTTTTGGGGATTGTTGTGGGGTCTTTTGTGACCTCTTGGATGAGTCGTCGCTGTGCTCTTGGGGGTCATTTTGGTTGGCCGGTGACTCCTTGGGAAGGTTCACCGCTGTTCCATGTTTGCACTATTTTTGGATAATGGCTCTCATTGTGGTTTGCTGGAGTCTCAAAGCTTTAGAAGTGGCTTTAGAACCTCTTCCAGACTGACAGATCTCAATTAATCTTTGTTATTATGTTTTAACAAGAGGGCGATCACTTTTTCCACACCGGGCCAAGTAGGAATTAGGATTTTTACTAATATTTAAATTTTTTACATCATCTGAAACATTTAAGTGTGACAAACAACCACACACGTTGACTCGTGGGCCGCGTTGAGTTAACAAAATTGTTAAGGGGGGGCCCAGAATATGCAGATGAATATAGAATATAGGCCAGAATATATACGCTTGTAATTCTAACAGTCCGCATTTAATTATTTGTCCAATTTTATCCGTAAAAGTGTTGTAAGCTGTATGTTTTCATGTCTCTTTTTTCAGGGGCACATTAAACATCAGACCACATACAATTATGAAATTTAATTTTACAGTTTTATTTTTATCAGACATCCGACTTTGTCCGATGTTGCCAGCTTGGATGTTAAATGTTGAAATACTTAAAAGAAATCAACTGGCGGGCCATATTCGAACGCTCGGTGGGCCGCATGTGGCCCCAGGGCCGAAGTTTGCCCACCCCTGCCTTAGGGCCTCATGGACCTTTTTAGGTTACCCACAGCTGTATGTGTGTCCTCCCTCTAGATCCTTTTGGAGATCCTTTCAGAGAAAGTGACCCCTTCGCAGGCTCCTCATCTGACCTCCACAGGAGGACGGGCAGCATGTTTGGATCCTCTGAACCTTCCGTGGCGAAACCCAAGCCTCCACTCAAGGTAACATTGAAGATTTGGTGTTTTCAGCTTCACTCGCTCAAAACTTTTTTTTGTTTGTTCCCTCACAGCCTGGCTCCCACAGCCCAAAACCAAGGAATTCAGGTATGACTTTTACTATTACTATGAATTTCTCACAGGGATATTTTAACCAAAATAAAAATGTCAAACCACCTTAAACCTTAAATAAATGTTGTAAGGTGTCTTTACATAGGAGTACATGAGACAGCGGTCTCAAACTCAATTTACCTGGGGGCCACTGGAGCTAGGGTCTGGGCAAGGCTGGGCCGCATCAGGTTTTCCAAAAAAAACAACGCATTTATTAAAAATAGAAAAATATACAAACTTTTTCAGTGCTTTTTCAGTGCTTTCCACTGTTCTCAAATATCTTAATTTTTATTTTTCTGCACAAAATAAGATGACAAATAAATAAACAAATCAAGAATAAAGAAAATCAATCAATCAATCAGTAATAAATAAATAATATAATAATAATAATATAATAATAATAATAAAATGGCAAATAATAAAAACTTAAGAAACCACATATAGTTGGTGGGTAGACTAATTATTTTTTCAGATTAAAATTAACAAAGCATTATTAGAGCCCTGTAGACATGACAAAACACAACTATAGTCACATTTATACTCTTTTTATTTACAACATATTGCGCAACTGCAGGGTCTTGAGACACATGCTAACTCGCAAACTCGAGAGCTAGCGACCTAAACGGTAGCCTTCAAGTTATTTCCTTTAAACTTAAATAGCCAAAAACTTACCACTTCCACACGGATAGGGAGGATAACTATTAACAGTTATTTAACCTTTAACATGAACATTAATCAAACGTAATAATTTTTTTCTGGGTACATGATACCCATACAGCATCCATATCAAACTTGCGCGGGCCGCACTAACATTAAACTTTCATATCAAGGCGGGGGCCTCAAAGTAGTGTCCTGTGGGCCACATTTGTGTTTGAGACCCCTGGTGTAGAATATCAAACAATGAACGCAGGGTCTGGTTAATGCCAGGTCATTTTGTCGATAGGCCAGCATATTCGCAGTATAAAGTATCATTTGTTTGCCGCTTCAATATATCAATATAAGGTTGTGGTCATTTGTTTTACCGACCTGACTGGCAGGAAGAAGTCTGGCGTAGTGCGTCAAAAACGGGGCACTTTGTTACACCATGAACCCAGTGCTGTTTAATCATGCTAGTGGTTCATCCTCTGCATGATATGATGGCATTGCAAATGTTGCACTGTGCCGACTGTTCATTTTTTGGCGGAATTTCAACTCAACTTTTGAGCTCCGTTGGTCGAAATGGATGAACACAAACGCTTCTTGAATCTTCTTCTTTGTTGGTGTTCACCGACAGTTGTTACCCAACCGATGTCTTACAGCAGTCATTTTTAATAGAAGTGTAATTATGCAAATTAGACCAGACATCATTTAATGATTTTTTTTGAGCTGCCAATGTCTGCTTTGTTTACTGAGTTGGAAAGACTGATGTAGCAATGTATGCAAATGTGTCTGATCTGAATGTGAGGGAGCTTTGTGCAAAACACCTCAAAAAGGCTCCTCTTTGCTCTCTCCCGGTGACATGTTCAATAATTACCTTTTTTACTCTCTGTGGCTTCCAACGTTCCGGTGGTTTCAGGCTATTTTTAGTCCAGTGCCTACGCATTTAACCACCGCCGGCCAACTAAAAATATGCCCCCTTTACCCTGGAAAAACAGGAGGTTGGCTGGAGCCAAAGACAACAGAAAGTTTGTGACGGCACCGGGGGGCACAGTGTCTTAACGTTTGCTCCACTTCACCTTACGCATCTTAATTCAGCGTGGAAGTTGTTTTAAAGTTGGCGCTGTGGCCCGACCGCCCGCTTTGTCCAGCCATCAATCCAACACAGAGGCGACTGTGGACCTGCATGGGCTTACAGTGCTGAAAAGAAAACATGGCCAACTCTGCATGAATAGGGCTTCTTGTGGCCGCACATGCACAACAAACATATTCTATTACAATGTTTTGTTTTTTCACTGTAACCATCTGCACATTTTTTTTTTTTTGCTAAATCAGGCAGCGCAACCACAAAGCTTCAAAACAAGCCGGGCGCAGTTCTGCTGAACAGTGCTCCGACTGACGCCTTTAATTAGCTAATCAGAGACGTGCGTCAGGTTTAAACACAGTAGACACTTTTTTCAGGATTTGGCCTAACGTTGTGGAACCTTTCGCAGCCGTGATGCTGAAAATAGCTCTCACAGAATAAGCACAGTAAGATGATTTGGAGCGTGTGCTTCATTTACAGTGTATTTTAAAAGTATTTTTCCCACATTCAAATGTTCCAAATGTGCTCCTTTTGTAGAGTCATTCAGGACGGTGGACCATTTTGGAAGTAGCGCGTTTAGAAACAAGGATGGATTTGCAGACTTCAGCCAAATGCCGAAGGTGAGTAGTGTAATCATGCATTCATTTTCTACTGCTTGTCGTCATGAGGGTCGTGGGTGGGGGGAGCTGGAGCCTATCCCAGCTGTCTTTGAGCAAGAGGCGGGGTACACTCTGGACTAGTGGCCAGCCAATCACAGGGCACATATAGACAAACAACCATTCACACTCACATTCATACCTATGGACAATTTGGAGTCGCTAATTAACCTAGCATGTTTTTGGAATGTGGGAGGAAACCGGAGTACCCGGAGAAAACCCGGAGATGGTGGAATCGAACTTGGGTCTCCTAGCTGTGTGGCCTGCACGCTAACCACTCAACCGCCGTGCAACCTGAACATTGAAATATTCAAGAAAAAATTGGCTATTGGAAATTGTATATTCTTTCATTTTCTACCGCTTATCCTCACAAGGGTCAAGGGGGGTGCTGGAGCCTATCCCAGCTGTCTTCAGGCGAGACGCGGCGTACACCCTGGACTAGTGGCCAGCCAATCACAGGGCACATATAGACAAACAACCATTCACACTCACATTCATACCTATGGACAATTTGGAGCCTAGCATGTTTTTGGAATGGGGGAGGAAACCGGGGAAAACCCACGCATGCATGGGGAGAACATGTAAACCCCACACAGAGATGGCCGAGGGTGGAATTAAGATAAGATATGCCTTTATTCATCCCTCAGTGGGGTTTGTTTGCATTGCACAGCAGCAAGAGTACAGAATCAGTTAAGCAGTACAAAATACACAATATAGAAAAACAATATAAACAACCCAAGTATTAACAAAATCAACAGTTTTTCCCAGAGTTATATACAATACAGTATGTAGATAATATGAAACGAGATGAGATATATGACCAGTCTTTACACTGAGATCTTGCTAGTGAGTTAATATGAGGTATTATGGAAATACTTCACATAGAACTTAGTATATTGCATTCAGAGCCTCTTAATATTGCACATGGAGGTTGATAAGATATTGCACAGTGAATGGGGTCTGGAGTAACTATACTGACTATAAAAGCAAGTATTACACAGATGTACATAGTGGTGTAGAAGTCTATTGGGAGCAGTGCTGGTTGTACAGCCTGACAGCTGCAGGAAGAAAGGACCTATCGATAATTGAACTCGGGTTTCCTAGCAGTGATGCCTGTGTGCTAACCACTTGGAATTTTGCCCATCATTCCCAATCCTTATGTGAAACATGAACACATATTTCTTTCACTTTTCTGTGCATTATAACATGAGAAAACTAGTTAATTTGAGCTAGTGTACAATGCTGTCATTGGGATACACTTACTGCATGGTTTGATATACACACTCTGGTCATGCATTAACACGTACACTGATAATAACATGGAATAGTTGCAGTATCTTGCCCTATTTGGATGATTTTGGTACATTAGGTAGTTTTTCTCCAGTAATAGTAAAAGATTTTGTGTTCAGTTGTGTTGTCACTGACTAATATTCTAATTTCTTTGATGATGATAAACATGCAAAAAGATAAGAAATCAGGAACACCACTGTATTTTACACTTGCGAAAAACTGACTCCCGCCTCTGCCAAAAACACCAACCAACATTCCACTTTCACATAAAGGCAGTGCATGGTAGATTATGCACAATATATTTTGACATACTTATAGGTGCCAGTATCAGACCTTCGGTCTCGGGCTGATACTGACACTTGGGGGCATGATACCTGGCCTGATACCAGCCAAACCATGTGATGATCTTATTATCACATACTATTTAATCATGAGCTTATTATCACGTACTATTTAATCAAAAGATCATTTTGTTTTCAGAAAATGTTCAGTTTATTCCATGTATTATATCTAAACAGTGTAAACACAATAATTGCAAAAATATTTCAACAATAATATTTTATCAACAGTCTTATCTTATCAATGTCTGACTATTAAAGTTCCATTAATCAAGTTTGGGTTTTTTGGTGACTGGAGAAGCACTAGGCACTAAGCACTCGTGTGCTGTTCTCTGATTGGTTGTTTCACGGGCACGATACCAGAGTGGACAGCTACGGGGGCTGATACTGGACATGGTTAAACTCTATATTTTATCAGTATCACTGCCCTGGGCTTTGACACAGTATCATTTCGGCCTTTTCCCGTATCATTCATGGGCGGTTTCTAGGGTACAGGGACAATTAATACTGTAGTATGTGATAATGTTTAAGTCTCACATGACATCTACTCCAGACAATATAATACAAAATTAATAATCCATTAATGACATTTTCAGTATAAGCTACCTTTTGGACACCCCTGCTCACCCTGGTTATTCGGTCATACATGTTATTTGTTATACTTTTGTTTTTTTTTAAATCACTTTCCGTGTGTGTTAACAGAAATCAGACAATCCTGTCCTACCATCAAAGAAAAGCGTTCCTAACCGGCCTGCCCCCCCCTACGGTAAGTGTGTTTGTGATAAGTGTTCCACTGTCACATTGACATTTCTTTGGAATGGAAATCTTAAAGTATGTAATAAATAAAATCTGTTATTATTAGTAGTAATAGTACTATGGCCAGTCATTAAGAATACAAATGGTCGTTGAGTTATACACTTTTATCACCACCACCATCGTGTCCAAGCCGAGAGCCAACAGATAGCACCTTAGCCACCCATTGTAGCAAACACGTATGGAATCACCACGTCTTAGCTGCCAGCACTAATATTGGAATATTAGTAGTTACCAATCCAATCCACTTTATTTATATAGCACATTTTATAAACAGAGTTTCCAAAGTGCTGCACAGACTAGGAAAAATAAAAAGTAATAATCCAAAACTAAAAGATCATTTAAGAAATAAAATAGTAAAATAGATATTAAAATATTAAAAACAAGAAACAAAGCAATAAAAGTATAAAAAATAAAACCAATTACAATAAAAACGGAGAACTAAAAGACACAGAGGACCATACGACTCACTCCGAGTTAAAAGCCAGAGAATAAAAGTGGGTTTTAAGACAAGACTTAAAGCTTTCCATGTTGGGGGCCTTTTTTTACTTGGGAGGGGAGAGAGTTCCACAGCCTGGGGCCAACCACAGAAAAGGCTCGGTTCCCCCCTGGTCTTAAGTCTCGTCTTAGGCACCACAAGTTGGAGCTGGCCCTCGGACCTCAGTGACCGCGCTGGAGAGTAAATTTGGATGAGGTCCGAGATGTATTTGGGGGCCAGCTCATTCAACGCCTTAAAAACAAACAATAAAATCTTAAAATCAATCCTAAAACGAACAGGCAACCAATGTAGGGAGGCCAGAATTGGGGTGATGTGCTCCCCCTTTTTGGTTCCTGTTAAAAGCCGTGCCGCAGAGTTCCGCCACCTTGGACTGATGTTTTGTGGGTTTTTGACTTTGTATTCTCATCTGCTGGGTAGTATAAAATAACATTTGTCCCACGAAGTTTGCCAATCTTGTGACAAGACTGGCGAATGTCATCTTTTTAGAAATGCGAACAAGATTACTCCGGCTCCTCGAGTGTTTCAGCACAAGCCTTCAAGGCGTAATAAGCAAGGCAGGTTTATTTATAGAACACAGTTTCTACATGAGGTAATTCATAGTGCTTTATGGGAAAGAAGGGTAAAGTCACTTCATAAAAATAAAAACATTCTAAAATTCAAAATGAATTACAACTGAGTACAGTTTTGAAATTATTGCACATCTTCTGGAAGATTGTTCTAAATTAGATCGATGTACACTAAATGTACTTTGGCGCAAGACCATGAGAAGACTTGCATACAATCAGAGTTTTTTTTTTTTTCGAAGTCTCTTCTCTGAGCGACAGGAAGCCAGTGCTGAGCGTCATATTTCCTGGTTCTTGTCAGGACTGGAGCAGAAGCATTCTGGATGTACTGCTGCTGTTTTACGGCTCGTTTAGAGAGCCTGCTGAGAAAGGCCATTACGGTAGTTTAGCCTACTGGTGGAAAAAGCGTGGATTAGACTCTCTAAATCTGGCTTGGATACAATACCCTTGATTTTGGCAATAAATTTTACGTAGTATAAACGGCATCATCAACAGGAGGAGCAAAGTAGTTCCAGCTCGTTGCGGAGGTCTCTTAAGCTTTCCCGTTTTGCTTTTCAAAACAATATGCGTTCAAAAGAGTAATACATTTGCATTATCGTTATTTTCTCTCCATATCACTGCATGCTGCCCTCTATTGTTGTGTTTGTGTGTGTGTGTCCCAGACTCAACGTGTGCGGGTGAACAGAGAGAGTTAGCATTGCGTCGTTCTTCATGTAAACAGCAACTAGCTGGAACTACTTTCTGCCACAATAAAAATCGACCGGAGGCCTCCGGTATAAAGCTTGGGTACACACAAAACAGGGCCCAAAAGTTGTTTAAAAGTATATTACCTAATAAAAACACTGTTACGCACCCTTTATAGTTGGTGTACACACTTTTTGGAGACATGGCAAAAAGGTGACTTGATCATAGAAATAATGGAAGCCAATACAGATTTATTCATGTTGTTTGACATGACACTGATGGATATCATTTGGCGTTTATTAAAAAACACCATTATGCATGAGCTACAAAAAGGTATATGACAAACAAACAAAACACAGTTCTTGAATATTATATATAGCAATATTATATATATAGCAATTAATTTTTGACATAAACCTCCAGCTGGGCTGCACGGCGGTCGAGTGGTTAGCGTGCAGACCTCACAGCCAGGAGACCAGGGTTCAATTCCACCCTCGGCCATCTCTGTGTGGAGTTTGCATGTTCTCCCCGTGCATGCGTGGGTTTTCTCCGGGTACTCCGGTTTCCTCCCACATTCCAAAAACATGCTAGGTTAATTGGCCACTCCAAATTGTCCATAGGTATGAATGTGAGTGTGAATGGTTGTTTGTCTATATGTGCCCTGTGATTGGATGGCCACCAGTCCAGGGTGTACCCCGCCTCTCACCCAAAAGACAGCTGGGATTGGCTCCAGCACCCCCCGCGACCCTCGTGAGGAAAAAGTGGTAGAAAATGAATGAATGAATGAATGAATAAACCTCCAGCTTTCCAACTAGGATTTCCACCTCAGTTTCCCAGTCCCGGAAGAACTTATGAGAATTTTAACTTTTTTCCAAAATAAAAGCCAAATATTTCCACATTGGAGCACAGCTGAAATAACAAAATAAACATGTTTTGGTGTCGTGTGCAATTTAACTTAGGTGTACTAAGTTATTTACGGCAAACTCAACTTACATCACAGCCTAGGAACGGAACTGGTAACATAACCCAAGGTTGCCAGGTTGTGTGTTGTGAATCCACACTTCCCTATTTGCGCTTCAAGGTGCAGCGTTCTTCCTTGTCAACAAGAAGCCTGCCACTCAAGATACATTGCACGCCTGCATTTGGAGAATCAAAAAGCGTGTGTGTGTGTGTATGTGTGTATGTGTGTGTGTGTGTGTGTGTTAGTCATGCGAAACCCGCAAGCCATGCCCAGCGCGTGCCCTTCCGCTGTGACCTTGCACTTGTGCTTTTAAGCAGAAGCCACAGCGTGAGAAAGTCAGCGTTCCCCTTTGCTTGACCACACATGGTGGCAGCGGTGTGTGTGTGTGTGTGTGTGTGTGTGCGCGCGTGCACCATACATAATGGAGTATGAGTTGAAAAGGTGTTGCTGTCACTGCAAAACAAATTCTTATTCAATTCAAACTTAACTTATAATCCAGATTCTCACCACTTTCATCTTTGTGCGATGCCACACGTTGATCCAAAACAAGGCAAGCATCAACAGACAAACTACATCCAACAATTTTTGTGTAATGGAGTGCTCTAAAGTGCCACGACCGCTTTTGATGTTCACCTTTTACGTATGTTTTTTTTTTCTTTGCTTTGGTGACAGTTCGAGTATTTTGCAAGCCCGCTGCACCTTGCTTTCTGTCGCAATTGTGCAACGCAATATTGTGCAACTTTTCTTTTTTACATTTCTTCTGTGTATACAACTTGTCGAGTTGGGGTAACATCACAAACTCGTTCAGATCAACATTTGCGTTTCAGTATGTGGACTCAAACAGCTAAAATAATGCATAAGGCTAAAAAAAACCAATTAGCTAAAAATGTCATCCAATACTTCTCTACAAGAGAGGAGAAATATGATCTCAGGGAAGAAGTACATTTGAAACACTTCTATGCTAGGACTACGTTAAAAAGCCATAGCATTTCAGTATGTGGAATCAAACTATGGAATGGATTGAGTAAGGACCTCAAACAATGCACAACGATGAGCCAATTCAAGAAACAATACAAGCAGTTGATGTTTGCTAAATACAAGGATGAAGAGTCTTGAACCAGTCATGATGTGCTATATATATCACTATATTGACACTTACTATGGTACCCATTATGTCATTGGATGCTCATATCACCTCCTACTTTGGTACGTGACAAAAATAAAATAAATAAATAAAAAACTTAAACTATATTAGGAAAGCAGGAAGTGAACAAATGTAACAGTTGCTGATTGTAAAAGTACCAGATGGAGGGGTAGGATTTAATAAGCTTTGCTTCTTCCTACTCCTTTTGGACATGTGGAACTGTGAACTGATTATGGGATGCACTCAATTGTAATCTGATGCATGTTCAAATGAAATAAAACCATTACCAAATGTTAACTACATTGGAAACACAAAGTGATAGCCTTGCAAACCGCACCTAACCGTGTCGATTTATGTATAGACAACCACAACACGGCTGTTGCACCGACACCAGCCAAATGTTTTTTAAGTTATAAGTTGGTCTGTACAGGTTTCAATTCCACCCTCAGCCATCTCTGTGTGGAGTTTGCATGTTCTCCCCGTGCATGTGTGGGTTTTCTCCGGGTACTCCGGTTTCCTCCCACATTCCAAAAACATGCTAGGTTAATTGGCGACTCCAAATTGTCCATAGGTATGAATGTGAGTGTGAATGGTTGTTTGTCTATATGTGCCCTGTGATTGGCTGGCCACCAGTCCAGGGTGTACCCCGCCTCTCGCCGGGATAGGCTCCAGCACCCCCCATGACCCTGGTGAGGAAATGCGGTAGAAAATAAATGAATGAATGAAAGTTGGTCTGTATCATCTGGCGACGTGAATAGTTTTTTTCATCATCGTGTGTCATGATGAGTTGTTTATTTTGTTTTTTCCTGGCAGAAATTGAAGGCGAGCAGGTAAGCTCGGTCAGAGAATTCGTCCCAGTACTTTTTGCATGCGATCTTCAGCACGTTGATCCGAGCTAGCATGTACAAGGTGGATTTGTTGGCCAAGTGTGTCTGCGCTTTCATCTGCTTTGCAAATCTCAAAATCACCCCAGCTGTGTTTGAATGTATTTTCCTTGCTTTTAAAAAAAAAAAAAAAAATTTGCATCCCAGATCCAAGTGGAGCCTTTGGCCTGTGCTGTACTTCCTCGGTTAATGTCGTGTTCTTTGCTTTCTAGTTTGGAAGTGAAAGCCAGCAGCTGGAGTGGGCCAAGCGTGAGAGCGAGCGCGAGGAACACGACAGGCTGTGGCGGCTGCAACTCAAGGAGCAGCAGGACCTGGAGTTGGCCATCGCTCTCAGCCGGGCCGACCATACCAGCACCTGAGAGTGGGGGAGAGGGCGGCGCCCCACCGACAGACTCCAAACCCCACCCCCCATTCGTCCTCCTTTCTTCACTGCTTCCTGACATTTGCACTAACACCGAACCAACACTCCCAAAGCCCGTCTCGTTCATCCCTGCTGCACGCCGGCCCGGTGTCCGATGATCCTGCATGGAGCGTTCACTGCTCCCAAAGCGCCTGGCTGCTACAATCATGGCCGGGACACAACGTTGATGGACGCTCTTCCATCTTTGCCACACTGCCTTATTATTCCAAAGCCTTTCTTGTTTTATTTTATTGTATTTATAAGCAAAGGTATGAAATGCACTAAATCAGTTGGTTTTATTAGCTTTGAATTTTAACAAACTCTTTCTATACTGTAAATATAAAAGACAATGATGCTTTGGCAGATCTTGGATTATTATACGATTCTATTTTGCTAACCTTATTTAGCAATAGCACTGCAAACTACAAGCACAACAATAAGATATATATTATCAATTATCTATAAGAAATCCCAATTGAAACAAAGCATGATTATCTTTTCTATTTAATCTGATTATATCGGGAAAGTGTACTTAATCAAATGGCCATCGTGTGTATCAAATGTGCATCTCGTGTTTTATTTTCCTTGCACTACTGGAATACGTTACATTAGGAGCTCCACAGGGTTTGATGCAACATTGTTTTTTATTTAAAACCACTGATACTGTTACAGCGTGTGATTAGTAATATATCAGTAATAATATACTTTACACCACGGCTGGTTTTTAGACGCTTCATTCTGAATTTGGACTTCTCTTTTTACCACAATATCTCCATCTGTCCTAGACACTACCACTAATCTACATACTCTACCTATTTATCAACATATATGTGTCATGTTACAGGATGTGTTAATATCTGGTGGTTTCTAAATGATTGATCGAGCAGTTCTGGATGAAAGTCAAACTTATCTTTTCATTATTTTTATTATTAATAAAAAAAAAAGCAACCTATGTGGGAATTTAACATTGTGAAGTAGCAAAGTTTCATAGTGAAACTCCCAAGACAAAAGTGAAATGAGAATGTTTGAATTTGCATTCAAACCTGCAGATATTTTTGGACCTTTTGCCCACTTCCTTCTTTTTAATATGAACAATGTCTCTCTCTTTCTCAGAACATCACCACCGTGGACCAGCTGCTGCGTCTAGAACTGGATGCAGGACCATTTTACATATTTTCTATAGCACCTGTCGACCGTTTTTGGAAATCCAGTTGGAATAGGTGCAGATTCTGGAAGATCTGGAAAGCCTTCTGCACCGGTTAGCGTATCCACAGCTGAACACAAAGCACTGAAAATGAGTCTAAGCCTTTGAAAAGCAAAGTCATGGGCCATCTCAATGGCAAAGGCAAAAACGTTTTCTCTCTTTGAATGCATTCGCATTGTTGGGCCGTTCTTTTGAGCGTTACTTTGCTGCTGAGGGTGGACGTGTTAAAACATTTGAAATTTCTTTAACGATTCTGAGGGTCATGGAAAAAAATAATCAAGTGGTAGACCCCCCCCAAAAAATATCACAAAAGATCTCATTGACTGTCCGTCCTTGCAATATTCATTTCAGTAATCAGAAATACTGAATAATCTGTTCTTTAGCATACCAGATTGCTATATGCTATTTGTTTGATTTATTTGACCTCTAAAACTAATAAGAATGCTTTTTAATTGCAGCCAAGCCAACATTGGATTAATCGTGATAAAGGTGACGTGCAGCCCACCTCATGGCCAAAGACAAACGGTAAAGACAATCCTGATTAATTTGCATATTCATGCAGAATGTTACAATTGAGTAAACATTGAATCCCGATTTTACAATGTAGAAACGATGTGTTTAGTGTGTGCGTCACACATAATCGACCCCTCCACCACCTTCTCCTTTCTCAGCAGGAATTGATCATCTGGACGTGTGTTTGGATCAACATACAGCATACATGGACACCTTGTTTCTCCCCAGTGGCGGTAGCACTCATGCACCATCACGCTTGACCGTATAGACAAGACACATCTTGCTCCTTAGGTGGGTTGCCAGATAGTTGTCGGCGGATACCACATCTATACCGCTATGCAAGCTGTACACTGACTACTCTAAGGCACATGTTGCATTCCTCTGTAATTCCTAAATACCGTATGATTCAAACGCTAAAAATCTCGCCATGAATCACATCTTGGTTGATTCATTTCAAACCGACTGCAGCGGCGCACCGAGGCCCAAATCATAAAACCTCCTGTCCATGTCCAAATACTTGTGGACCCGGTCAAATTGGCGCCCGGCCGGGATGCTTTTGAAGCGGGCGGAGTGACACCACGCAGCTTTGAGACGGGTAGCCTTGTATGTAATTGTAGTATTAAGGGGGCTGCGTTTGATGTTGCTGTAATTTCTAGCCATCAGAAAAGTGGGAATTTGAGGGCTCCCTGATGAGGCTTTGCTGCGTGCGCCCCTCTTGTCCAGACGGCTCCGGGCTCACTCTGTAATCATGGAAAATGGAGTGTTTGTATTTATAGGCTAAGCCCACAAGTGGCTGCAGCTTGCGTGTCCCTTGCAGCTGCAAAACATCACAGTGGAAATCAAGCGCTCATATTTTTTCAAAGTAAAGCGCTTTGCACAAATGGCAACATGTAGAACCCACTTTGCTGTGATGCCGTTCCCACAAAACACAAGTCACTTTCAGATTTTAATATTTACAATAAATACACATTTGGCAGTATAAAATCATGTACATATATATATATTTAAGTACAAAATAATGCACAGGACGTCAAGCCCTGATAGTGTACAGAAGGGGGCTGGAATCACCACACAATAATAATAATAATAATAATAATAATTAAGCCATTCAGTTCATTCATTGAGGCAGTTTTCTTTGGGAAAAACATTGTCTTTTGCACTTCCTGCGGACAAGATTGTCTACTAAAGTGGTGTGTGTGTGTCACCGTCAACAGTAGCAGAGTCATAGAAAGGCACTTGTGTATCACACGTAGCTTTCCAGTTGTGTCAATGCAGAGCAGAATATGGACTACATCTCAATACCTGGGGATATCAGGCATAAACTAAAATTTTATTGGTCGCCGTCAGCACAAATATGAAGAAATACATTCTTCAGCTGTGTACTATATGGAATATTATAGTTTCCTAAGATATTCCCATGTATTGAGATGCATCAGGTACAGGGCCAGCCCCTTTTTTCCAAGCAAAGTAGTACCAGCCACATTATTGGATAACATTCTTAATATTAGAATCATATATATATATAAAACAAAGTCTTTGGTCACGTGGAAATATTTTAAATATCAAAACCATCCCAACAACCCCCCCAAAAGTGAGTCCTTCACATGTGTCTCTTCATGTGCAGTGCGAGGTGATCAGACCTGGAGAAGGCCCGCTCGCACAGGTGACACTGGAAGGGCCGGTGTCCGGTGTGTTTGCGGAAGTGACGCGTCAGCTCGTCCGAACGGGCGAACTTCCATCCGCAGCCTTCCCAGCTGCAGTGATACGGCTTCTCACCTGCACGGAAACACGCGTGATTAAGGTGGGGTTGTTTTGGATTGTGATCCGTGGTGCGTTTGGACGCTGCGAAACGCTGCTCTTACCCGTGTGCGTGCGCAGGTGCGCCTTCAGATGCGAGCTCTTCGTGTACGTCTTCCCGCAGCCGGCGAAGGTGCAGGTGTGCGTGGCGGTGCGCTTCCTCGGCCAGGTGCGTCGCCCCCGCTTGGGCTTGGCCTCCAGAAGCTCCAGTGGGGAGGACGGCGGCGTGAGCATCACTCTCTGAGCGCCGGGCTGCATGCTGAGGGCTTCGTCGTAGACGCCGAAAGCCGGGTGGTGCCCTCCATGGTAGGCCATGTGCATGTGATGGGGTGCGTGTTGGAAGGAGGTCGGGTTGTGGTACTTGTGACCGGAGAAGCAGCTCATCTGCGGGCACATGTCCGAGGCCGCCTGCTCGTCCGGGCTGAGAGGGGGCGTCAAGGGGGAGATGGCCACTCGGGGTTGCTCGAAGGACATCATGCAGGAAACGTTCCCCTCCTGCTTGATCTTGCTGCAGCTTTGAGGCACCATACCCAACACGGGGCCGTAGCTCTCCATGGGGGGCTCCACCTTGATGTCCTGGCGCGGGAACGGCGTGGTGTTGACGTAAAACCTGCCCTGCACTGCGGGGGGGCTACGCGTTGCGCCGTAGCCGCCGCCACCACCGCCACCTCCGGGCTCAGAGCGCAGCAGCTCCGTCATGAGGCTGGCACCGTACGGCGGTGGCGGGGACCGGTGGTCCCCGGACGCGGTTGGGAAGGCGGCCTCCTCGCTGTACACCCCCGGGTCGGACGGAGCCACGTAGGCGGTGCTGTTGGCCAGAATAAAATCCAGATCCAAGTAGTTGCTCAGGTCCTCGTCGTCCTTTTTGGCGCACAGGTTCTCCACCCCGTGCACCGTCTCCAGCATGGAGCAGACCCCGGATGAGGGGGGCTTGTCACTTTCTGCTTTCCACCTCTGAAACGTCAAAACACGCATTTAAAAAAAAGTCTGGTTTCAGGCAGAACTCTACAAGACTTTAGACTTACGTGTTCCCACGGCTTCTCTCTGGCGTTTGTGAAAGTGGAGAAGGACGGCAGCATCACCCCCGATAGAGCCATGTTTTGGTTTTGCGTGGCAACACAAAAAAAGCTGCGCGTAAATCCGTGCGCCTTTTTCCCCCGCTTGATCCGCAACAAGTGTTCTCGCCCGGCTGTGTGCTGCGAGTAGGAGGGCTCCTTTTTATAAGTCCCCGTCCCCGGTCGGGCTCGGCCAATTGTGGGGCAGTCAGGAAACCACGTCGCTGGCGTGTAATTTTAGCGCTTTATAAAGCGGCTTGCAGGGGAACTCTGGCGCTTCCAGTGCGCGCAATGAAGGCTACGGTGCTCGGCTAGTCAAGCTCTTTAAACGTACGGGGAGGGGGGAGGAGGAGACGTGCCCACGTGTAATGACGCACAACCCCCCCACACACACCCCACTGTCACGCCCCACTTTGAGCTGGAAAAAAAGTGTCATGTCGCTTTCAAACACACTCCAGCCGTTCATATGGCAACCGTTACGTAATGCGGTATTCAATGGACAGATATTGAACAGATATGTATATGCTCAAGACAAGAAAATGATAATTTTGTTGTGGGTGTGGCTTGCAGGTGCGCATGGAAGTGTCCCTAATATATCGGGGTGTCTCATGCCGATGAATGGAAGAGCAACAGGTTTTGTTGCGGCCCAGCAGGCTTGTCCAAACAGGCGCCAGTCTGGTCGGACAAAGCGGGGAAAAGAAGCATTAAAGCGGCTTGGATGTAAACATGATTTCTAGCAACATCCCATTCAAGTGCTAATGCTTTTATTTGCATCACAACCGCGGCGGCAGCACGGAAACTTAAGACGCCGATATCGATGGTTGGTTTGGGGCAGCAATTATAGCTATAGGCGTGGATTGGATAGCTATAGCTATAGATATGAGGTGTCACGTGTGTCACTCTTTGTTTTTAGACGTATGTCATCTCTTGTTTGGACACACCTTGGATACATACACTACATATATGTACGTGTGTATGTATGTATGTATGTATATGTGTGTATGGAGACTGTATATATACAGTCTATATATACACAAACATATATGTGTGTGTATGTGTACATGTGTGTATATATATGTATATGTGTGTATGTACGTATGTGCATATGTATTGCATATTGCATGTGTATGTATGTATGTGTGTGTATATGTATGTGTATGTACGTGTGTATATATGTATGTATGTGTATGTATGTGTGTGTATATATGTATGTGTATGTACGTGTGTATACGTATATGTATGTATGTGTATGTACGTGTGTATACGTATATGTATGTATGTGTATGTACGTGTGTGTATATATGTATGTATGTGTATGTACGTGTGTGTATATAAGTATATATGTGTATGTACGTGTGTGTATATATGTATGTATGTGTATGTACGTGTGTGTATATATATGTATGTATGCGTATGTACGTGTGTGTATATAAGTATGTATGTGTATATGTGTATGTACGTATGTGTATGTATGTGTGTGTATATATGTGTGTATGTGTATGTACGTGTGTGTATATATGTGTGTATGTGTATGTACGTGTGTGTATATAAGTGTGTATGGGTATGTACGTGTGTGTATATATGTGTGTATGTGTATGTACGTGTGTGTATATAAGTATGTATGTGTATGTACGTGTGTACATATGTATGTATGTGTATGTACGTGTGTATATATGTATATATGTGTATGTACGTGTGTGTATATATGTATGTATGTGTATGTACGTGTGTGTATATATATGTATGTATGCGTATGTACGTGTGTGTATATAAGTATGTATGTGTATATGTGTATGTACGTATGTGTATGTATGTGTGTGTATATATGTGTGTATGTGTATGTACGTGTGTGTATATATGTGTGTATGTGTATGTACGTGTGTGTATATAAGTGTGTATGGGTATGTACGTGTGTGTATATATGTGTGTATGTGTATGTACGTGTGTGTATATAAGTATGTATGTGTATGTACGTGTGTACATATGTATGTATGTGTATGTACGTGTGTATATATGTATATATGTGTATGTACGTGTGTATATATATGTATGTACGTGTGTGTATGTATGTATGCGTATGTACGTGTGTGCATATGTATGTATGCGTATGTACGTGTGTATATATGTATGTATGTGTGTGTATATGTGTGTGTATGTACTTGTGTGTATATAAGTGTGTATGTGTATGTATGTATGTGTGTGTACATATGTATGTATGTGTATGTATGTGTGTGTATATATGTATGTATGTGTATGTACATGTGTGTATATATGTATGTATGTATGTGTATGTACGTGTGTGTATATAGCTATGTATGTGTATGTGCGTGTGTATATACGTATGTATGTATGTGTATGTACGTGTGTATATAAGTATGTATGTGTATGTACGTGTGTGTATATATGTATGTATGTGTATGTGCGTGTGTGTATATATGTATGCATGTGTATGTACGTGTGTGTGTATATATGTATGTATATATGTATGTATGTACGTATGACAATTATCGCCCCAATATCAGTATAAAAATATATTGGTCGACGTCGGTATTGGATTTTTTTCCCAATCATGAAAAACGATATAAAAAAATGTTGTACTGTATACAATGTCATGTCATGTTACACATATCGGTATCCATATCGGCTGATATCGGTATTGGAAATTGACAGTTTCAACAAAAAAGCCAATATCGGACAATCCTAATATAGTTTTTATAAATATTACAGTAATATAATAAATATACAATATTATAGGTCATGAGATGGTGTGCTTCATGAAATGTCATGTCTTCCAGCTCACTCCGTGATTGGCCAGTGGTGATGATGGACATGATGATGATGATGGAGATGATGATGTCAACAAACGGCTCACCTCACGTCCAGCTGTCCTTGTCCGCCGTCAGCGTCTTGTGTGTAAAGTGTATCACGCATCATGAGATCTGGTAAGGTCAGCTGATCCAACCTTGTCTACAACCCGTACGCATGTCTTCCACGTATCTGAGCTTTCTACGATATCACTCTTCTTCTTCTGTATCACGTCCATTGGATAAAAACAATGCTTCCATCACGTGCCACCACAGGGTCGTCCTTTATTAGCGTGACACTTCTATTTACAGTATCTATGTATCTCATGACAAAATGGCAGAAATAGCAATGAGTCTCTCATTGGAATTTTGGACAGTCATCTTTGCAAAATTGTTGTATGCATCATAAACCTGCACACTCAATTTATACCTTTATACTGAAAGGTCGATCATAATGTATGAATTATGTATCATGATATCAGTGTATTTTTGATTGTTTTTCTCCCTAATTTCAATCATAGTGCATGAATTATGTATCATGATATCACAATTTATCACAACAGTTTTTCTCCCAATGTGTGGATCATAGTGTGTGAATTGCGTATCATGATATCACAATCTATTCTGATAGTTTTTCTGCCAATACCCGGATCATAGTGTATGAATTATGTATCATGATATCACAATTTATCCTGATAGTTTTTCTGCCAATACCCGGATCATAGTGTATGAATTATGTATCATGATATCACAATTTATCGTGACAGTTTTTCTCGCAATATGTGGATCATAGTGTATGAATTACGTATCATGATATCACAATTTATGGTGATTGTTTTTCTCCCAATGTGTGGATCATAGTGTATGAATTCTGTGTCATGATATCACAATTCATTGTGATTGTTTTTTTGCCAATACCTGGATCATAGTGCATGAATTATGTATCATGATATCACAATTTAGCGTGATTGTTTTTCTCCCAATATTTTCAACATGGTATATGAATTATGTGTCATGATATCACATTTTATCGATATTGTTTTTCTCCCAATGTGTGGATCATAGTGTATGAATTACGTATCATGATATCACAATTTATGGTGATTGTTTTTCTGCCAATACCTGGATCATAGTGCATGCATTATGTATCATGATATCACAATTTAGCGTGATTGTTTTTCTCCCAATATTTTCAACATGGTATATGAATTATGTGTCATGATATCACAATTTATCGATATTGTTTTTCTCCCAATGTGTGGATCATAGTGTATGAATTACGTATCATGATATCACAATTTATGGTGATTGTTTTTCTGCCAATACCTGGATCATAGTGCATGAATTATGTATCATGATATCACAATTTAGCGGGATTGTTTCTCTCCCAATATTTTCAACATGGTATATGAATTATGTGTCATGATATCACAATTTATCGATATTGTTTTTCTCCCAATGTGTGGATCATAGTGTATGAATTACGTATCATGATATCACAATTTATGGTGATTGTTTTTCTGCCAATACCTGGATCATAGTGCATGCATTATGTATCATGATATCACAATTTAGCGTGATTGTTTTTCTCCCAATATTTTCAACATGGTATATGAATTATGTGTCATGATATCACAATTTATCGATATTGTTTTTCTCCCAATGTGTGGATCATAGTGTATGAATTATGTATCATGATATCACAATTTATGGTGATTGTTTTTCTGCCAATACCTGGATCATAGTGCATGAATTATGTGTCATGATATCACAATTTAGCGTGATTGTTTTTCTCCCAATGTGTGGATCATAGTGTATGAATTACGTATCATGATATCACAATTTATGGTGATTGTTTTTCTGCCAATACCTGGATCATAGTGCATGCATTATGTATCATGATATCACAATTTAGCGTGATTGTTTTTCTCCCAATATTTTCAACATGGTATATGAATTATGTGTCATGATATCACAATTTATCGATATTGTTTTTCTCCCAATGTGTGGATCATAGTGTATGAATTACGTATCATGATATCACAATTTATGGTGATTGTTTTTCTGCCAATACCTGGATCATAGTGCATGAATTATGTATCATGATATCACAATTTAGCGTGATTGTTTTTCTCCCAATATTTTCAACATGGTATATGAATTATGTATCAAGATATCACAATTTATCACAACAGTTTTTCTCCCAATATGTGGATCATAGTGTATAAATTACGTATCATGATATCACAACTTATCGTGATTGTTTTTCTGCCAATACCTGGATCATAGTGTATGAATTACGTATCATGATATCACGATTTATGGTGATTGTTTTTCTGCCAATACCCGAATCATAGTGAATGAATTATGTATCATGATATCAGCGTATCGTTAGTTACCACTACTAGTGTACTTTTATCATTTTAAAGTTTTTAAACTGTGAAATTGTCCACATTGTTGCTTTAATGCGGTACTGCTGTGGCAGGGAGTACTTTCAATGTTAGTGCTGAGCTGCCAACATGTACACATTTACTGTACTCGGCATGCAGTTTGATTCTCCATGTTGGTACGTTCTCCTGGCTTCACTTTCAAGTACAGTCTGTACAGTACAGATAAATAAATAGTATCAGCTTCTCGGTATTATTTTAAACCGGGAGGGGGGGCGGGCATGAAAACATTTCTGTCCCCTGGGGGGGGGGGGCATGACAGAAAATAATTGAGAACCTCTGCATCAATGTCATTCAAAGAGTTGACTTTGCATGCAGTTGAATGGTGGCAAGTGAACGCATCACAAGTGTGTTTACTTGATTATTGATCCATATTGATCCGTACCTGGGTGGGAATTCCATCCAAGCAGTGAAGCGTGGAAGCTTCTTTGGTATTCGGTCCTTGTTAAGGACTTGGTAATTGATCCCCGTAGGGACATTCTCCCCCCCCTGACCCCCCTCCCCTTTTGTTTTGAAAGGAGCCTTGAGAGGTCAAGAGCAAGACAAACAGCTCGAAGCGTTTTGGCGTTGAGTGTCATCCGCTAACTGCAAGCTAGCAGCTGCAGTGAAAGCAGAAGCACCGACGTCGATGAGCAACACTTTCACTGAAAACACACCGGGAACGTCTTTCCCGAACGCTCTTTTTTACGCAATCTCGCCGTCATTGGGCAACCCGTGTGTGTGTGTGTGTGTGTGTGTGTGTGATTTCACAATTGTAAAGCTGCTATTGTTGTGCGTCCGTACTTAAGCGAGCAGCTTCTCATCAAGCTGTCAGCCGGCTAACGAGTCGTGAAGGTGACGACGATTCCTCTGAGATGTTCTGTTTTGCCAACACGCTTTTTCCCACAAGCCAACTATGCCGCTTTGTTTTCATCCTAGGCGTGCTTTTTAGGAATCCGGTCGAGGCAGATGGCTGCCCCACACTGAATCACGGGTCTGGGTGGAGGTTTTTTTTTTTTTTATTCTGTGTTGCCTCGCCTAAGTGCCTGTTTACTGTTCCCACTTGTCTTCGGATGCACGTTGAGGAAGAAGGGGAAACCTTGTTAGTTCCCTGGCCTAGCATCTTCGGAGTTTTGTTTCAGTTTTTTTTTTAGGTTCCTTATTTGGGGCCTGGGTCTCAATGATAATTCTATAGGGGTGTTTAAAAAAACGACGCTCCAAAAAATTTCAAATCAATTTCTTTATTGTAAATTTTGGTATATAATTAATATTTAATTATAAATAAAATTAATAATATCAAATAATTATTATTTCATTATATATATATAATATTATTTATTTTATTATTTTATTTATATAAATTATATATTATATCAAATATATAGTATAAATTTTGGTATATAATATTTTGTTATAAATAAAATTAATAATATTTAATAATTATTATTTCATTATATATATAATATATTATTATTTATTTTATTATTTTATTTATAGATATTATATATGTATTAAATATATTATATATGGATTAAATATTTTATATATATTATATATATATTAAATATTTTATTAATATATTGCATAATTACATGCATGACTGAATAGAGGCCTGTTTTGTCAGTGGGTGAAAAAATGAAAGGGTTAAAATTGGAAATCAATTTCTTTATTGTAAATTTTGGTATATAATTAATATTTTATTATAAATAAAAATAATATTTAATAATAATTATTTCATTATATATTATATATTTTATTTATTTTATTATTTATATATATTATATATTATTATATAAAATATATTATTATATATATATATTATATATGTATAATATATATATATATTTATATATATATATTTTATATATTTATATATATAATATTTTATTAATATATTGCTTAATTACATGCATGACTGAATACAGGCCTGTTTTTCAGTGGGTGAAAAAATGAAAGGGTTAAAATTAGAGACATCTGATATTGGCTTTTTTTATTTTTTTTCTCCAAAAAACAATATGTCAATATTGTCCAACTCTCTATGTCCGATACCATGAACACGTGTTGCATACAGAATCGGTTTTCATAATCGGGGGGGGGGATGATAAAAATCTGTATGGATAATTATCGGACATCCCTAGAATTTTTGTCATATTAGTCGTCAACATGACCTCCATTTCTTATGTCCTGTACCGCTCATGGCATCGAGATCCCGTGTCCAAAATCAGGTGACCACTGGGGGCCATTCCACTGGGCGGTTCACCAACAGCCGATCTGGTGTGGTGGGGCACAAAAACCGACAAAAACGATGTTGAACTTCTCTTGAAGGTGTTATAATATGAAGCCGTAAGAGTTTCTACTTCCTGGAAGATGTTTGAACCCGTTCCCCTCCTATGACGCAATAACCGCTTCCACTCTTTTGGGAACACCGTTCCATGTGGGACATTTTCCCAACAAAGATGTCCCACTTTCCATTTCATCCTGAAGGTGTTTTATGGGCCAGTGTTGGTGGAACTGGGATCTTCAAAACGTTCCCTGAAGCTTAGATGTTGCATTCGGAAAAAGAGTGACTTTGAACATCCAGCGTGGATGCGGTCATAGTTTCCATGACGATGTTGTTGTTGTCCAGCAGAAGCCAGGCATGCATCATGTCTGTGTCAAGTCTGTAAGCGTTCCGTCACCTCTCTTGGGGTGGCGGGGAGGGGGGGGGGGGGTGAGCTTACCCTTACGAGCTACCCCCCTCTGCCCTGTCCCAAGAAGAGTCAGCACATGGGACGTCCTGCCTGAGCAGGCAGTGAGAGTGTGAGAGCGAGCGGGCCCCGGCCGGCCTTATATAGCGGTTATTTTTAACCGCCTGCCCCCTCGCTCATTACCGCGCCCCCCCCCCCCCACCTCGGACCCGCTCAGGAAACACGTTTGGCTCCTTTTCCTGCTCGCATGCGGACACATTGAAAGAGAATGAGAGCATTGAGGAGCCGTAAGCGACGACACCTCCTTTACACCCCCCCCCCCGACCCCAATTGAGCTCAAATGTTGGCACGTGTCGGTACTACTCCGATTGAAACAGTTTTACTACAAAAAAAAACATGGACATAAGTATTGGGAGGGAAAACCTTCTTTATAGACATGACACCACCCCCGACCCCCCCGACCCCCATCTAGATAAGCTATATATATATATGTTTGTAATGGATTAGCTGATATGATAAATATTTATTTAATATAATATTTATACTTTTCTTATTTACAACATATTGCGCAACTGCAGGGTCTTGAGACACATGCTAACTCGCTAAACTAGAGAGCTAGCGACCTAAACGGTAGCGTTCAAGTTATTTCCTTTAAACTTAAATCGCCAAAAACGTACCACTTCCACACGGATAGGGAGGATAACTATTAACAGTTATTTAACCTTTAACATGAACATTAATCAAACGTAATAATTTTTTCTGGGTACATGATACCATACAGCATCCAATCAAACTTGCGCGGGCCGCACTAACATTAAACTTTAATATCAAGGCGGGGGCCTCAAAGTAGTGTCCTGCGGGCCACATTTGGCCCGCGGGCCGCATGTTTTTTTGTATTTTTTTTTTTTGAGACCCCTGATTTATATGGTCTTATGTTGTCCACAGTCATTGCAGCCTGGTTGTCCTGGAAGGGGGGACCCTTCTAGGGTTTTTGAGTTTTTCCTTGCCCGGCTGGGGGTAAAAACATAATTGTTCACAATAACATTTATTTTGTTTCTATTTTTGGGACAGATTAATTGGATTGACATGATTTCCTTTGGTAAAAATTGCTTTGGTTTCATATATTTAGTTTTTTGTCAAATCTTTTGGCCGGAATAATATCGCCGAATAATATCGAAACCTAATCCTACCACTCGGTTTGTCCTGTACGTTCTGTGACGCTCATTTGCCCGAGTCGCTTAAACACCGCAGACTATATTGCAACAGCGGCAGCTCCACATGAAAGCCTTTCACAGCCGATTGTCTCGTCTCGTCAGTCGGGCCTTCAGTGAGACGAATGAAACCGCAGCTGTTTTGCCCCCGGGGCTTTATTTTGTTTATGCAATACAGAAGTAAATGTCTCTCATAGCCCCGTCATTACACCATTATGTGTAATTAAATCCCTTATAGAATAACCCCAATCATTTACTGTACGTTGTCATCGTGTATGCACAGTTAACCGTGCTGCATGTTCCACGCCCCCATAATTGGCTCCCAAGCTTCCATTCGGTACTAAGTGTCCCCATGTCAGGCTTTTTTTGATAGAACTATCACCTGGTGCTACCATAAATCACGACACGTACCGTAAATGCTGTTGATGGGTCAACATAAAGTTGTAGTACAGTACATCGGGGGGGGGGGCTGTCGCATGCAAGCCCCCATAACCTAAATACAGCAAGCGTGTTGTTATGGAAGGCTAGCAAGGCGCTAATAACATTACAATGGAGCCAACAGAGAGCACTTCAGGGACCCCTCGTTTTTACTGGCTGCTAACGCCACGTTGCCACAAGAAAGGCGCTTTTTATGTGATGAAGAGGGGCCTCGGGTCCGACATAAGTCTTTGAAAGCACCATGGTTCACATTCTATGAGTGCATTTAGGTGCTTTATTAGTCTTTATTAATTTATAAGAATTTTAATATGTTTCACCACATTGCACAATGCTTAACATCATAAATATATAAAAATAATGAAATATTCCGTATTTTAAATATTGTGTAGAACATTTCTAACATTTATTATATATTAATTAATTATTAATGCAGTACCGCATTATGATTTAGCATATCAGCTAATCCATTACATTTATATATACGTATATACATATATATATATATTACAAACATATATATACAACATATTATAATATATAACATGTGTATATATATAATGTTATGTTTAATATATATATATTATGTTTGTTTTTAGACAATATAGTATATAATATATATATATATAATATATAGAAACATATAATATATTATATATATATAATATATAGAAACATATTATAATATTATATATATATAATGTTATAAAATGTTATATATATATATACGTATATATGTTTGTAATGGATTAGCTGATATGCTAAATCAAATTAATATATAATAAATCTTACAAATGTTCAACACAATATTGAAAATACAGAATATTTCATTGTTTTTATATATTTATGATGTTAAGCATTGTGCAATGTGGTGAAAAAAACCATATATATATAATATGAATAATATTTATGCTGGAAAATCCAGCATAGACCAGCCGACCAGCAACGTGTGCTGGTCATGCTGGCTGGTCTCCAGACCAGCATACCAACACGGAAACACAACATATACGCTGGGAGATTCCATATTTTCTAACCAGTATATAATTCTAATTTGATTTAAGAGTACACGACAAAAACACTTCCATGTTTCTGTCATCATCAAAACTGTTTTTACGTAATCACGGCTAAATGTTTTCATCTGATATAATTGCTATGAGTGTGTACATAATACTTGCATTCGGTACAACCCCCCAGCACTTTATGGTTTAATTTATTACCAACATGCACGCAGTTTACATTGAATGCGTTATATTCACGATTACACAAGTAGGAAGAAGTACGCACCTCTCTGTATCATATCCATATGTTCACTTCCATATACTAATTCACTATTTACATGATGCTCCGATTTACGTATTTGAACATGCATACAAGTTACAGTGGAATACGTCACATACGTATTATAATTCATACTTCCACATGTTCATTTTGACTTGTTTTAATTAGCGCTTGTGTACTTTTTCCAGACAAAAGACACTAGTATTGTTTGCAAATACTACTAGCTTTTTAGGTCTTTTGTAACTTTTATATACAAATTGAACAGTTATGGTCCCAATAGGGTGGCACGGCGGTCTAGTGGTTAGTGCGCAGACCTCACAGCTAGGAGACCAGGGTTCAATTCTACCCTCGGCCATCTCTGTGTGGAGTTTGCATGTTCTCCCCGTGCATTTCTCCGGGTACTCCGGTTTCCTCCCACATTCCAAAAACATGCTAGGTTAATTGGCCACTCCAAATTGTCCATAGGTATGAATGTGAGTGTGAATGGTTGTTTGTCTATATGTGCCCCCCGCGACCCTCGTGACGATAAGCGTTATAAAATGAAAGAATATTACAACTCCCAATAGCCATTTTTTTTTGAATATTTCAATGTTCAGGTTGCACGGTGGCTGAGTGGTTAGCATGCAGGCCACACAGCTAGGAGACCCAAGTTCGATTCCACCAATCTCTGTGTGGAGTTTGCATGTTCTCTCTGTGCATGTGTGGGTTTTCTCCGGGTACTCCGGTTTCCTCCCACATTCCAAAAACATGCTAGGTTAATTGGCCACTCCAAATTGTCCATAGGTATGAATGTGAGTGTGAATGGTTGTTTGTCTATATGTGCCCTGTGATTGGCTGGCCACCAGTCCAGAGTGTACCCCGCCTCTCGCCCGAAGACAGCTGGGATAGGCTCCAGCACCCCTACATGAGGAAAAAGTAGAAAATGAATGAATGGTCCCAACATTGACCCCTGGGGTACGCCGCACAATAGCAACAGCATAGAGGTAGCATCAAAAATCGGACTACTTGCAAGTCATTTTCAAAATTTTAAATGAAATACTTTAAATGAACTTCGCGGTCTCGGTGTAAGGGCTCTGATTGGACGATATCCGTCGACAAAAGCTATCCATCCATCTTCAGATGTGCGTTTGGTCAAAAGCGGAGTCCATTCCGTTGTTTTTCTTTCCACAGAACGCTCGGCGTCCATTTGAATCGTGCCCGACTAAACCGTGCCAGCTGTCCAAACAGCCAAAGCCCGGTGCCGGGGACACAGGTTCCCCATTGAAGGCGTGCTTGCCTCTTGATTGAGTGATCCGGCCTGCAGTGCACTTTACAGTGTACACACCTCCAAATGGACACATTTGTAAAAAAGAAGAGGGGGGGGGGGGCTAATAAAAACATTCCTGCTGCCAGGAATGCTGCAGGTATTTCCTCCCCTACACCTGGTTACCATTCCTTACTGCACTGCTGGCGTCGCACAGAAACGTGCTCTGTCACACAAAAGGCATTTTGCTTTCTGTCGCCGCTACGCACTCAATGCTCTTTTTTTACTCAATGTTGACCCACCAAATACATCATATATTAATAATCAAGAATTTGAAATGATAATTACCATTTCATGCTATAGAAATGAATAATAAATCATTTAAGAATAATAGCAAAAAATAGGTTGGAAAGCTCTTGCAAGCTTTGAAATAATGAAAAAAATTAATAAAAAATTATCAAGCAACTAAGCGATAATTAGTAAAGTAGTAAAAATTAAATGTCAATAACTAATGAAAAATAATAAAATAATCATCTCGGACTATTGCCATCAATAGAAATAAATATTAAATAATACAAATTTAAAAATAATGAACAAAAAATACACAGTCGTCTCTGCCAATTTCAAGATTTAAATAAAAATAAAAAATAAAAATAAAAAATAAAAATAAACTAAAAAATTTAAAAAAATAATAATAATGTAAAAAATAATAATAATAATAACAATGGTCTTGCTCTGGAAATGATGGAGCCTTGAGACTGAAAGCAGCTTGAGGAGCCCTGAAAAGGACCAGCTTGCTGATTAGACCTCAACTATGAACCTGGGTAACATGCGCCTGTCTCAGATAGCATTGACGATCAATCGTATTCGTGTATGCTACATATCGTATTCAAAAACAAACAAAAGAAAAAGAAAAATGTTTTTAAACTTTGAATGAGATCTCATGACATGGTGGCTTGTGGATGTGATAGACTCAGTTGACGTTAAGAACTTGACCTTGGGTCAAGACACCATTTAAAATCAATAGTGTTGCTTAAAATGGGAAACGCTTCCTGGGCCTTTTGAAGGAGATTAGTAAGACGTGTGACTGGTAGAAGCTGACCAGAGAGCAAAGACATCCCACTTATTGACCACTTTGCCTCAGAGCCGCTGGGCCAAGAGTCTGCTGGGCCGGTCATTCTAGACTGGATGAAAGGTTGGATGGGGGGGGGGGGCGAGAAAGATGCGTATCTGCTACTAGCATAAGTCAGTGACCTCTGTCTGGAGGACCAGCGTAGACCAGCGTACGGTGTGTTTTTGTGCTGGTATGACAACACAATGTATGCTGGTCATTCTGGTAGCTGGTCCATGCTGGTAGCTGGTCCATGCTGGTAGCTGGTCCATGCTGGTAGCTGGTCCATGCTGGTAGCTGGTCAATGCTGGTAGCTGGTCCATGCTGGTAGCTGGTCTATGCTGGTTGATGTTGGTCATGCTGGTAGCTGGTCTATGCTGGTCTATGCTGGTAGTTGGTCTATGCTGGTAGCTGGTCCATGCTGGTCATGCTGGTAGTTGATCGATGCTAGTAGCTGGTCTATGATGGTTGCTGGTCGATGCTGGTCATGCTGGTTGTTGATCGATGCTCGTTATGCTGGCAGTTGATCAATGCTGGGAGCTGGTCTATGATTGTAGCTGGTCGATGCTGATCATGCTGGTCGTTGATCGATGGTGGTAGCTGGTCTATGCTGGTAGCTGGTCGATGCTGGTCATGCTGGTCGTTGATCGATGCTGGTAGCTGGTCAATGCCGGTATATGATGGTAGCTGGTCGATGCTGGTCATGCTGGTTGTTGATCGATGCTGGTAGCTGGTCTATGCTGATTATGCTGGCAGCTGGTCGATGCTGGTTATGCTGGTAGTTGATCGATGCTGGTAGCTGGTCTATGCTGGTAGCTGGTCTATGATTGTAGCTGGTCGATGCTGGTCATGCTGGTTGTTGATCGATGCTGGTAGCTGGTCTATGCTGGTAGCTGGTCGATGCTGGTTATGCTGGGAGTTGATCGATGCTGTTAACTGGTCGATGCTGGTCTATGCTGGTAGCTGGTCTATGATGTTTTTTTTCCAGCGGGGTTTATTAAATAATGTTTCAAATTCCAGCATCAACGTTAAAACGTCCAACCTGGGAGTCTGAATGAAGATGAGGTGCTGAGTCGGGGCTTCCTTTTAGGGTGTCAGATGGTTGCGGCGGTTAAATCAGTTGAAGGTTGAAGGTGTGTTTTCTGCCCCTGACTAATTTGGTTGCCGACAAAACTGAGTCGCGGTTGTGAAAACAAACGATATTTGCGTGTGCGGCACGCGTAGCATTCGAGTTCTGAGGTGTCCCTCTTTCGCTCTTGGGCAGGAAACTTATGCTGTGGCGGTTTTTGGGTCCACAACTGTGCTCAGGCGGAATCGTCAGCGAGAGAAAGGGGGAGAGAGTGGTTTTTCTGGAGGAGGTTTCCTCTCATTTCTCTTTTGGCGGTTTGTGATTTTTGTCAAGAGGTGTTGTGTGGATGTGCACTCGTCTGTGAGGCTAACTGATGCTAACTGATGAATTGACTCCACCTAACTCTCTCTTCATCGCACGAGTGCCTTTAAATGCACCACCAGAAACACGATCACTCATTTATTCACTCCTCCTTTTGCTGGTTTTTCATACCAGTTGTTAATCTTGCGCTGACTCACACTTGTGCTGTGAGCATGTCTCACGGGCCGCTCACAAAGGTCAGAGTTCAAAGCTCTTTGTGACTTCTTGACCTGGAGTGACCCCCCCCCCCCACACACACACTCTTTGTCCATACTTGACCACTTAAGCTGCATCCATTTTTATTTCTATAGATCAAGGGTGTCCAAAGTGCCGCCTGGGGGTGTTTTTTTTGTTTTTGTTTTTTAACACGCAGGGCACTTGAACACCTCATTAGCGCATCACCTCAACATTTGTGTGCGTTTTTCATTCTTTTGTATGCAGCAAGGAGTTATATACAAATACTTACTTACAATATGCAGCACCGGTCAAAAAATGACAGATGTTTTCACATTCAGTGTCCAATCATTGAGTCTTGAATTTTCCCAACATTTTCAAACGCGGCATCGCACCCACCTGCCTCACTGCTGCTCATCCTTATGTAAGGATGCTTCACCTCCACTAGTAATCTTCTTCCGGGGTCGTTCACTCCCAGTAAATGTTGGAAGGGGTGCATTTAAACACCCCGGACACCCCCCCTCACCCCTTCTTAATGCATGCAGGAGAATAACCCTTCTGCTAATCTACCTGCTCAGCAGTTTTCGGCACATTCCTGCGTTGAAAGCGCAGGCCCGACGATGTGTGAGCAACCACTTTCTAATACCGAGTGACAGCCGGGAAGCACATTCCCGCTCGCCATGACTCAATAAGGCGTGTGATGGATTGTATTGAAGCCGTGAGCAGGTGTATGTGTGTGTGTGTGTTTACGCTTTGATACACACACAGAACACATGCAGCGTGTCACTACTACTGCAGCTGCTAACCACTTCCTGTTTTTGGAACTGTGAATCTTCTTTTCTCGCAGCTTGGTCAATATTTCCTGAACTGTGTGTGTGTGTGTGTGTGTGTGCAAGGCAAGCGAGGTGGGCTGCATGCATGCTTTCACGGGACAATCACAGATCTTCTCTCAGCCAAAATGGTGCCTTACTTACATAAACACAAGAGTCTCTCTTAGTAGGCAATACTGCAGTCAGTGTTGAACTATAAGCATGCATCTTTCATATCTGTATCTAATTTGTTATTGCAAGTATTTTGGCCTCATGGGGCATGTTTCACCCGCTTGTGTTTGCACAAGCTCCGACTGATACGCTGATGCATTCCTGGCTCGCAATTACAGAGGATTTGTTAGACATGACAGCTCAGGATTTACTAGAGATGTGCTTTTGTAGTCCAACAGGAGTACCGGTGGTACTTTCTACAAGATATTACAGTAGTTCTTCAACGCCACATTGATCCAAGCATGCTTTTTTGCAGTGGGAACAGAAAAAAGCTTTCCTTCCCTAAACTGTATCCATAAAGTCGGAGGCAGTTGTCCAAAATGTCTTAGTATGAGGAAGTATTGACATTAAAGAGGGAACTATGGCATTTTTTATTCATTCAAAGAAAATTCCACTGAGCTGTATTCCATATAAATCTACATGTTGCATAGTTTTGAATATTTCCCTGCATGCACAATGAAGGTTTCAAAATGAATGACATAAAAAATACATGTACAGTTAGAAATGCCCAGGTTTTTCTAATTAATTTTAATGCAAGCAGCATTTTGTCCCACTTTGCTGGACAGCACTTGAACGCACCTTCTAACTTTGTCAAGCGACTACTACAACTACTATATACTGTAGTCGTACCCTTTCTTTCACCTCACACTTGGTTCCAAATGCTGATACTATGTGTGAGTGCATAAAAGTAAGATATTATTACCTTCCATAGCGCTCCTGTGGATATTTGTTTGGTACACAACCTCTCTGAAAGCAACGTCCAGGCTCGCACTGGTGGATGGTGACGTCAACGATAATATACAGTTAAAAATCCGCGAGGATTTGGAACGCTTATAATGCAAGCTTTGACCTCTCTGAAAAACAAGTGTATCTATATTCAATCCATGCTTTTTGATTGGATATTGTTCCTGTCATAGTTTTACACAATACGCAATAAATACGTTACATCGCTATCATGTACGTATGTTTTACTCATATGTCCATGACTAGCTCGTGCACTGCTAATGCTAGCTAAAGCTAGCACTGCCACGGAGCGCAACTGGCGCTAAAATGACAGAAGCCCCTATATAGATGTCCGAGGCGATGCCTGTCGTTCACTAGCAGCTCGTACCCAAATTTTTGCTCACATTTCCAAGCAAAAAAAAAATAAACCGAGAGGCTGCTCGTATACATAACTGTATAAGTCTGTATAAGCCACTGTATAAGTCTCAAATCAAGTTTTTCATTAACTTCCCTCTTTCTGGCAAGTCGACGTAGTCCATGGTAGTTCCAATCACAGCGACAGTAGATACAAACAACTCGGGTCTTGTTGTGAGAGCCATTCGCCAAGGGTTTGAAGCTAAAATTAATACTAATAATGGTAATAATAATAGTAAAAATAGTAAAAATCCCTTCTTCTCCATTTTTGGTCAATATTTGCTCCTGCGTTTTGCTACACGGTGACAACTACGGCGTCAGCCGAGGGTCAAACAAGACATGCCCACGTCAATCGTGCCTTGTTACTTAATAGTCTGTTACATTTAAATGTTCTGTTTTTAATGCATTGAAATGTGTATTCATGAGGGATTTAATTGTTTACAAACGTTATTTATTCATGATTTATTTCACCGTTATTTTTTTACTTCCACCAATCCAGGTTAATGGATATAAATGTAGTGTTTCTATATATATTATATAGTGATCATGTGACGATTTGGAGGTTAAAATGAGAAATCATGTGACCTGACAGAAGCCGCCACCACAAACACCACTAGTTAGCAAATCAACTCTCAACAGAAAATTGAAATGGCTGAAAATAACCCCCCCCCCCCCATGATTGTTAGTGTGACCCCCCTTCTTAGCGGCTGGATGCTCATCATTATCATCATGTGTGAATGGTGGTGGGGGGGTAAAATGAGACGGATGGCAGGGTGGGGCACGCTAGCACAAGCCCACTAATTACGGGCTGCTGCAGGAATTGTTGTGGTTCCGTTAGGCTACAGATGGGAAAGATGGCATTTTAGTCCTGAAGACCTGAAGGTGCTGAAGACCAGTGGTCATGGAAATAGAAGACGGTAATGGGAATGACACAACTAATTAGACCTTGACTGATGAACTGATGGATTAAAATGCATAACGGCCATTGAAAGTGAGGATAAGCAATCAGCACCAACATCTGCTGTCATGTGTTGCACTTGCTCAACTGCTGTGTCTTTGCCATCAGATTGAGCTCCGGCGTCACTCTCCCGTTTCCTTGGAATGTGCCGCACTCTGATTGTTCTTCTTCCTGCACCTTTTTGAGGCGCTCTTTTGTCTCGGAAAACCGAGCTGGCGTGTTAATCAGAGAGACCTCCGACACAGCCCCCACGTCGCAACCTTGTCCGTTATGATATTTTTGGCCATGCAGTTGAGCACAAAAGGAAAAAAAAAAAAAGACAAACAATAAAAGGCAGGCAAAGGGGGCGTTCATGAACTGCGTGGCGGTTGACCACCTCTAAAATAGCAGGGAAAATCTCCTCAGTAGGGTCTTTTTCTGCTTTTAGCTGCACTATGATTGATGATTTGATACATTGTGGCCTGCTGCACACATGCATGACTCTAATAAAACCTGCCAATTCATTTTATTGCTCAGACCATTTAACTCAGGGGTCTCAAACTCAATTTACTTGGGGGGCCACTGGAGCTCGGGTCTGGGTGAGACTGGGCCGCATTAGGTTTTCCAAAAAAACAACAAAAAAACGCATTTATTAAAAACAAATTTGTTTTAAAAACTTTGCTTTGGTTCCAATTTTCTACAAGAAAAGCTCTGATAAAACATTCCACTGTTCTCAAATATCTTACTTTTTATTTTTCTACACAAAATAAGATGAAAAATAAATAAACAAATCAAGAATAAAGAAAATCAATCAATCAGTAATAAATAAATATAATAATAATAATAATAATAAAACGGCAAATAATAAAAACTTAAGAAACCACATATAGTTGGTGGGTAGACAAATTATTTTTTTCAGATTAAAATGAACAAAGCATTATTAGAGCCCTGTAGACATGACAAAACACGACTATAGTCACATTTATACTCTTTTTATTTACAACATATTGCGCAACTGCAGGGTCTTGAGACACATGCTAACTCGCAAACTAGAGAGCTAGCGACCTAAACGGTAGCCTTCAAGTTATTTCCTTTAAACTTAAATAGCCAAAAACTTACCACTTCCACACGGATAGGGAGGATAACTATTAAGAGTTATTTAACCTTTAATATGAACATTAATCAAACGTAATAATTTTTTCTGGGTACATGATACCATACAGCATCCATATCAAACTTGCGCGGGCCGCACTAACATTAAACTTTCATATCAAGGCGGGGGCCTCAAACGAGTGTCCTGCGGGCCACATTTCAGCAGAAGTCCAGTGCCTCCATTTTTAAAACCGAAGAACGTCTCGAGTTGCGTGTTACGTCTTATCTAAGCAATTAATTAAGCAATTTTGCTAATATTTTATAATTAAACTCGGGACAAGTTTTATCTAGATATATACTTACTTTTTTAATAAAACTGGACTTTTGAATGACATATAGAAGGGTTTAGATTCTGTTCCACAGATGGTGCTAATGCGCACGAAAGCTGCTTGCCAACCGCCAAAAAACAACAGAAGAAGAAAAACACCATGAAGAAGAACACACCCTGACAAATATATGTTTGAGCTCGTACAAGATACCTCAAATTAATTCAGAATTTCATTCACTTTTCTTTCGGAATGACGTGTATACAAAGATTCAATTCTTTCTATTTGAGCAAATAAACCGAATCCAATTGGAATATTTGGCTCCATGTAAACGTGGCTAATCATGTCAATAAATCTTTGCTTGTGTTCGGAGAAACCGCAGGGTGCCAAATTGTACCTACAACCTCTCCAACTACCACCAAAAATAGATCACAAATTGGCAGCCATATTTCTGTCAGTGTAGTTGTGTCTACAGATGTAGTTTACCACTCCAGTGTATGACTGAGGAGTGAATGAATGATGGTTCACGTCGATATGAAGTGATTGGGTATGTAAAAAAGTACTCTATAAAATGTAATGCAATTTTTTTGCAGTTTTCAAGGACTAGTTGTGGTTTTCACCAAGATGAAATACTCTTAAAGTTTTTATTCACATACCCCCGTAAGAAATTGACGTCCCCCACTTTGGGAATCTTTATTCGAATTTTTTGAACTGAAGTCTTGCTGCCATAAACGAGTCAGGTTTGGCCCGAGGACCGGTGGTTGAATAGCATATGTGTGTGTGTGTGTGTGTGTGTGTGAAACAATGACGCCAGTCATGCTTACTAATGCTGCTAAGTCGAGGAGTGAGTGTGAGAAGTTTGTGCCGCACCGGCTTTTTATACCCCCTCCTAAAATAAGCCCCCTCCCATTGGCTGCCGCTGAATCACATCAGGCCAATTAGAAAGGAACACTTCCTGTTCTGTCAAAGATGTTTCCTGTTGATAGGAGACGTGCGGCCTGCTGAGTGGCCAGGACGTGAAGAGCAGAGGGGGGGGGGGGCATGTTGGAACATCGCCAGTGTTTCCGTGACCTTTGCAACCTTCGTGGTGGAAAAAATGATGGCCGCCGCGCGGCCGTGGTGTGTGTTTTGACTGCGTGCTCGTGTGGCTGGACGCTGACCCGGGCCGCCTGAGTCACACACACACACACACACACACACACACAAATGGCTGTGACACCAACAGGCTGCCATGTTTCACATTCTAATGGCAGCCTGAACATCTTCTCATGTTGGCTGTTTTGGTCACAAATCATAGCATGTCGGCCATTTTTGTGGAGTGTCTTGTATCCTTTGGGTGCCCTTGCCAGTGGTCTGTACGCTGAATGCTATCCAATAGAAGGTCCCCGTAACGATAACAGTCATACCATATCACAATACAGCATTTTCAAAGCAATGTGTCGGCCATCTTTGTGGAGTTTTATTGTGGGCCATGTTTGAGTTTGTGCTTTTGTTCATCCATGCAATGATGTAACCTCATGCTGGATGTTTTTCATACTGCATAACTATTTTATTGCAATATGTTAGCCATATTTGTGGCGTATGCTAGGGTTGGACACCATGTGTTGTTGTTGTCTGTCACCATGGTGTTGTTTGGTCTTTGTGGAGGTCTGTGCTGCTCATGGATGGTAATGGTAATGGTTTTACTACATTTGAACATGCATCCGATTACAATTGAATGCATCACATAATCAGTTCACAGTTCCACATGTCCAAAAGGAGTAGGAAGAAGCAAAGCTTATTAAATCCTACCCCTCAATCTGGTACTTTTACAATCAGTAACTGTTACATTTGTTCACTTCCTGCTTTCCTAATATAGTTAAATTTTTTTTTTACTTTATTTTTTTTAATTTTTAATTTTAAATTTTAAATTTTAAATTTTAAATTTTTAATTCTAAATTTTTAATTTTTAATTTTTAATTTTTAATTTTTAATTTTTAATTTTTAATTTTTAATTTTTAATTTTTAATTTTTAATTTTTAATTTTTAATTTTTTGTCATGTACCGAAGTAGGAGGTGATATGAGCATCCAATGCCATAATGGGTACCATAGTAAGTGTCAATATAGTGATATATATAGCACATCATGACTGGTTCAAGACTCTTCATCCTTGTATTTAGCAAACATCAACTGCTTGTATTGTTTCTTGAATTGGCTCATCGTTGTGCATTGTTTGAGGTCCTTACTCAATCCATTCCATAGTTTGATTCCACATACTGAAATGCTATGGCTAGCATAACGTAGTCCTAGCATAGAAGTGTTTCAAATGTACTTCTTCCCTGAGATCATATTTCTCCTCTCTTGTAGAGAAGTATTGGATGACATTTTTAGCTAATTAGTATTTAGCTAATTTTTTAATTGGATTTAGCTAATTTTTAGCTAATTAATCTTTAGCCTTATGCATTATTTTAGCTGTTTGAAGATGAACTATATCAGCAAGTTGAAGTATTTGTGATTTTAGAAATAGGGAGTTAGTATGTTCTCTGTAGGCGGCATTATGAATTATCCTTACTGACCTTTTTTTGCAGTACATTTAGTGAGTGAAGATTGCTTTTATAGTTATTAGCCCATATTTCTACACAATAAGTAAGATATGATACAACCAGAGAAACAAATTTTGCTTTGTTCAATATTGAAATATTTCTGTGAATGAATGAAAATGAAAATAATTTTGTTGGCAGATCATAGCATTTTGACCCATATTTATGGGATGTACATAAAATATTTTTCCTTGAAGTAACTTACTAACTGTTTACTAACTCTGCTAAGAAGCGATGACTGGAAGTGTATTCGGGAGTGACAAACGGACAGCTTTGCTCAAACGCTCTTGTGCAAACGTTCACCTGTTAGCGCGGCGAGGCTGCAAGTTTTCAGGGAAGTGAGGGGGGGGGAAGCCTGACGGTTGCGGGCGCAGGTTGTAGGAATGTCTCCCGTCTGGACGGGAAAACATAATCAGCTGAGATCAGCGAATTAGAGGTCGGTCGGTCTCTCTCGCTCTCTCTCTCTCTCTCTCTCTCTCACACACACACACACACACACACACACACACACACACACACACACGTATGCTTTCAGCAGAGGAAAAATGACACCTTTTCTTAGGAGCTATTTCCTCTGTTGGCCATAGTTGGTCTGTGGACCTAAAGAGGCGCTTGTGTTTGTGACAAAAACACACAGAGGTCTTTATGGACTCTGCTGAGGTGAATGCTGCAATTCATCCTGCCACACAGGCAATGTTGTGGACGCTGACCTTTCACCCCTGTGTGACACTGTGACCACTTGACGTGACAGCCTTTTCACTCTTTCACATCAAACTATAATATAAAGTCATGAAATAGCTTGTTTGCATGGCTTGGCATGTGGAAAATGGTAGCAAATGGCGGCAGATGCTAAGCGGAATGCAAGACGATAATTCTGATTTATATTTGCTGTGATTTATCATTTGGCTTTGAGGAATGTATGGAGGACGGGATGGTAGCTATGATTGATATTCCCAACGTTTGCTGTAAAATGTATTAACCGTAGACTTCATCACATCCACTACTGCCGCCGTGTCGAAAATTCCACCAGGAAACACGAAACACTGTGGAGGTAGCGTTTTGCTAATTTATTCCTTCAGAGCTTTGACAGAAACTGAAATGTGGCATTTTTTTTTCGTGCAGTCGTTGGCTCCTCTACTCGCTGTTCGTGCAGTCGTTGGCTGCTCTACTCGCCGTCCGTGCAGTCGTTGGCTGCTCTACTCGCCATCCGTGCAGTCGTTGGCTGGTCTAATTGCTATTTGTGCAGTCGTTGGCTGCTCTACTCGCCGTCTGTGCAGTCGTTGGCTGCTCTACTCGCCGTTCGTGCAGTCGTTGGCTGGTCTACTTGCTATTTGTGCAGTCGTTGGCTGGTCTACTCGCTATTTGTGCAGTCATTGGCTGGTCTACTCGCTATTTGTGCAGTCGTTGGCTGCTGTACTCGCTGTTCGTGCAGTCATTGGCTGTGCTACTCGCTGTTCGTGCAGTCGTTGGCTGCTCTACTCGCCGTCTGTGCAGTCGTTGGCTGCTCTACTCGCTGTCCGTGCAGTCATTGGCTGCTCTACTCGCTGTCCGTGCAGTCATTGGCTGCTCTACTCACTATTCATGCAGTCATTGGCTGCTCTACTTGCTATTTGTGCAGTCGTTGGCTGGTCTACTCGCTATTTGTGCAGTCATTGGTTGGTCTACTCGCTATTTGTGCAGTCGTTGGCTGGTCTACTCGCTATTTGTGCAGTCATTGGCTGCTCTACTTGCTATTTGTGCAGTCGTTGGCTGGTCTACTCACTATTTGTGCAGTCGTTGGCTGCTCTACTCGCTATCCATGCAGTCATTGGCTGCTCTACTCGCTATTTGTGCAGTCGTTGGCTGGTCTACTCGCTATTTGTGCAGTCGTTGGCTGCTCTACTCGCTATTTGTGCAGTCGTTGGCTGCTCTACTCGCTATTTGTGCAGTCGTTGGCTGCTCTACTCGCTATTTGTGCAGTCGTTGGCTGGTCTAGTCGCTATTTGTGCAGTCGTTGGCTGGTCTAGTCGCTATTTGTGCAGTCGTTGGCTGGTCTAGTCGCTATTTGTGCAGTCATTGGCTGCTCTACTCGCTATTTGTGCAGTCGTTGGCTGCTCTACTCGCTGTCCGTGCAGTCGTTGGCTGTTCTACTTGCTGTCCGTGCATTTTTTACAGTAGAATTTGTTCATATGATGAAAATGACACCTTGAAGCTGTAAATAAGTCACTTCCTGAATTTGTCTCAGCGCCACCCAGTGGCAACAAGAAATGAAATGGGCATGCCCTCTCACTAGGGGTGTGTGAGGGCAGCGTATTTTAACTAAAAGTTTCTCTCATGTCGCAACATAAATCAATAATAGACTACGAAATGTTTCTCGTGCGTGCAGGTGACGTGATGAAGGCTGGCCTGCATGGAAGAGAAAGCCCTGCGTGCATCCAGCGTTCCGTAAACGCAGTGTAACATCCCAGCTAGCAAAGTGGAGGTTATCATGTCCTCGGTGTCCGCCCAGCCCGCCCGTCAGCGTCGCCTCGCCGGCCGCGGCACACATGTCGATAACCGCACGCTTGTAACGTGAACCTCGCAGCCGACGGGAGGCTGAGTGGGGTGGGGGGCCAGGCCGTAATTACAGGGCTGCTCGGAGAGAGCCATAATCACAAAGACCCAAATAGAAAAAAAATAAAACAGATGAGTTGGGATTGTTTGCTCGCTGTGTCACAATAGGGACAAACCTTTTGTCCTTTGGCGTGGACGCTTGCTTCTTGACCCCATGCTGACAAGAACGTTGAAGAACGTTGAAGAACGTTGAAGAACGTTAAAGAACGTTGAAGAACGTTGACGCTTGGCGCCCTCCATTGCCCACACATGTCCACATTTTGAGACCTGAAGTTGTTTTAATGACTTTTTTGTTGCTCTCGCCATGTTGTACAGAATCTCATTGGCTTCTCTACTCACTATTTGTGCAGTTATTGGCTGGTCTACTTGCTGTTCATGCAGTCATTGGCTGGTCTACTCGCTATTTGTGCAGTCATTGGCTGCTCTACTCACTATTCGTGTAGTCATTGGCTGGTCTGCTCACTACTCTGGGCTGGTTTACTCGCTGTTCACGCAGTCATTGGCTGGTCTACTCACTATTCTGGGCTGCTCTACTTGCTGTTCATGCTGTCATTGGCTGCTCTACTCGCTATTCGTGCAGTCATTGGCTGCTCTACTCGCTATTCGTGCAGTCATTGGCTGCTCTACTCGCTATTTGCGCGGTCATTGGCTGCTCTACTCACTATTTGTGCGCTCATTGGCTGCTCTACTCGCTAATTGTGCAGTCATTGGCTGCTCTACTCACTATTTGTGCAGTCATCGGCTGGTCTACTCTCTATTTGTGCAGTCATTGGCTTCTCTACTCGCTGTTTGTGCAGTCATTGGCTACTGTACTCACTGTCTGTGCAGTCATTGGCTCCTCTACTCGCTGTCTGTGCAGTCATTGGCTCCTCTACTCGCTGTCTGTGCAGTCATTGGCTCCTCTACTCACTGTCTGTGCAGTCATCGGCTGCTCTACTCGCTGTTTGTGCGGTCATTGGCTGCTCTACTCGCTGTTTGTGCAGTCATTGGTTGATCTACTCGCTATTTGTGCAGTCATTGGTTGGTCTACTTTCTATTTGTGCAGTGATTGGCTGCTCTACTCGCCATTCGTGCAGTCATTGGCTGCTCTACTCGCCATTCGTGCAGTCATCGGCTGCTCTACTCGCTATTTGTGCAGTCATCGGCTGTTCTACTCGCTGTCCGTGCGGTCATTGGCTGTTCTACTCGCTGTCCGTGCGGTCATTGGCTCCTCTACTCGCTGTCCGTGCAGTCATTGGCTCCTCTACTCACTAGTCACTAAACACTCTAACGTTAGTGTTTTGTATGTGAACTGAATTTTGCGTGAAAAGTCAATCTGACTTATGGGGTCAAATTTTGGGGTTCAATAACAGCAACACCGTGTTGTGTATTTGTCTGAAAAATAATAGCACAGGCAACACGGGTTCCTAGGATCATTGGGGTACCCCCCTCCCACCCACCCCCCACCACGATAAGGTGGTTGGGGAAGGAGTTTCACCAAGACGCATTCAATACGTTGCATTTATTCCTCATTTCAAATCCTTTCCCATTGTTTTCCGCATGTAAAACTATAATGGTTCTCTATAATATATATTTCATGTTTTTGCATTCGGGAGCTGATTAATTGGATGCATATTGATTCTGCTCTTGTACGTTTCGGTTTTAGTCCAATCCTTTTGGAACAAATTGATTGTGTGTCAATCTTGTCTGCCTTTTTAAAACTTAAGTGCCCAAATCCTTGCATGTTTTCCAGTTGACTATTACACTCGCTTCCATCCAATCAGTGCAGCCATGCTCACCTGACCCAAAGTCATTGATTGCAGTTGGCGCCCGGCTGTTGAATCGCTCGTATTCACGCACTGGAAAACACATGCCTCACTGTGTGTGTGTGTGTGTGTGTTTTGTGCGTTATTCCGCAACAGCTGGAGGAAGCAGTTAAGTGAGCAGAAACTATGACACCTTTGGTGGCTTGAAGAGAAGATGTCATGTGCATTTTTTTTTCCACGTGTTATTTTAACCGGAGGCCCAGTTGTTGTTGTTGCGGCACGGGCAAAGCGCCGCTCTTTTTTGGAACGCTATCGATATTCCACAGAAAATGATTGATTGTATGCTCGGCGAGTTTGATGTTACGTATTTCCAAGGAACGGGACATGTTTCCTCTGCGGGTCACCCAGAGTTCAAAGAAGTCCAACACAGCATCCGAGGAGCTCAGAACAACCCCCGCCCTGTTTTTTCGGCATCACAACTGCAGCTTTAAGACCCTGCCGTTGCTCAATGGCAATTGCCTAAGACACCCCCATTCCTGGGAAATGAATGCACAGCCTTGTTCCAAATTTAGTTTGGTATTTTCTTTTTGCGCCCGCCATCGTGAGCTGCTATTGGCTCTGCCATTTCTCAGGGGTTGTGGGCTTCTTTAATGACCACTTTGATCCCGCTCAGGTCTGGCGCTGGTGTTTATGTGACCCTGGAAAGGACCAAAATTGGAAAACATATCCCATTCTTTGCACGGAACTCCAGGGACTCTGGTCTTCTTGTCCAGTTCTCTGCCGAGTGACCGCACGAAAGGTCACGGCTGGTCAGGTTTTGAAGAGAGAAGAGTGAGAGACGGTGAAGACATCTCCAGTCAGCACATATGCTCTCCATTAGCATCGTCTTTATCACCCCTCATCAATCTATAAGTCCAGCGTTACAGTTTTTTGGCAACACAAACCTGATATTTTATTTCCAGCTTGGCCTCGGCGGCGAGCAGCTGCGCTATTTTATTTTTTTTCGCTGACTGAGATCGTGCTCCCCAAAATGTAACCTGCCGAAAATCAACTCGACGAGATCCTTTTACTTGGGGTTTTTTCTCGAGGAGGAAACATCTGCAGCTTGAAAATGAATGCTGACATTTAAGAAAGAGAGACGGCTTTTCTTGGCACATTTTTTACGTCAGGTGTTCTCCTTAGCAGGAATTGCCACATTCCAAACCAAACGGGTGCTCGCACCACAACACACGACCAAACACACGCAGAGACATCTCAACCCGTTGGCGGAAATAACGTAAATCCAATTCATCCGTTCCAGACACCCAGAAATATGAAATATTCTAGTTTTACATGCAGAACTAGAAAAGCAATCTCAGACCAAGCGTCATAGTTCCCCAATATTGTGGTTTACACCATAAATATTAATGGTAATGGTTTTATTTCATTTGAACATGCATCAGATTACAATTGAGTGCATCCCATAATCAGTTCACAGTTCCACATGTCCAAAAGGAGTAGGAAGAAGCAAAGCTTATTAAAACCTACCCCTCCTATCCTATTAGTCCTACATTTGACCATGAAAACATACCATTCAATATTGGAATCCTAACTAGAAAATGCAATTTTGTGGAAATGACCTGTAAATGCTGAAATAGTGTAGAAATGGTTGAATAATGACCTGTAGAATGACCGTAGGAATAATTTAGAATAGAATTCATAATAACTATAAAAGCAATCTTCACTCGCTAAATGTACTGCAAAAAAGGTCAGTAAGGATAATTCATAATGCCGCCTACAGAGAACATACTAACTCCTTATTTCTAAAATCACAAATACTTCAACTTGCTGATATAGTTCATCTTCAAACAGCTAAAATAATGCATAAGGCTAAAAATAACCAATTAGCTAAAAATGTCATCCAATACTTCTCTACAAGAGAGGAGAAATATGATCTCAGGGAAGAAGTACATTTGAAACACTTCTATGCTAGGACTACGTTAAAAAGCCATAGCATTTCAGTATGTGGAATCAAACTATGGAATGGATTGAGTAAGGACCTCAAACAATGCACAACGATGAGCCAATTCAAGAAACAATACAAGCAGTTGATGTTTGCTAAATACAAGGATGAAGAGTCTTGAACCAGTCATGATGTGCTATATATATCACTATATTGACACTTACTATGGTACCCATTATGTCATTGGATGGTCATATTGTGAAAAAAACTATATTAGGAAAGCAGGAAGTGAACAAATGTAACAGTTACTGATTGTAAAATCAGGTAATTTTGAACACAAGCAAACAGACAAACAAACATAACTGCTGTGCTTGGTGGAGGTAATAATAATAATAATAATAGGTGGCACGGCGGTCGAGTGGTTAGCACGCAGACCTCACAGCTAAGAGACCAGGGTTCAATTCCACCCTCGGCCATCTCTGAGTTTGCATGTTCTCCCCGTGCATGTGTGGATTTTCTCCGGGTACTCCGGTTTCCTCCCACATTCCAAAAACATGCTAGGTTAATTGGCCACTCCAAATTGTCCATAGGTATAAATGTGAGTGTGAATGGTTGTTTGTCTATATGTGCCCTGGGATTGGCTGGCCACCAGTCCAGGGTGTACCCCACCTCTCGCCTGAAGACAGCTGGGATAGGCTCCAGCACCCCCGTGACCCTCATGAGGAAAAGCGGTAGAAAATGAATGAATGAATAATAATAATAATAAAACATTTTTGCAAATGAAATATGGTCGCCCTAGCATACAACAGGTGTATCTGTCGGGCTACGTTGGAGAACTTTCTAAGCTGCGGGGGGGGTGAAAGCTCCACATCCTGTTGAAAGAGGAAGTGAAGGTGTGCGTTCAGTTGCTTTGACAAATGGAGTCCAAACAAAAAAAGTGTTGTGTGCACATCCATGCTTGTCTTGCAGTACACACACACACACACACACACACAATCCAAACCTACTGGTGACCAACAGCGTCCATGTGTTCTGGGAGGCGGATGTGGACGCCGCCATAACCCAAAGACGGCTCGTATGTTGACACAGTGACTCACTCTGCAGCTTTGTTGATGTTTGCTCAAGAATTTAAGAGCCTGTCAGTCGCTGGACCGGGAAGATCCTGTTATACGCTCACACGTTGGACCACGACGTTCCCACAAACGCATACTTACAGTATTGTTACATTATCTTCTATTTACATATTTTACTACCAAATACATGATCTACTGGGATGAGGCTATTGGGAACGTTACTCCAAGTGGTGAAGATAGCTTCAACTGTCTGGAACTGATGGCCATTTTCATAAACGTCCCTTGCCATCCACCCAAAAAATGTTCTCTAAGGGATTTAAATGCTCGTATTCAATGCTAGCATGTTAACTTTAGCATTCTACCACTATATAATAGTTTGCCTTTGAAAATGGCTAGAAATGCTACTACACCTAGCATAATAGTGTTTACCAATTGAAATGGCTAAAAGTGCTAGTGTACAATGCTAGCATGTTAACATTAGCATTCTACCACTATATTATAGTTTGCCTTTGAAAATGGTTAGAAATGCTACTACACCTAGCATAATGGCGTCCACCAATTGAAATGGCTAAAAGTGCTAGTATTCAATGTTAGCATGTTAACCTTAGCATTCTACCACTGTATAATAGTTTGCCTTTGAAAATGGCTAGAAATGCTACTACACCTAGCATAATAGCGTCGACCAATTGAAATGGCTAAAACTGCTAGTATTCAATGCTAGCATGTTAACCTTAGCATTCTACCACTGTATAATAGTTTGCCTTTGAAAATGGTTAGAAATGCTACTACACCTAGCATAATGGCGTCCACCAATTGAAATGGCTAAAAGTGCTAGTATTCAATGCTAGCATGTTAACCTTAGCATTCTACCACTGTATAATAGTTTGCCTTTGAAAATGGCTAGAAATGCTACTACACCTAGCATAATAGTGTCTACCAATTGAAATGGCTAAAAATGCTAGTATTCAATGCTAGTATGTTAACCTCAGCATTATATAATAGTCTGCCTTTGAAAATGGCTAGAAATGCTACTACACCTAGCATAAGTGTGTCTACCTATGTGTGTCCACCGAGTGTCTACCTATCAACATGGCTAAAATGGGTGTATGTTAATATTAGCATGCTAGCAATGATAAATTGGTAAAATTAGCATGATAACACTGAGCATGATCGTGCGGAGTTTTTATACAAGTCTTTATATAAGTGTCTACCTATGAAAATGGCTGTAAAGGCTACTGTTAACATGCTAGCAATGCTAACATGTTAACATTAGCATGCTAATAGCATAAGTGGTAAGTGTTTGTCTACTCATTAAAATAGCAAAAAATGTTAATATGATAAAGTTAGCATGCTAGCATGCTAACACATAGCATGATAACGCAATGTCTCAAGAAGGCTAAATGTCCCGAATCAGTAGAGAACGTTGTCTCTGGAACGAATGAAGAAGTCCTTGGTCAAGCCAGCATTGGGAACTAAGGCTGGGTAGAAAACATCTCAGGTGGGATCTCCTTGTCTTGCCAGTAACTTTGGAAGCCATCATGGCCACCTTGGTTCCAAATGGCTCTATGAGCACCAGGCTCTTGGACTAGAGTTGTCCTATCGAATGAGAGGCAGAGCATCTTTTATCCATTGAAATTCCTGAGAACCGCTACAGATACTACAGATTGCAGAAAGTACTTGGATCCCTCCATACATCTGAATGGGATGCTAACAAATTCCCAATGATCGTCATCGGACTCCACTAAAGAGCCAACCATTCCGGCCTGGATCTGCCTCCTATATAGATTGGATCTTGGACTAGGCTCTTGGACTAGAGGTGTCCTATCAGATGAGATGCAGAGCATCTTTTATCCATTGAAAAGTCCTGAGAACTTTTACTGCGACAGATACTACAGATTGCAGAAAGTACTTGGATCGCGTGTTTCACACGCCGGGTGTTGGCAGGAAGCATCCGTTGTCCAGACCTGCCTGCCGAGCGCCCGTCCACGTGTGCCAGCGCTCATGAGTCACGGGCAGACGATGTTTGCCCAAGCAACCGTGAGTCACGGCATGCTAGCTTGCAGGATCTGCTCGCATGCCAGGTGAGACTTGAGGATCCTGTCCACGTTCTTAGCACGGACGCCGACGAAACACGTTACCAGTCGCCATTTTAACGCTGCCTGTTGGACACGAGTATCGACATACTCGACTCACTCACACCCATTTTAGCAGGAAGTTTATGCATTAGTTTCCAAATAAATGCCTCAACTTTTATACCCTCAATTACCAAGCATCTACTTTTACCGTTTTGTTGCCAAAATTGTTAGCTCTCTTAGGAATGTATTAGTTTTTTCTACAAATTGTGTTGGAATGACCAAAAACTGCTTGAAAACCGTTGAACTGATGCCAGATACTTCCTGTTCCCACGAGAATTGACTTGTATTTTGCACACATAATTGCACTGTAATTAGTACTGTAATTAGTTCCAGTCATATTCAGGTTGTGGGTTTTAAATGAAACTAATGTAATAACACTTGGGTGAATTGACGCGTTTACTTCCTGTTCTTATGAAAATTTAGTAAAAAAAAAAAAATTTTTTTTACTGTGATTACTACCAACCAGACTGATGTCGACCGATATCATATTTTATGTAGCCAATATACAGATAATTATCGGACATCCCTAATATAAATTTTGGTCTCTCCCCAATAAATGAATGAATGGGTCAATGAATGCCAGATGTAATTTCCCATTCTGCTTCCTGTTTATGGTCATTTAGGAGTATTTTGTACAAATCATTGGTGTATTAGTACAAAGCAGACATTTAGGTACTTTTTGACAATCATATGATTTTTACTAATAAATGACTAAGTGTTCAAAAAGAGGTTCCCGCACACTTTGTCACTTTCATTCATTAGTTTATTTAGGTAACGTTTTGTTCCGTTTGACCTTCCTCAGACATCAATAATAAAAAATCAATAATAAATAAATGACTGAAAATAATACCAGTTGGGTGAAATATTATATACATATTATATTTAGTAAAAAAAGTAAAAAAATATATATATTTCACTGTGATTACTACCAACCAGATGCATGTGTTGTATGCAGCATTGTTTTAATATCGATTTTTAAAATCTGATACTGATGTTGAGCGATATCATATTTTATATAGCCAATATACCGATAATTATCGGACATCCCTAATATAAATATATAATTTTTGGTCTTCCCCCCCCAATAAATGAATGAATGGGTCAATGAATGCCAGATGTAATTTCCCATTCTGCTTCCTGTTTATGGTCATTTAGGAGTATCATTGGTGTATTAGTACAAAGCAGAAATTTACTTTTACTTTATTAGTACTTTTTGGCAATCATATGATTTTTACTAATAAATGACTAAGTGCTCAAAAAGAGGTTCCCGCACACTTTGTCACTCTCATTCATTAGTTTATTTAGGTAACATTTTGTTCCGTTTGACCTTCATCAGACATCAATATTCAATAAAAAATCTATAATAAATAAATGACTGAAAATAATACCAGTTGGGTGAAATATTTATATATGTATTATATTTAGTAAAAAAAAAAAAAAAAAAATATATATATATATCCCCCCAATAAATGAATGAATGGGTCCTGGGTTCCCGCACACTTTGTCACTCTCATTCATTAGTTTATTTAGGTAACATTTTGTTCCGTTTGACCTTCATCAGACATCAATATTCAATAAAAAATCAATAATAAATAAATGACTGAAAATAATACCAGTTGGGTGAAATATTTATATATGTATTATATTTAGTAAAAAAAAAAAAAAGTAAAAAAATATATATATCCCCCCAATAAATGAATGAATGGGTCCTGGGTTCCCGCACACTTTGTCACTCTCATTCATTCGTTTATTTAGGTAACATTTTGTTCCGTTTGACCTTCATCAGACATATTAAAATCAATACTAAATAAATAACTGAAAATAATACCAGTTGGGTGAAATACTTATATACGTAATATTTTAGAAATAATTGTAGTCGTGTAATGAGTACAAGGCGAATAGTCGTAATCTCGCTCAAAGGGCTCTAAGGTTGCGTTCAGGTGCGGTGAGGCCACCTTAGTGTGGCCGTTAAAGAAACGGAGTGCTGGTCGCACTGCTGAAGGATGCCCTTGTAATTAGCGTCCGTTAGCAAGCACCCAAGCGTCCTCAGAACGCTCTCTGGACGCGGCGTTGTAAATGTTATAGTTTTAGTTACTGGCCATGTGACTAATAGGGCTCGAAGGCGGCGATAAGGAGTGGTACATTCCATCTTTATGAGCGGCTTACCTCGCAGCAACTGATAGATTATGCAAACTTTGCTCTTAAATTCATCTTCCACTTGCTCACGCTTGCACTTCACAAATGTACAAAACACTTAGAAAAACACATGAGAAAATAAGCACCTCATAGCACCTCTAGTACAAGTACTTTGTGGTTTTTAAACACAAGAAGTGCAGTATAATGAGCGATACTTTATACTACATAGTGAAAAATATGAATTCCTTATATGAATTCCTGCTCTGTAATCTAGTGGCTTCAGTCGAGGGGTCCAAATCGAATCCCAAGTCCCAGATTGACATTCCCCAGTCCTTACTGGTCATATGCACTTATTTATTATTATTAAATGTATATTATATGAGACTTCTAACTTATGAGGTTATATTGCATGGAGTCCCTCATGGCACATCCGAGTGAAAATAACTTCTTCTTCTATTCGGTGTGGCTTTTTACTTTGTCTTTCTTCTCCACTCCGTTTGAAACACTTTAAGTTCAGAAGTTCCCCAGGGGTCAATACCGGGACCAAAACTGTTCAACTTGTACATCAAAGGCACAAAAGACTTAAAGCTGGTATTATTTGTGGATGATACCACTGCTTTTTGTTCTGGAGGGAGTACAGACGAAAAAATTAGAAAGGTCAGAGAAGAAATGGTCACACTAAAAAGATGATAATAGATTGTCCTTGTACTTAAATAAAACTAAAATCATGCTGTTTGCTAACAGCAGCGCCTACAGAGAACATACTAACTCCTTATTTCTAAAATCACAAATACTTCAACTTGCTGATATAGTTCATCTTCAAACAGCTAAAATAATGCATAAGGCTAAAAATAACCAATTAGCTAAAAATGTCATCCAATACTTCTCTACAAGAGAGGAGAAATATGATCTCAGGGAAGAAGTACATTTGAAACACTTCTATGCTAGGACTACATTTAAAAGAATAAATAGATAATAGAACAAATAGAAAAAATCAATTGGAGGCTAACTAGTTAGCTCAGTAGCATGTTATGTTTACATCGGCAGCCATCACTTGTCCTTGCAGTGATGCCGTAGCTGTAACAGTTGTGTTGTAAACAAAGAATATTGGAGTGAAACATGACTATAGGGGTGTTATGTCATGTCTAGAGGTCTCTAATTATGGGGGGAGGACAGTTCTCGGGTATACGCAGGCTTCAAAGCCAGCGTTAGCATGCCTTAAGTTAAGTTGCCTTCTATGTAGCAGTTATCTCCATTTTCTGTTGATAAGCTAAAGCTAATTCATCGGCAAGTCAAGTGACTATAGGGGTGTTGTGTCATGTCTAGAGGTCTCTAATAATGGTAAAAATTATGGAGGGAGGACAGTTCTCGGGTATATGCAGGCTTCAAAGCCAGCATTAGCATGCCTTAAGTTAAGTTCATGGGCAAGTCAGGTGACTATAGGGGTGTTATGTCATGTCTGGAGGTCTCCAATGGTGAAAATTGTGGGGGGAGGACAATTCTCGGGTATACACAGGCTTCAAACCCAGCGTTAGCATGCCTTAAGTTAAGTTGCCTTCTATGTAGCAGTGATCTCCATTTTCTGTTGATAATCTAAAGCTAATTCATCGGCAAATCAGGTGACTATAGGGGTGTTATGTTATGTCTAGAGGTCTCGAATGGTGAAAATTATGGGGGGAGGACAGTGCTCGGGTATACACAGGCTTCAAACCCAGCGTTAGCATGCCTTAAGTTAAGTTGCCTTCTATGTAGCAGTTATCTCCATTTTCTGTTGATAAGCTAAAGCTAATTCATCGGCAAGTCAAGTGACTATAGGGGTGTTATGTCATGTCTAAAGGTCTCTAATAATGGTAAAAATTATGGAGGGAGGACAGTTCTCGGGTATATGCAGGCTTCAAAGCCAGCATTAGCATGCCTTAAGTTAAGTTCATGGGCAAGTCAGGTGACTATAGGGGTGTTATGTCATGTCTGGAGGTCTCCAATGGTGAAAATTGTGGGGGGAGGACAATTCTCGGGTATACGCAGGCTTCAAACCCAGCGTTAGCATGCCTTAAGTTAAGTTGCCTTCTATGTAGCAGTGATCTCCATTTTCTGTTGATAATCTAAAGCTAATTCATCGGCAAATCAGGTGACAATAGGGGTGTTATGTTATGTCTAGAGGTCTCGAATGGTGAAAATTATGGGGGGAGGACAGTTCTCGGGTATACACAGGCTTCAAAGCCAGCGTTAGCATGCCTTAAGTTAAGTTGCCTTCTATGTAGCAGTTATCTCCATTTTCTGTTGATAAGCTAAAGCTAATTCATCGGCAAGTCAGGTGACTATAGGGGTGTTATGTCATGTCTGGAGGTCTCTAATGGTGAAAATTATGGAGGGAGGACAGTTCTCGGGTATATGCAGGCTTCAAAGCCAGCGTTAGCATGCCTTAAGTTAAGTTGCCTTCTATGTAGCAGTGATCTCCATTTTCTGTTGATAATCTAAAGCTGATTCATCGGCAAGTCTCCAATGTGGCCGCCATCAAAAACGACATGTTGTGAGTTTTTGTTTTTATGCTGAGCAAATGAACCTAAATCAAGCGTGGATGTGTTTGTACAGTCACATGACAAAGTGGGCGTGGCATTGCGTACGGCTGGCTTATAAAACGATTACCGTGCATGTTTGCCTTTCATTCACTTGATGGATTATTGACTTTTCCACATACAAATGATAACATCAACGATACAGTTAATATCAGCAGCTAAGATAAAACATAAAGATAGAAACAAAAAGTGAAGGAAAAATTAAAAATTGTGCATTATATTTTATATATAACAAAGTTAAAGGGGGCCTATTATTATGCTCATTTCCTTTGTATTTAGTTTTGGACTCCTATAGAGCAACTCCACACAATAACGAGCAAAGATCTTCCAGAATCTGCACCTATTCAGCTGTATTTATTTGTATTTTGTGGTTACTGCAAAAACGTTCTATTTTAATGTATTCCACCCACAGTCCGCCTCTAGGCACGCCCACTCTGCTGTGGTCGGTCACACTCTTGAGTACTGCCTGCCTTGTTTCCAGGGTAAAAGTCTAATAAAATGATAAAGCGGTAACTTTATATGTGCACGCGCTTTAACGGGCATATCATAAAAACTAAGAAAAATATTTCAAAGGGGCTGGGGTCCATTTAGTGGTGTTTGTATTTTGTAATTATTGACCTTTTATGAGGAGCACAAGGGGTCAGCGCACACTTTTAGACGAGGGAGCTTCTTGTTGTTCTGATGGAATGTGTTATGTTGTGTTGTGTTGCGGTGGATTGTCAAGCCTGAACTTCCATCAAGATAAACAAGTCAGCTGAACCCTTCATTTAGCACTTCCTCCTCCTTTTGGGATGTGACTTTCCTGGCAGGCATTTCTACCTGGCGTCATTCCCTGGGATGCGACTGCAGCTTTTTAGATGGGAAAACTTTCATTTGGCGGCAAGAAGAAGCTTGATCTTACAGGGAAAGAAGAAAAAAATAGAATTTAACTAACTTAAAATAGAATTTAACATATTTCAGCATGTGACCAAAAATAAATAAATAATAATAATTAAAAAAAAAAAACAGAAAGCAGGAAGTGAACAAATGTAACAGTTACTGATTGTAAAAGTACCAGATGGAGGGGTAGGATTTAATAAGCTTTGCTTCTTCCTACTGCTTTTGGACATGTGGAACTGTGAACTGATTATGGGATGCAATCAATTGTAATCTGATGCATGTGCAAAAGAAATAAAACCATTACCATTACAAACTATAAAAGTCAAAAATGTAAAAAACAGCATAAAGCCAGTCTACCAAGATAAAGAAGTTGTAATATTAATGAGGAAAAGTCATCATTTTTGGAGGGAAAAATTACATTTTAGTCATGTTGAGTTGAGCCCAAAACATTTTCTATGCCGCTTATCCTCACTAGGGTCGCTGGTGTGCTGGAGCCTATCCCAGCGAGGCGGGGTACAACCTGGACTGGTGGCCAGCCAATGGCAGGGCAGTAAAGTTGAAATATGAAAGAAAAATACATATTAAATACACAATAAAGTCAATGGAAAGAAAGTAAACTAGAAGAAAAACATTTCGAAAAAGAAAGCTGGAAATGTATGGAATAAAGTCAAAATATTAAGAAAAAGTGGAGTTTGCATGTTCTCCCCGTGCATGCGTGGGTTTTCTCCGGGTACTCCGGTTTCCTCCCACATTCCAAAAACATGCTAGGTTAATTGGCCACTCCAAATTGTCCATAGGTATGAATGTGAGTGTGAATGGTTGTTTGTCTATATGTGCCCTGTGATTGGCTGGCCACCAGTCCAGGGTGTACGCCACCCAAAGACAGCTGGGATAGGCTCCAGCACCCCCGCGACCCTTGTGAGGATAAGCGGTAAAAAAATGAATGATAAAAATAATAGTATTAATTATTGCTTAATTATTTATTATTATTATTATTATTGTGTATTTTTATTATTATTATTTTCTTTTATTAGTAGTATTATATTATAATTTACTAATTATGGCAAAATTAGTTTATCAACAAATTATACAATTTGTCCTCACAATACATTGTGAGGATAAGCGCCATAAAATGAAAATGAATGACAAGAAACGAAACAAAAAAGTTTGGGGGAAGAGTTGGAATATCATGGGAATAAAGTCCTAATAAGAACAGACATTATTATTATTATTATCCTAATAATGGACATTATTTCAGAGGAACAAAAGATGGAAGTCTACACTAATAATAGGCTTTGTCACCTACAGCATATCACAACGCTGAGATGCAGTTTTTCCCTGAAATATACGTATAAATAACTCCTTAGCATATCCAGAATGTGGCCCTCATTGGAAAATGTTTGGACAGCAGTTTTTTATTCCTGTTTAAGGCAGCGAGACCTCACAGAATGTTGTTGCAGTGATACCGGCCCAGGAGACACAATGGTCATAATAATACCCACCTCCCAATGCACAGCCCCCACCATTAACAATGCAGGGCTCCTGATGGGGGTGGGCCGAGAGCAAGGCCTGCGCAGACGTCTGGGCTGGGGGATTTAACCTTCCAGCCTGGGGCCTTCATACCTGACTGAGGGCAACCTGAGACGCTGGCGGGGACGGGGGCGGTGGGGGATGGCACGCGCCTGGAGAGCTAATGGATCGCAGCTGAGGTTGAAAATGTTTCAAATAGTCCAACTTCATGTTTGCTTTGGAGCGTCCCCAAAAAACGGCTCAGGATTTTGACTTCCTGTTTGGTTCTGGGAGCGTTTTGTTTGGGCGACCAAGCTGGTTTGCGATACCTGGGGTGAAAGTTCATACTGATACTTGATTGTCGGCTTTTCTAGCAAGTAAAAGCAAAAATTCCAAGTATCGGATCAATCCCAAAATCTGCAGTACTGAGCCATTTTCCCATAGGAAATAAACACTGACAGTCGATAGAAACTTTAGAACTTTGGAACATGAACACAGGAGGCATTCAGAAGCTGAAGCTGGACTGAAATGCTGTGGAAATATGCTAAAACCTAGAATGAAAGTAAGACTAAATATGTAGTTTGAGCTCAAATCAGGAATCGAACCCACCAGTTTTAACAGTACCCCAACATGTACATGAACACAGGAGGTGATCAGAAGCTGAAGCTGGACTGAAATGCTGTGGAAATATGCTAAAACCTAGAATGAAAGTAAGAGTAAATATGTAGTTTGAGCTCAAATCAGGAATCGAACCCACCAGTTTTAGCAGTACCCCAACATGTACATGAACACAGGAGGCGTTCAGAAGCTGAAGCTGGACTGAAATGCTGTGGAAATATGCTAAAACCTAGAATGAAAGTAAGAGTAAATTGGTAGTTTGAGCTCAAATCAGGAATTGAACCAACCATCTCTGACCGTGGATCCAAGCAGTCTACCATCTGTCCTATACAACTTCATTTGCTGCAATTGGGGTAGCAGTACCCCAACATGTACATGAACACAGGAGGCGTTCAGAATTTACATAGTAAATGCCCAAAAAAAGGCCAGCATTGTTAGTCCAGTGAACGGCATCATGCCACGTCCAACGTCGTCTCTGGGTACTGGGTTTGGTGGAGGACGGTTTGACCTACAGTGATACAGCCGGTTGTACGGATTGTTCCGAACCCATAATCAGAAACGGCGTGAGAGAGCACCAACTCCCGACCAGGATGGCTACATCTGGTTGCCGGACCGGTTTTGCCGTGGAAAAGGCCCCGGGGCAGACCTAGGACACGCTGGAGGGATTATGTCTCACAGTTGGCCTGGGAACGCCTTGGTTTTTGCCTCGACAACCGCCGAAGCCGCGTGCCGTTTGGCCTGACGATATCTGTCAGCTGCTTCCGGAGTCCCACAAGCCATCCATGCTCGGTAGGACTCCTTCTTCAGCTTGATGGCGGCCCTGACCTCTGGTGACCACCATTGGGTTCGGGGCCTGCCGCCACGACTGGCACCGACTGCCTTGCGGCCGCAGCTCCAATCGACTACCTCATCATAGACCTGCGGTCTAGGGTGTCCTGGTTCCAAGTGCACTTATGGACACCCCTATGTTCGAACATGGTGCTAGTTATAGCCAAACTGTGGTTCGCACAGAAGTCCAGTAACATCACACCGTACGGGTTCAGATCAGGGAGGCCGTTCCTCCCAATCACGCCCCCTAGGTCACACTGTCATTGCCCACATGGGCATTGAAGTCTCCCAGTAGAACGACGGAGTCCCCAGCTGGGGTGCTCTCCAGAACCCCCCTGATGGACCCCAAGAAGGCCGAGTACTCCGAGGTGCCATTTGGCAGTCAGGACCCTTTCCCCAGCCCGAAAGCGTAGGGAAATGACCTTCTCGTTCACCGGGGCTGACTCCAACACAGAGGCACCAAGCCGGGGCGGGCTATTAATAAGCCCACACCAGCTCGCCGCCTCTCCCCTGCAGCAACTCCAGAGTAGAACAAGGTCCAGCCCCTCTCAAGGAGTTTGGTTCCAGAACCTAAACTGTAGGTCGAGGTGAGTCCGACTAAGTCTAATCGGAATATCTCAACCTCTTGCACAAGTTCAGGTTCTTTCCCCACCAGAGAAGTGACATTCCATGTCGCAAGAACCAGATTTGGCTGCCGAAAACCAGGCACCTGCCCTTGACCGCCACCCAATGCACAATGCACCGGACCCTTATGCTTGCCCCCGTAGGTGGTGGGTCTACGCGGGGGAGATCCCATGTGGCTTCTTCGGGCGGGTGAAGGCCCGACCATTAAGCGTTCTCCTGCGAGCCCCTCCCCCGGGCCTGGCTTCGGGGTGAGGCCCCGGTATAACACATCCAGGCGAGGTACGGTTCCTCCTCTTGGTTTTATTCATAAGGGTCTTCTGAATCACTCTTAGTCTGTCCCGTTACCTCGGACCTTGGGAGACCCTACCAGGGGCATATAGCCCCAGACAACATGGCAGGTGCCATTTTCTTTTCTTTTGACATTATTTTTGGAATGTTACATTTTGTTTTTGGTCTGCCAGTATTTGAAAAACATGATTTATATGAGGAAGATCCAGTTTAGGGCTTCAAAATAAAAATGATGTCGAACAATATGGTTTCAAACTAGGTTAAATTTGGGGATAAAAGTAAAGTGATCGAGCGAATCTTTTGGTTTTGGCCAAAAGATCTCGTGGTTGCAAAATCCAAACAGACTTCATTCATTCGCTGAAGCCAGGTTGTAAATTGCAGCCTTCAAACGACATTCGCTCGACTCCTGGAGCGCAGCTTAAGTCATCCCTGCTTTGTGATTGACAAGCTATAATTGCTACGCTTTTCAAAGCAGCCCGGGAGATCTGTGGTGGATAAGCCGACCCGGCCCAGATCTTTCCTCCTCTGGGCATCACGTTCCTGAACACACACCTTTGTGCTGCATCACCGTTCAGAAGACACAACGACGATTGCAACGCAAAGACGGACGGTCATTACGCAAGCTAGGCACAGCGCCCGTTCCGGTCATTAGCCGTCACGGGCTTTTAGTCTCGAGGACACTCTTTCATTACAGAATGGAGGTAAATACTCTGATAGCATCTCTTGTAACGCTAAATGAGGGTAACAAAGTCACATGGGGGCCCCCCCAGCTCCTTCAGTCTGCAAGCTCATCAAGAATGACAATAGCAGTTAGTCACATTTGCATTTCTTTGCTGCCGTTGGATTGGACCTAAAACATCGACGATGGTAACGAATACAACCAGCGTATGCTGAACAATGCATCGTATATGTTGTCATAATTGATAGATGAAAACAGGTTGCGTTGTTATCCTAAGCCAGAATCATTAGTACCACAATTAACGTTTCATGTTGATTTTGCTCTACGTATTTTGAATCTAATTTTGAATGTTATGAACATTTTGCACAGTTTATACGGTAAAAATGTTGACTGCACTGGCATCAAGCTTGTGTTTCTACAAAATGCTGTCATCTGCGATAATCAGTAATTTTCCCTCACCCTAATAAGGCAATTTTCCCCTTTTTGCATGTTCTTTTATCTCTGATTATGAGAAGGAAAAAAAAAGACTTGCAAACTGGTATTAGCCTTAAAAAATGTATTTAAAAAAACTAGATGATGCAATGTCAACAGACATTGCGTGGGAATTCGGAAAAGCTTTTAAACACTTTTAAAAGGGTACAAAAATCCAAATTTAGAAGCTGAAGCTGGACTAAAATGCTGTGGAAATACGCTAAAACCTAGAATGAAAGTAAGAGTAAATATGGAGTTTGAGCTCAAATCAGGAATCGAACCAACCATTTTTGGCCGTGGATCCGAGCACTCAACCAGCTGCGCTATACAACTTAATTTGCTGCAATTGGGGTAGCAGTACCCCAACATGTACATGAACACAGGAGGCGTTCAGAAGCTGAAGCTGGACTGAAATGCAGTGGAAATACGCTAAAACCTAGAATGAAAGTAAGACTAAATATGTAGTTTGAGCTCATATTACGAATTGAACCAACCATCTCTGGCCGTGGATCCAAGCACTCTACTAGTTGCGCTATACAAATTAATTTACTGCAATTGGGTTAGCAGTACCCCAACATGTGCATGAACACAGGAGGCGTTCAGAAGCTGAAGCTGGACTGAAATGCTGTGGAAATATGCTAAAACCTAAAATGAAAGTAAGAGTAAATATGTAGTTTGAGCTCAAATCAGGAATCGAACCCTCCAGTTTTAGCAGTACCCCAACATGTATATGAACACAGGAGCCATTCAGAAGCTGAAGCTGGACTGAAATGCTGTGGAAATATGCTAAAACCTAGAATGAAAGTAAGAGTTCAAATCAGGAATCGAACCAACCATCTCTGGCCGTGGATCCAAGCACTCTACCAGCTGTGCTATACAACTTCATTTGCTGCAATTGGGTTAGCAGTACCCCAATATGTACATGAACACAGGAGCCGTTCAGAAGCTGAAGCTGGACTGAAATGCTGTGGAAATATGCTAAAACCTAGAATGAAAGTAAGAGTTCAAATCAGGAATCGAACCAAGCATCTCTGGCCGTGGAGCCAAGTATTCTACCAGCTGTGCTATACAACTTTATTTGCCACCAAAAATAGAAGATTCTCGATGTAATGTTTACGCCATAAAGCTTGCACCCTCATCACAGTCTTTGTGTGAACACTTGACGGTGAGTCAGCGCAACGCCAACCACAGGTTTATCGCCGACTGTCGCGGTCAAAGCAAACACGGCCATCAATCTTAAGCTTGGTGCACGTGTACTTCCTTGTTACATGCTAACACGTGCTAATGCGGCTAACATGCGGCTCAGACGTCTGTGATGAACAGCTGAGACAAGTCGTAGCAGACGCGGCGGGCACGTTATGTCCTTGTTGTGCGTTGCTCATTCAAACGTTCGCTTTGATCACTTTTTGACAAGAATTAAAAATGGAGTCGGGGCGTGTGGAGTCTTGATCTTTTAGGATGTTTTTTAAATCTTGTAATCCTGGCAGGTCACATTGCAGCACTTTGGAGATCCTGTTGAGAGCTTTGACTCAGCTTTGACAGCGATGACTCAGCATATTTGTACAGATTATTTCATATTGACCCGGAGATGCGATCACCGAGGCTAGAAATTAACGTTTAGTTTGATGATCCAAATGTAAATACCCTCGCTTCACTGGCTCGGTAGATAGAAAACCAAAAAATTATAAATTAATAATAAATAATAATAAATAAAATTCAATTTAAAGCACATTTAGAGCTCAGTCGGCGATCCTTTACATTTCTTAAAATTCCATTTACACATTTTCAACCGCAGGCAATTATTTGAGCAGATGACAAGTCCTCTTTTGGTTTTGAACAATTTTTGTTCATAATAATTTGTATTTATTTCAAGGAAATATATTTTTTGTATAATTTATGTAGATTTTTGGCAATAATAATTTTAATAATAATAATAATAATTTGCCAATAATAATAATTTTGCCATAATAAATTATAATATAATAAAAGAAAATAATTAATAAAATACATATAATAATAATAAAATACATATAATAATAATAAAATACACAGAATAATAATAAATAAATAATAAAATACATGTAATAATAAGCAATAATTAATATTATTCTTATCCTATTCCTAAATTAATTTTCTACCGCTTTCCGCTGGAGCCTATCCCAGCTGTCTCCGGGCAAGAGGCAGGGTACACCCTGGACTGGTGGCCAGCCAATCACAATATAATAATAATAATAATGTTTCTGGCAGAGTGCAATAATAATAATTATTATTAATAATAACAATTGTTATTATTGGCAGAGTGCAATAATAATAATTATTATATTATTATTATTATTGATAATAATAATTATTATTAGTAGTGGTATTGCACTCTGCCAATAATAATAATAATAATTATTATTATTATTATCAATAATAATAATAATAATAATAATAATAATATCATAATTATTATTATCATCACTAATAATAATAATACCAGGAGAACGTCACAATTTCAGTGCTTTTTTTCACAGCCTATGAACATGCTTTAGGCCAAGGCTGGCCCTTTAAGAAGAACTGCATTGTGGGAAGTTCAGCATTGTAGATAGTGTCTATCTCTGTTCTCTCACTTCTATCTGCACCATGCTTTGTCTTTTGGGTCTTGATTGGCTGTAGCCCATTGTCAATCGATCTCTTTCATCTCTTGTTGTGGTCATGGCTAGCAAACTAACTGTGTGAGCTACTTGCTAACCGCTAATACTTTAAATAACGGAAGAAACAGAAGAAACTAACCATGTGAATGAATCTTGGCTCCATGGAGGATGACGAAGAGGAGTAAAATAGGATGAAAGTAGCAATATGTTTTAACAAGGATACAAAAACGCTGCAGCTGAACGGTGCTAGGACGATGAGGCGCGGTTAGAGGAGTGAAATACGCATGAGTCTGCGAGGTCTGCGCGCTAACCACTTGACCGCCGTGCTGTCGGAACACTTTCAACTAAAAAAACTAAAAACTAAAAAAAAACTTCCTCAAATCACCTCAATTTGGACAATGAAAAACTTTTACTTTGAAATCCATCCCCTCTCTCTCCAGCACCAGAAGTCAACATTTACCCAAAAGAAATATTTTTCCATCTATTGTGTAATTACACGGTGCTGTCATGTGATGTATATGTGTTGGGAATGGGAAGGGGACTTTGGAAGAATAGAATTAAAACAGGACTTTTCAATCTCCTAGATGCAAAAATACATTTTTTACATGACATTTTTCCGGACTGGTCTTCAATTCGGCTTTTGTAGCTGCTTGTAAGCTCTGTGAATGTCAACACAATAAATCCCCTCTCCTTCAAATGTGCAGGTAAACCTTCAAGCGTTTCCCCTTATGCAATTCCAATCGGAGAAGGTATTTTATTGAAGTGGTCGCCTGTTTGCCCTCACATTAAACAGCACAGGAATGCGTTTCTGGGTTTGCCCAGGTTCTTTTGATGTGCGTTGAGAAAAGGAGCTCATTCACAGCTTGCGAGAGGAGGGGGGGGGGCTCAATGGCTTGGTTTGTCCTGGTGGGTAAACACTCGCTGAGGAGGCCCTCCATATACGGAGCGCGGCCCCCATAGCGTTCCATCTTGTGTGACAATGAACAAATTGGCATTGAAAGGCACTTACTGTGCAATAGCGCCCGGCGACACACCTGAGTAAATGAACGTAGCACGCCGTCCGAGAACAAAGACCACCTTGAACCCGACAGACCTCTTTGACACGCTTGATGTTTGACGCGCTTGACTTTCATTGCATGGGGGACCGCAGCAGATGTACCAAATACACACGTTCGGTATGCACGCATCATCAAATTGGAGCTAATGCAAGCACTGTATCATCGCTACTCGCCATATCCGTTAGCGTAGCGTTAGCGACAGACACACACAATCAGCACTCACATGGCTGCAAAAGTGTCATATAAAAGTGTAGTTACTACTTTTATATTTTAGTTGACACATGGAGACGTAGATGTTAGCTTTCCATGCCGATTCTAGTTTCAGTTAGCTTAGCATTAGCGACAGACACACACAATCAGCACTCAAATGGCTGCAAAAGTGTAGTTACTACATTTATATTTCAGTTGACATATGGAGACGTAGGTGTTAGCTTTCCATGACGATTCTAGTTTCAGGTAGCTTAGCATTAGCGACAGACACACACAATCAGCACTCAAATGGCTGCAAAAGTTTAGTTACTACATTTATATTTTAGTTGACACATGGAGATGTAGATGCTAGCTTACCTTGCCGATCCTTGTCTCAGTTAGCTTAGCGTTAACCACAGACACACATAATTAGCACTCCAGTGGCTGCAAAAGTGATATATAAAAGTGTAGTTACTACATTTATATTTTAGTTGACATGTGGAGACGTAGATGTTAGCTTACCTTGTCTCAGTTAGCTTAGCATTAGCGACAGACACATACAATCAGCACTCAAATGGTTGCAAAAGTGTCATATAAGATTGTAGTTACTACTTTTGTATTTTAGTTGACACATGGAGACATAGATGTTAGCTTACCATGCCGATTCTAGTTTCAGTTAGCGTAGCATTAGCGGCAGACACACACAATCAGCACTCAAATGGGTGCAAAAGTGTCATATAAAAGTGTAGTTACTACTTGTATATTTCAGTTGACACATGGAGATGTAGATGCTAGCTTACCTTGTCTCAGTTAGCTTAGCATTAGCGACAGACACACACAATCAGCACTCAAATGGGTGCAAAAGTGTCATATAAAAGTGTAGTTACTACTTTTATATTTTAGTTGACATATGGAGACGTAGATGTTAGCTTAGCATGCCGATTTTAGTTTGTTAGCTTAGCGTTAGCGGCAGACACACACAATCAGCACTCAAATGGCCGCAAAAGTGTCATACAAAAGTATAGTTACTACTTGTATATTTCAGTTGACACATGGAGATGTAGATGCTAGCTTACCTTGTCTCAGTTAGCTTAGCATTAGCGACAGACACACACAATCAGCACTCAAACGGCTGCAAAAGTGTCATATAAAAGTGTAGTTACTACTTTTATATTTTAGTTGACATATGGAGACGTAGATGTTAGCTTAGCATGCCGATTTTAGTTTGTTAGCTTAGCGTTAGCGGCAGACAAACACAATCAGCACTCAAATGGCTGCAAAAGTGTCATATAAAAGTGTAGTTATTACTTTTATATTTTAGTTGACACATGGAGACGTAGATGTTAGTTTAGCTAACATGACACTCCGGAAGCTATGTTAAAAAAATACTGTTGTGATATAAATAAATACTAAAATGCTAAAATACTTTTGCTGCTTTGACTTGAAAACATTTCCGTGTGGACAACCACGTAAAGATAAGCATGTTGTTTCCGTAAAAGTGTAGTTACTACTTTTATATTTTAGTTGACAAATGGAGACGTAGATGTTAGCTTAACTTGTCTCAGTTAGCTTAGCGCTAGCGGCAGACACACACAATCAGCACTAAAATCGGCTGCAAAAGTGTCATATAAAAGTGTAGTTACTACATTTATATTTATTATTATTATTATATTAACCACGTAAAGATAAGCATGTCGTTTCCGTAGTAACGGGCTGCCCATTAGCGTGACTTCCACCAAGAGTTACCGCCCAGTTAATGTTCCCATGGACGGAGACTGTCTTGACGCTGAAATTTTGCAAAAACACAAAGCAACAAGAAACGAACAAGAGCGTGAGGTAACCGCAAGCTGTGTAAACGTGATGCTAGCATAATAGCCGAGAACAAAGATGGGCGTTGACCCTCTTGTCCCCGACTGTCAAGCTAGTATGTACAAGTCAACGATGGAATTGTTGATGTGATTTATCTGGGACAGAAACGGACATTTATCTTATCTTCAATATTTTCGTTGTCTTGGTGACCAGCAGCTAAAAATAATCACGTTGCTTCCAAAACACGAGCGGAATGCACATCTTGTGGAAGAAAAACATTTAAAAATGGAGCCCCGTTCTTGTAGTCTGGATCAGATAATCAAACACACCCTGCCGTGACTCACCAGCCGACCGACCACTCCAGGATGCCGTGTTTGCCGTGTGTGTGCTTTAGCCCGGCATTCCCAGGTGAGGTGTGCTTGTTGTACTGTCTGTCATGTCTGTCACTGAGCGCTTCACACCGGTGGAGGTCCGGGGGCCGTGCTGCCCATTGTCAGCCTCAGGCTCCGCCCCCCCCAAAACCGCTCCCTTTGCCACTCGCCACGACTTTCCCAGTCTCACGACATGTACGGGTGTGAATCTCACATTCCATACTCATGTTGTTTTGAATTTTTTTGTTAGGGTTTTAGCGTCAAAATAGGTATTTCACATGATGCCTGTTGTTAGCTAGCTCATATTAACTAGTTTTCTCACGTTATAATGCACAGAAAAGGGATTAGGATTGGGAATGTTGGGCAAAATTCCCCCAAAAGTGCACTTCCCCTTTCAGTTTGTCAGCCACTTTGTAACACATTGAGTTGCTATGGTAACATACAGTATGGCTGCGTATATTTCGGTTTTCAACCGTGTACTTTTTCACCCTGTACAAGTATTCCAAATATGAATCCTACACTGTACATGAGCGTATATTGTATCTTTAAAAGACTGCACTTTTGTTTTGGTTTAGTTTGTTTTGATTACATTTTTCCTCAACTGGACTGCAATCTGATGAAAACAGGTTGAAACCAGATTGAAGCCAGAAGTTTTTAGTGGCAGGATATGCGTTCATCATCTTTGGCCCTTTTCAGGGTCTCCTCCGCAGCTTGGCTCTGTTTAGCTGCATTCCTGGTGGTTAAACATAAAATGGCAAATACGGTCTGTGAGTATAACGGTGGTATGGTGGTGTAGTGGTTAGCACACAACCAGAGGGGAAATCAGACTTTTTTTTTTTTGCTTTCCAGTTTTGGCTAGAATAAAATATACAACCCAAAAAAACATTTTAGCACAAATTTGAACTCGCTAATAGAAGTACTACTACTGCTACTACTACAGAGAGAACCAAATCAGGCTGCACAGTGGTCAAGCGTGCAGACCTCACAGTTAGGAGACCCGCGTTCAATCCCACCCTCGGCCATCTCTGTTTGGAGTTTGCATGTTCTCCACATGCATGCGTGGGTTTTCTCCGGGTACTCCGGTTTCCTCCCACATTCCAAAAACTTGCTAGGTTAATTAGCGACTCCAAATTGTCCATAGGTATGAATGTGAGTGTGAATGGTTGTTTGTCTATATGTGCCCTGTGATTGGCTGGCCACCGGTCCAGGGTGTACCCCGCCTCTCACCCGAAGACAGCTGGGATAGGCTCCAGCACCCCCACGACCCTTGTGACAATAAGCGGTCGAAAATGAAATAATATTACAACTTCCAATAGCCAATTATTTCCCCCACACAGCTAGGAGACCCAAGTTCAATTCCACCATCTTCTGTGTGGAGTTTGCATGTTCTCCCCGTGCATGCGTGGGTTTTCTCCGGGTACTCCGGTTTCCTCCCACATTCCAAAAAAAACATGCTAGGTTAATTGGCCACTCCAAATTGTCCATAGGTATGAATGTGAGTGTGAATGGTTGTTTGTCTATATGTGCCCTGTGATTGGCTGGCCACCAGTCCGGGGTGTACCCCGCCTCTCGCACGAAGACAGCTGGGATAGGCTCCAGCACCGTCACAATATAACCTTTACGTTATATGTTGTATTCTAATATATGGTTGCTTCCAAAACAACAACGCTCCACTTTTGCACCGTCCAGTCACATGACAAACAACTGATAAGTTCAACTCTTTGTTCGAGTTGGACTCATTGTATTAGCACCCCCCCCCCTCCTCCTCTATGTGCACATCATGTAAATTGCAGGGAAGGGTGGGTATGTAATTTCAGCGCGGACATGTGCGCTTAAATTAGCGTGCGGCGCGGTCAGTGGGGGCGAGCACACTGACGGAGCCGGGGGCCTTTTTTGCGGCAGGCGATTGGCTGCGTCGCCGCGCTAACACGCTGCGCTTTTCCAAAGCTTGTGACGGGGGTGCTTCTGATGTGGCCGACCGCCGTGGCCTGATGACGGGGGTTGCATGTGTTCCTTGACCCTGACCATAATGGACAAGGTTTTTACCCGCCGGAAGAAAATTACAGCCCCTCTGGAATGCTACTCTTATTATTTTCCGTACGAGAGCGAAGAAGACTGTTGGGAAAGCATGAAATGTGCACGTAGGCGGCTAATAGATGATTAGCGAATGGGAGGAGATGTTAAATTGGAACTGTTAACACATTTGACTTCCTTCCTGCACAGCCGCCTACGCCGTTAGATTCCACCCCGCCTCAGTCGTGTATCAGTCACTCCCTCCCCTGCCGGGATGCTGAATGCTGGAATGGCCGCCGTGGTCAGAGCGCTACGAGCCCCGCTTCCAATAAAACGGCATGAACTCACGTTGAAAAGGCATCAAACCTGCGGGTGCTGCTTGGAAGCTGCCAAAAGTGACTCGTAAATTGAAATGGTTTGATATATTTGGCCCCGCTCATCTGAGAAGGGGGGGGGGTTGTAGACTAACCGCACGGGTCAAGCCGGCGCCGAATTGCGGCCTTCGAGCAGGTGCTGATGCTCCTCATTAGCATTCGGGTCAAGTTTTGTTCCTCGCTTTGAAAGAGATAAAGATCAGTGAGATTAGCATGGCTGGGATTGGAATGGAATGGGGGGGGGCGTCTATGATGATACCAACAGCAGAAGATCAAAGGACCCCCCCATCCCCATCCCTGAGGCCAAGTGCTTGATGTTCTCACCTCGTCACCTGACCTGTCAGGTGTGCATGAGAGGAAACATCAGCTCGGTCACGTGAAATAGATGAGGTCCCTTTAAAGGACTACACCAGTGAAAGCACGCACGTTGACATCGTATCCACACTTTTCCATGGGAGTTACAAGCTCCTCCCCTTCCATAGCAGCTACTTTAACACACAACATTAAACACATAATATTAACAGCTATATCGAGAGCAGTGCTGCAAAGCATGATGGGAGATCGCACTTACTTCCTACTTACCCCAATTGTGGCAAAGTCGTAAAAGTTGCACAGCACAGCTGTTAGAGTGCTCGCTTCCCGCCTCGCCTCGGAGATGCTTGGTTCAATTCCAGATTAGAGCCCAAACCACCAATTTACTCTCACTTTTATTCTACGTTTTAGTTTATTTTCCACAGCATTTCAGTCCAGCTTCAGCTTCTGAACGGCTCATGCGTTTTAATCAAAATTTTTCTAAATTTTTAAACCTTTTCAAAGCGTTCCAGTTTTGCTTCAGCTTTTCAGAATTCACACACAATGTCTGCTGACATCGCATGATCTAGTTCGATGTTGATGTTCTCTTCCGTTTTGGGATGAACTTCCTGGAAACACTCCCAACTCACTTTCATTCTACGTTTTAGTCTATTTTCCACAGCATTTCAGTCCAGCTTCAGCTTCTGAATTTTGGATTTTCTCACCTTTCCAGTTTTGCTTCAGCTTTTCCGAATTCACATGCAATGTTTGCTAGTTCGATGTTGATGTTCACCTCTGATTTGGGAAAATGTTATTTGGGTTTTTAAGGTGGTGGTGGTGGTGGGGGGGGGGTTAGACAGTCCTAAACTTTAATTATTAAAATTAATGATTGTTTGCAATTCATTGCTTACTTGTTTTTTTGTTTTTTTTTTTGGCTCGATCCCATTTCTTCTTTTTGAATTTTCTAAACCAGATCTTTCCGATCTCCTGTCTGTGTGGCCTACAAGCTAACCACTCATCCACCGTGAAGCTAAAATGTAAATTAGCTGTAAGTTCTATTAGATTGATGCTAGTACGATGGTGACAGCCAGGTTCATGCACTCTGGGGACAGATGACTCCATTGACTCAAGTACCCGATTCACTTGAGTGAGTCACTCATAAGAACTCATGTCATTAACCGGAACGGAGGTTGCTTAGGCTACTGATTCATATAAAAGGGATTAGCATTTCTTCAGTTTGTGAGCATACCTTGTTGAGATGATTGACAGAAGTCAAAAAGGTGGGCTAAGACGTACGAGGGTAAAGGATGCACTGAGTTATTCCTTATCTCTTACGTGACAGAGACCGAAGTTCCTGGTCAGAAAAAAGTCTGATTAGAGTTCAGGGAGGTCAGCGAAGGAACAATCAGAAGAAACGAGGCTTCTGGGAAATGTTTGACAGCAGAGTCGACTGACGAGCTGATAATAGATGACACATATAAGACGTACTGTATGCTCACACAAGAAGTGGGATTTCCTCCCCTCCGTCACCTTGCTAGGAGCTGCATTAATCATTAACGACATGATTTCTTAAACAATCCTTCGCAATGTTGCCACTGATATGGGTCATCGTGAACGCTAGCAGGAAGTACATCCTCATCGACAATGATGGCCGCACTCCGCAGCCGCTTTATTAGGACTGGTGGCCAGCCAATCACAGGGCACATACAGACAAACAACCATTCACACTCACATTCATACCTATGGACAATTTGGAGTGGCTAATTAACCTAGCATGTTTTTGGAATGTGGGAGGAAACCGGAGAAAACCCACACATGCACAGGGAGAACATGCAAACTCCACACAGAGATGGCCGAGGGTGGAATTGAACCCTGGTCTCCTAGCTGTGAGGTCTGCGTGCTAACCACTCGACCCGCCGTGCAGCCCGCCGCAATACATAATGCATTTATATACAACACAATGTTACTCTGTGCCCTGCCATTGGCTGGCCACCAGGCAAAGACAGCTGGGATAGGCTCCAGCATAGAAAATGGATGTTTGTTTTACTTTGGTTTCAGGGGTAATCTGTTTTTATCAAAGCACGTTTTTAGTATAGTCATTTCATCTCCGACTTTACAGACGCCATTAATATTTGGCTTGAACCTGTTGACACCTACTAGCAAAGTCGTAAAAGTTGCATAGCGCAGCTGTTAGAGTGCTTGGATCCCGCCTCAGAGATGCTTGGTTCAATTCCAGATCAGAGCACAAACCACCAATTTAATTTACTCTCACTTTTCATTCTACGTTTTAGTCTATGGCCAGAGATGGTTGGTTCAATTCCTGATTTGAACTCTTACTTTCATTCTAGGTTTTAGCATATTTCCACAGCATTTCAGTCCAGCTTCAGGTTCTGAATGCCTCTTGTGTTCATGTACATATTGGGGTACTGCTACCCCAATTGCAGCAAATGAAGTTGTATAGCACAGATGGTAGAGTGCTTGGATCCACGGCTAGATATGGTTGGTTCAATTCCTGATTTACTCTTACTTTCATTCTAGGTTTTAGCATATTTCCACAGCATTTCAGTCCAGCTTCAGCATCTGAACAGCTCCTGCATTTTAATCTAAATTTTAGATTTTTAAACCTTTTCAAAAAAGTTGCTTCAGCTTTTCAGAATTCACACGCAATGTCTGCTGATATCACATCATCTAGTTCGATGTTGATGTTCTCCTCTGATTTGGGATTAATTTCCTGGAAACACCGGCATCAAGCATGCATGCATAATTTTGAGAAAATGTTATTTGTTTTTTTTTTGAAGGGGTGGGGGTTTGAGACAGCCTTAAACTTTAATGATTAAACTTAATGATTGTTTGCAATTTATTGCTTACTCGTTTTTTTTTTTTTTAATATTTGGGGGGGGGGGGCGCTCAATCCCATTTCTTCTTTTTGCATTTTCGAAACCAGATCTTTCCGATCTCCTTTCAATACAACTGTTTACTTTTACTATTTTTTTGCAACACTGATGATCCTGTCGATCTTGGATGTTCTGGAAATATTCCTGTTTTTTTTATTTAACGATTTTTAAATTCCGATTTTGCTCGGAATCTGCAGCCATATTGAAATAGTCCGGACAGTGCATGGCATGCAGCTCCACATATACTGTTTTTAGATGTGGAGCAATCACACGGTACCTTTTGGCCTTTCACGTGAGTAAATCAGAGATGAATAAAACACTAGAAAAAAACAAAAAAAAAAACAAAAACAACACATGCATCAATTGCGACACTCTCTTGACGGCTACAAATCCTTTTCGAGGCTGTAAATACGAGCGAGTAATTACAGTTAAAAATGTGTGTAATTGCTGCGAGTCTGACAGGACACGCGGTGTGGGCGGCGGCCACACCTGCTCATCATCATTATCATCAACAATTATGAAGAGTTAAAAAGCTCGCCGTGATTAACAGGATGTTGCATCCTAGTGTGTGTGTGTGTGTGTGTGTGTGTGTGTGTGAGTCACATTTATTGTGAAAAAGCTGCAGGAGGCTGCTCGACACGTGCTGCCTTTTGTGTCAACCGCTAGACCTGAAGTCGGGGAGACCCCACCTCGAACAACGCGGCCATCAAACTATTTCGGAGTCTGCTTGTCTTCATGTGGTTGGGTTTCTATATCGGGCATCCCACCCCCCGACCCCACAAATTACACGAAGGGAATAATCTGCAGTTACATTATTACAACCAGTACAAAGTCAACACCCCGCAGCAACCCCCCCTCCACTCCCCAAGAGGATGCACCCCAAACGTCTTATTTGGACTCATCTGCGAGTGGTTACGGCACCAAAGCGCCATATGGCTGCAGGATGGAAAATTAGAGAGCCAGCGGGCCCTTTCCCCCGGCAAGCAAGCTGATTGGGTAAACACACCAGCTTTGACAAAGCGGTTGGCCTCAAGACCAGTATGGAGGGTGGGGTCGGGGGTTGGTGGTTGGGTTGTTGGGGCCTGCTGCTTTTCAGCTCGCGGCCCAACTAACTGGCACTCAAGTCCAATTTTGGGGGTCACAGGAAGCTGTCCGAAACATATCAGCGGAACGCCGCGGATTCTTCCCCGCAACGCCGTCAGGTGACCAACAAATAGCGTACATCAGGCTTTAACCTGGTTTTGTAACTCCAACGGGGGTGTCAAGTGGACCATCACTGTTTACCGCAGGAAGGATGGAACAGTTCAGAATTAGATCCCCCTGGAAAAATATCTCAAAAGTCGAATTCTTCGCCTCGATAAATCTCATAACATCTCAGCAAATCTCGTGAGATTTCAGTTCAATGAATCACAGAAGTTGTAGCAAACGACCATAGAACCAAAACGCAAGTGCAGTGGAACCTCGGTTAGCATCATAAATTCATCCCAGAACGTCCAACCCTAACCAAAACTCTAACCCATTTTCCCACAAGAAAAATTACAATTAATTCCATTCATTCAGTCATTTTCTATCAATATTTTGTCATACTTTTACAAATAATTATAAATGCATGCTGTTTAAATCGGGGTGGCCAAATGCGGCCCATGGCTGCTTTTCATTTGCTCACGGCACATTCTAATCGTATCATTTCACCAAATAAAACAGTAAAAATATAAAAAATCAGCAGTCATTTGCCAAGAAAGTGGGAATGTGCAAAGAAAAAAATTAAATAAGAATAATGATAATAATTCACAAGAATAATGTGGTAATATTATGAGGAAAAACGCCATTTTAGTTGCATAAAATTGAAAGCAAAATTTTTTTAAAAATGTTTTAAGTTGTAATTATGAAAAACAGGCGAAACAACAAATACAGTTGTTGTTTTTGGAAAATGACTTGTAGAAAATAACGTTACAAAAATAAAGGCAAAATATTAGAAAAAGGAAAGTTGGCATTTTTGGAAATTTCAGTTGGGGAGAAAGTCGTAACATGTTTCATTCATAAAATATAAAATAACGTTACAAAAATAAAGGCAAAATATATGACAGAGGAAAGTTGGCATTTTCGGAAATTTCAGTTGGGGAGAAAGTCGTAATATTACGAGAAGAAAATTCACAGAGATTATTCAAGAATGCAGTTCAAAGATTTGGAAAAAAAAAGAAAAATTACAAAAAAAGCGATGTTGATACTACAATACTTACATTATTGTATGCAAGTAAAACTATCATTGGAAAACTATAAAAAAAAAATTTCGAGTTATCATTTGTAGTGTAACTGTGTTAGCGAGCAAAAAACTACAGTCGACCACTGATGACTTCATCAATGTACTGACTTCTGCTTCCTGTTTCCATGCGTTAGCAAGCTAATAGGCTGCTAACGAGGATGCTTGGACGTAAAAAAAGTACCTTAAGAACAGTTGGTATTTTTTGAACTCGGACATAAAACTCGGACATAGTTGATGCACAATTTGCTCGTAAGAATAAGAATAATGAGAATAATAAGAATAATGATAATAATTCACAAGAATAATGTGGTAACATTATGAGGAAAAATGCCATTTTAGTTGCATAAAATTTAAAGCAAAATTATGAAAAACGGGCGAAACAACAAATACAGTTGTCGTTTTTGGAAAATGACTTGTAGAAAATAACGTTACAAAAATAAAGGCAAAATATTAGAAAAAGGAAAGTTGACATTTTCGGAAATTTCAGTTGGGGAGAAAGTCATAACATTACGAGAAGAAAATTCACAGAGATTATTTAAGAATGCAGTTCAAAGATTTGGAAAATAAAAGAAAAAAAACTGCAAAAATTTGAAAAAACCCAGATGTTGATACTACAATACTTACATTATTTTATGCAAGTAAAACTATCAGTGGAAAAAAACGCTTTTTCGAGTTATCATTTGTAGCGTAACTGTGTTAGCGAGCAAAAAACTACAGTCGACCACTGATGACTTCATCAATGTACTGACTTCTGCTTCCTGTTTCCATGCGTTAGCAAGCTAATAGGCTGCTAACGAGGATGCTTGGACGTAAAAAAAGTACCTTAAGAACAGTTGGTATTTTTTGAACTCGGACAATGTTGACGCACAATTTACTCATCCTCCGTCGACTCCCCCCCCCCGGCTGCCTTGGTCTGGATAAAGTCGCTAAAGTCTCAGTACTCTAGTCTTACACTCTAATTCTCACAATGTTGGCTCATATGTGGATAAACGTGCATGTCCTCGAACTAAACACTGGAGACAGATTTGGTATCAACGCAAATCCCTTCTTCTCACGACTTTCAGCGGAGAAAAGCATCTTTCCGAAAAATCGTAGTGCCAAGGACACCCAACCACCAGGAAGCATCTCTTCGCTGGCGAGTCGTCGGCTAATTTAACATGGCTTCCAAGCTTTGATGTCATGTGTTGCAGCAGCCCGACCAGGTTTTGTTGTGACCAATCCGTGTCGTCCAAAGCGGACGCTGCCATTCAAGCTCAAGGGGAATGGTCTCTAAACAGGAGCTGATTGACAGACCTGTAATTATTGGAGTGTGTGTGTGTGTGTGTGTGACAATGCGGCGCAGAGTGACGCTGATGTCAAACACATGTTCCCCCTCCGCAGCCTGTACAGAAATAACCCAGCCTATTTCTGTGCCGGCTGCTGGTTAGCATGCAGGCTCCAGCCACTGATGTTTGCAATCTGGCCGCCACAGAAGGTTTTTACATGATCACTAATTCCAGAAAAAGTGGTCGGCCGAAGAATCCATCTTTGTTTTTGCTGCTGTTGCCATGCGCTCGTGCCAAAAAATCACAGGAAGGCAACAACAGTAACAACAGTACGTACGTTTTTGAGCTAAATATTTTGCCCCAGTTTTTGTACAATTTTGCGTAACGGTCCTTTTACCCTGGGCTGTATTGTTCCGGGGAATCAAGTGTCTAAACCAGGGGTCTCAAACACGCGGCCCGCGGGCCAAACGTGGCCCGTAGGACACTAGTTTGAGGCCCCCGCCTTGATATGAAAGTTTAATGTTAGTGCGCCCTGCGCAAGTTTGATATGGATGCTGTATGGTATCATGTACCCAGAAAAATTATTACGTTTGATTAATGTTCATGTTAAAGGTTAAATAACTGTTAATAGTTATCCTCCCTATCCGTGTGGAAGTGGTAAGTTTTTGGGTATTTAAGTTTAAAGGAAATAACTTGAAGGCTACCGTTTAGGTCGCTCGCTCTCTAGTTTGCGAGTTAGCATGTGTCTCAAGAACCTGCAGTTGCGCAATATGTTGTAAATAAAAAGAGTATAAATGTGACTATAGTCGTGTTTTGTCATGTCTACAGGGCTCTAATAATGCTTTATTAATTTTAATCTGAAAAAAATAATTTGTCTACCCACCAACTATATGTGGTTTCTTAAGTTTTTATTATTTGCTGTTTTATTATTATTATTATTATATTTATTTATTACTGATTGATTGATTTTCTTTATTCTTAACCCTAACCCTAACTCCACACAGAGAATTGAACCCAGGTCTTGCAGATTTCCAGACTGGGTGGCCAACATGCAAACCACTCGACCACGGTGCAGCCATTATTTTCCATACAATATATTTTTCCTCCAAGTTTTTGGGTGTCTTGAACATACTACATTACATGATTTCCTATGAGACCAGGGTTCAATTCCACCCTCAGCTATCTCTGTGTGGAGTTTGCATGTTCTCCCCGTGCATGTGTGGGTTTTCTCCGGGTACTCCGGTTTCCTCCCACATTCCAAAAACATGCTAGGTTAATTGGCCACTCCAAATTGTCCATAGGTATGAATGTGAGTGTGAATGGTTGTTTGTCTATATGTGCCCTGTGATTGGCTGCCGACCAGTCCGGGGTGTACCCCGCCTCTCGCCTGAAGACAGCTGGGATAGGCTCCAGCACTCCCCGCGACCCTTGTGAGGATAAGCGGTAGAAAATGAATGATCTCCTATGGGAAAAATCACTTCAGTTTTCCCAGTTTGTGTCTTACATGGACCAGGACTACAAATTTGGTTGATTTATAAACGCTAAATAAAGTTCCTTTACCCTTGTAGTTGGCATCTGCTACACCGCTAGGATTGGTTAGCATCGTGTGTAGCGTGTATATTTGTCAGTAATTTAGCGCAGGCTAATTGTAGGAACCAATGATATTTTACAGCAGTAGGGGGAGCCAGAGAGCAGAAAGAACTTCCTGTATGAAATGAAAAGAGAAAGTCCCAGTGGTGCCTTTGAAGCTGCGTGTTTTCTCTTCCAGGAGAAGATTTTGCTTTCTATTGTGTCACCAGAAAAGACTTCTGCGTTCCCAGACGGCCTCCAGTAACATTTATTTGGGAGGTTTTGTTCATGAAACGTCAAAAAAGAACGCCGATGCTAAATCACTTCATCTTTTCACAGTTGCTTTAAATTTTTTTTTTTTTTTACAATTATTTGTTTTAACTTTGATAGAGATGTTTGCTTTTCAAACAAAGGAAAACCTGGCCTTTATGGATATGCCATTTCCACACAATTCCCATGGCGGGACATGTTGGGGCACCGCAGCCCGTAGAATGGGAATACAAGGGGCATATTTGGAAAAGTCGAGGCTCTTGTCTTTTGGTTTGGATAAGAGTGCGGGGATGACACATTTATTAACTTGCAAAACAAACATCTACAACGCAGCCAGCACCCTTTCTTTGTGTTTGTTTGGGATGGCGTGACAGAATTCAGGAACGTTTTCCAGGAATAGCAAGATACTTCCAGGTTCTGTCAAGCATTTTCTCTGTAGAGCATATTATTTTTTTATTTTCTGTATGTTTAGTAAAGGGGGCCTATTATTACGCTCAGTTTTCCTTTGTATTGAGTTGTGAACTCCTATAGAGCAGCATGCAATAACCAGCACAGAAAGTCTTCTAGATCTTCCAGAATTTACACCTATTCCAGCTGTATTTCTTTGCATTTTGAAAACGGTCCAGTTTAATTTATCCCACCACGGCCCACTTCCTGGTATGCCCACTCCGCTGTAATTAGTCACACTCCCAAGGACTTCTGGATACATAGCTCAGCGTTTACTAATTAAAACTAATAAGACTATAATTTGTTGTGGCTTTTGTTTGCAGCACACAAAGAATTAAACATGCGTAGGCTAAAAAGCGTAAAGAAAGAAAGCCATTTGCGGACCACATTTTTATGGGCCTGTGAACAAAAACATTAGCCACATTTACATGGACCCAAATATTCCAATTGCATCTGGTTTATTTGCTCAAACGGAAGAAATGTAACCTTTGTATACACCTCATTGCCAAAGAAAGGTGCAGATCCGAATGAATATATAATCGGATTCACAGGGGTGGAATATTCCTTTCCCCAATCCGATTGAGGCATCTTGTACCCGCTCAAACGGAAAGTAGTCCGTGTGCGTGTTTTTCTTCTTCTGTTGTTTATTGGCGGTTGGCAAGCAGCTTTCGTGTGCATTAGCGCCATCTGTGGAACAGAATCTAAACTCTTCTATACGCCATTCACAAGTCCAGTTTTATTAAAAAAGAAAATACATATCTATATAAAACATGTGCCAAGCTTAATTATAAAATATTAGCAAGATTGAACTTTATCTTTTCCTGTTCCTGGGTGCGTTCTTTCAGCGAATGCTGAGATATGACGTAACATGCAGCTCGAGACGTTCTTCCATTTAAAAAAATGGAGGCGAGCAATCGGCACTGGACTTCTGCGGAAAGTTTGTTTTTGATTCAAACTAAATTCAAGACTGGACAAAGGAAAAACTGGCAATACGGAGTTATTCCAACAAGTGGAAGAAAAACTCTGGGAAGTCGGTATCACGTGATGTTGGTGTTAAGTTTTACTGGGCATGCCCCATTGACTATTCTGGTTGATTATAGCGGCGCATGTAGACAAGGGATTGGAATATTCCTTTCCATGCATACCAATGTTTTCGGAAAGGTCATTCGGAAAGAGAAAACCAACTAAGTCTGACAAATCACTGACACACATACACAGTACAAGTATAGCTGATTAGTAAACGACATATACAGCAACTTCTCATCTGTCTGTGTTATTTTTAGCCCCGCCTCGTTCCAATTAACCACGCTCACTGAAATTGACATCGATTGATGAGAAGTTACTATAACTATACCGTAACTATCCTAGTTGCACTATATTGACGTCCGCAAGTCCCTGCTAGACTGAATGTGATTAATGACGCAAATGGAATCACATTTGTGCAAAGAAATCCGACTAAAAGAAATCTTTACGGCCCTGATCGGTGTCTCCAGTGAGGGTTGCTGAGGTGTTTTATCATTGCTGAGGTTGAAAAAGCCTGTGTGGCCCCAATTAGTTGTGATTTTAAGTCTGGCAAGAGGAGTTGATCGTGTTTCACACGCAAGAATAACACGGTTATGAACAATTTAGCGCTAAAAACAGCACTCAAACTATGTATTTAGCCGGAGGCTTCTTGGGAGGTCCCCGGCCCCCAGGCTGGGTAGGACCACTGCTTTGGTGATTCCCGGCCTCGCTGCCGGCATGACTGCACTTGCTGATGCGGCACAGCTCCCCCCCCCAAGCTCATATTCAAGTCTATTGCACGACAACTATTTATTGAAACGTTTGGCTGCTCTTCAAGGTCACGTGACGCCCGTGTGTGTGTCAAGGCCAGCTAAATATAACACTCAGCTCCTGCGTGCTTTAAGCTAATATTGTTGTAAAGTCTGGAAAGTCGGGACCACACGCACCCTGCAAACTCCCAGCACACGGGAGCCGCATCTGCTTCTTTCCTCGGAAGGAAGTCCGCCGCATTCCGTGGCTTCACCTGCCAACCGTGTCCAGGTGACTCAGCTGTCACTTTGTGACGACCGCGCCACCAGGCGGCTTTGACGTCACGCCAGGGATATCAGAGGATTCCCCTCAGTTGCTCGGCGACGCGAGTAAACGCCGGGGTCGGGGACTCCTCTCCGCGGCGCACCTGGGAAGACGTGTTGTCTCATCTTTCCACGTTGAGCAACCCTTGTTATTTTCCACCGGGTCATATAACCGCAGCCATAAAATCATTTAACTGTTTAGGTGTGTGTGTGGTCTCCATGGCAACCAAACAAGTTATGAAAGGGAAAGGTGAAGGTGATACGCTCCTGTTTTAATGACAGATGAAAGACGCTTTGTTTAGACGCCATTCATCACATCATCCGTGTCTGTCCAGCCCGAACACACCGGTAGGACTCGAACCTGTGACCGTACATCCCCACTAAACTAGCATTATGTTGAGCAGAGCCAGCCAATGAGCTAAAAGCCCCAAGGCTCACAACCCAAAGTCCAGCCCAGTTCTTAAAGGGGAAATGCATGTTTTTCTGTTTTTTCCCCCCCACATCATTCACAATATTTCTTTCAAGTTAATATGAGCTTGCTAACAATGGAGTCGTGGGAAGTGCCTGAAGACAACAAACAAATCGGTGTACACGACACGCGCTTCAAACACGGCCCAAATGCTCTCATTGGACAGCTGCACTGGAGAAGTGGCGACACTGACGGGAGCGATTGCAGACCGTCAACCGCAGCCCGACACACAACCAAAGTTCCTCCTGCACTGAAAGTGCTACACAGTGTCTGCATGCTCCCAAGTCCTTGTCCGCATTGGCTTGATGATCCCATCGACAGCCTCAAACTCACCACACCCTACTACCTAAGGGTTCGCCCCCAAAAGCTCCACCTTGGTGAGACAATTTTTGAGGCACTTTTTGCAGGGTGCAAAATTTCTAAACTATCACTCTCACAAAGGCAGGAGGTCTTTGACAGGACAGGAAGTCAAAACACATGCCACTTCCCTTTGTGTCATAGAGCGAGTGGTCATTTTTCGCTATTTCGTACACGTCTTTTCGAAGCCAGGTAAATGATGGAGGACTCACCTTAAGGTGACTTAGTAATTCCTTATGGATGTAAATATATAGCAGTTTACTTTACTACTTGTGAACCGTTTAGGGTTAAAATGTCTGATAAATGTGATGAGGCGAGGCGAGGCAAGCCCCCCCACCCCCAATGCGCCTGCGTAACATGGCGAGTAAGGAGTGCTTGACTTCTTTTTATGCTTATAAGACAGTTAAGAATACCAAAGCATGTCTTTGACTTGTTATTGTGGTTGTGTTTCACAGCGGTTAGCTTATTTTTACACTTAGGACCCTTAAGGTGAAAATTAACTACATTAACTACACCACCTGTGTAGTTAATTGACGTGTGTTATGATGTCTACATTTTGACACGGGAACAGATTGGGATGTTTGCAGACAGATACACACGAGATATGCACAGTACCTCTAATCTGGGCCATGGCATTCTAACCATTAAGGTGCGAGGATACGCATGCCAAGTCTATAATAGACTACTTCAAGTGCAGCACAATCTGATCTTAAGTGTTTTTTGGAACAATAACAATAATAACAAGTGCACTTAGAAGGAAGTCATTGTCTCATTAGAGCGGAATCAGCCTAAAACATGAGGCACATTCTCCAGAAGCTAACTATCTTAGCTTGGATTGATGCGATCAGAGAGGCATCCATTAGCCAGTGTTTAATTACTCTGCTAATTACTTTGCAATGGCGCAGTGGCTTGATCGTGTCTACGACATGGGAACAGCTGTTCCTAATCAAGTGTCATGGCAGTGATGTTGAATCCGGTCACCTGCGCGGCGTGACTCACATGACCCAAAAACGCAATGTCCCTTTTATAGCAGTGAGCTCACACGGGACCACTGTGGTCTCTCCGACCTGGACCCGAGTACAAAGGCCACAGTGTGGCTGGGAGCATCCCTGCGACCACAACTTGACTCACATCCTCTCTCCCCCCTGTCCCCCGAGCATGTTTACGGAACGTGAACTGGTGCTACGTGGACCATGATATCACAGGTCGGGGTGGTGTTTCCAGGAGACGCATGGATGCGAAGGACCTGGAAGAACGATGCAGTGAGTAGACCTAAATACACGCGGTCCTCGGATTACTGTTGACTTCCCTTTTGGTGGAAGTCGGATCTTCTAACCGAAATTAAGTCTCTCACACCATATGCAGAGCATATAAAAGACATGGTCTAGCGGCTACGATCTAAAGCATGGCCAAGATTGGCGACATTCCTTTTCCTTGGTGCACTTTCACCACAAGAGCCTGCCTTGCGCTTCGTAGACGGTAAAGTGCAAAAAAAGTTAATAAGGGAAGTTATGTGGTCTGCGTCGCTGTAGCTCTTCAGCGTTGGTTAATTTAATTTGAATTTGGCAGCATGATTGCAACCCAAGGAGCACCTAAATTGGAATGTGGCATGAAAGCCTGCAGTGCAAGTCCGCCTGTGACGCTTCAAGTGACGAGCAGGTGTTTTCTCTAAATATACATTTAATGATATTAAAGGGTTTGGGATACATATGGAAAGGGGTTGTAACTGTTAGGAATCACTTCCATGCAACTTGAGTAGGACAATGTGTCTTTTATGCAAGTCTCATGGCGTCGCTCCACAGAGAGACAATAATTGGCTTACGTTGCAACCTCATGGATATGTAGCTAATATATACAAACAATCAACAAAGCGTGTGTGTGTGAGGCGATGACGGCGAAAGAATGTAACACTTTTGTGACCTACGGATGACGCCGCATGTAAACATGACTCCTGCTCGACACGGCCGTGTTGGCAAAAACAAAAATAACGCTTTCCTGTGAAACGTCCCTCCTCAGACTATTTGAAATGATCATTTGACAAAAAAAAAAAAAATGTCCCATGGTCTCTTGAGTGACACCTGCAGACAAGCGGCTGATTGACGGCTTGACTCCATCCCCATCCGGCTGAGGCGTTGCCTACTGGGTGCGGAGCTGGTAATCTGTGTAGGAAATGGACAAGACTTAATTGAATATGCAGATGGACGGCAATACAAAGACAATGTTAGGAGGATGTTGGGCAATTAGTGGGAACATTAGAAAAAGACCCCACAAGTGCAAGCCTTTCCCAATTAGTTCTTTTTTTTTTAAGTTCACTTTCACACGGTTCACAGGAAGTTGCCTCATGTTGTAGCTGTTTTTTTCTTTTTATAGAAAAAGTGCATCACTTCCCACCACATTGCAGGCCATTGCCTAACTCTTGCCTAATGCCTGCACTGTGTGTGTGTGTGTGTGTGTGTATGCTATTACCTCCATTCTGGGTGATGTAGCGCACCCATGGCAGGGCCTGGTAGCCGCTCTTCTCAATGATCTTCAGGTAGCGCACCTGCCAACAAAACGCACCGTTAGAAACTCCTCAACCAATGCAGGGTCACATGATGCTGAAGAAAAGACCTTTTATGCACCAAATGTCAAACCCTGGAACTATTCCATAGCACGCTTGACGCAAAATGTGGCTTCATTGATGGTTCTTTTGGGGGTTAAGTGCTAAGTGTTAAGTGCTGCTTTGGTAGTTATGCCATAGAAAAACATTTTTAGGATCTTCTAAATCCGTTTATTGACATAGAGCCCTCCAGACGAGAAATAACACTCCTTACACTCCTATCCTCCAATATGGTAGAGTGCTGTGAAAAATAGTTTGCTCCCTACCTTTTTGCATATCTATCACACTTTAATGTTTCACATCAAAACATTTAAATATTAGTCAATGACAACACAACTAAACACATAATGCAGTTCTTAAATTAAACTAAATTAAATAAAAAATCCAAAGCTACATGGCCCTGGTTCGGCCACCCTTAGCAGCAACAACTGCAATCAAGTGTTTGCGATAGCATGCAATGAGTCTCTTACAGCGCTGTGGAGGACTTAGCAGAATTCGTCAAAATAGGACAATTTTTCTGTCATTTATTTGCAAGAGAGTCAGACCTCCAGTGTATTTTCATTCCTCTTAATAAAGCATAGGGCACATAGAAAATTAGCATTTGCCCGTTTCTTCTAGTTATATAAAGGGCCAGGTTTAGGTTTTCCTGCTTGAGTTTAAAAGCTCTTCTGGCCTCGGCATGAAGTCTGGGTTTTAATTTCATGGAGAGACTTGCTTGGGATAAGAAGGGTTTCTACAATGTTCTCATAATGTGAGCCCAACTCTACGCCATGCAGCACATTTTTATAATTTAGATCACAACATGTAACTCATCAATTTTTGGGCCTTAAATGGTTAATTTGGGTAAAAAATACACAGAATTTGCTTATATATACATATTTTTACCAACCATGAAAGACTGGAATAGTGTGGAGTAACTTTTGACAAATGGTGATAAGACCGTATTAGTAGTCCGCATGCAACATTTTCACTGTCCAAACCACTTTTTTTTTTTTAAGCTCCTGAGTCCAAGAAGAGTCCACATTGTAAACACCAGAGATACGAGCAGAGTTCTTGAGGAAGCAGCGATGTGACTCACAAGAAGGGGAAGCAGCTTTATGGAATGGTGGTTCGAAGGAAACGCACATTTCTTTGACGTGACTGTGTTTTTTTTGGGATGATTCAGCACAATCCCCCTGTTCGGCTTTCACAAGGCCGTTAACCGAACAAGCGTTACCACACCGCTGGATTTCGAGTAAGGCCAGAAATAGCCTTCCAGCTGAAGACGATAGTACGAGTATCACATGGTGGATGTCACTTGTGTAGAAAAAGGCCGTGTGATGTGTCAGGGATGTAAAGTTGACCACATGTGCACACTCGCCATTAAGAGGCCCAAAGCGCACATTTGACCACCGTAAGGCTGACGTGACCCTTTTTCTTGGGGGCGGAGGGGAAGCCACCATGTCTCAGTCACACTGGCTTCCAGATGAGCGCAGGAAGGGAGAGTGCAGGAATTATGCTGGTGGATTGGCAGCGGTACTCGGCTCTGGTCGCCTTGCTTGACCCAGCGAGGTCACAGAACGCCGTGGGCTGGCACGGCGCAACCGTGTCCATGCCGTCAGCAAAAAAAAAAAAAAAAAAAAAAAAACATCTGCGGGATAGCATTCCGGCGTTCTGAAATGGAGGATGCTTGTTTGTAAACATCAGGTTGGACCTCATGTCTTGGCACCTCAGCAGGCGTCAATTGGCAGCCGCCATAAGTGTGGCCCTGCTGCATTTAAGTGCATCGTACGCACTCGAAATGAGCGCTCTCTCGGCAGTTAGTGGCGCAGTTAAGAGCAACTTTCCCATGCTCTGATGTTTACACGGCTTAATTAAACTCCACCGCCTCTCATGCACGCCTCCTCTTGCACGTAGAGAGCGGCGAGAGAAACCACGTGCTGCCTTCAAATAAGAGGACAGGTTAGCAGCCTGACGCACGCGTTGGACACGACCATGGGTGGCCCGGGTGCACCCAAGTGAGATAAAGACTGGGAAATTAAGTCACCTCATTGCAGAATGCCTCAAAACACCGGTGCTGGTGTTTATTCCAGCATATTGGCGCCTCTCTGCAGGTTGACGTCCTCAAGTGCTGCTTGGTGAATCAGTGCACCGAGTGAAACCGAGCAAGGCAGCGGGGGTTAAGAAAAGTGCACAAGAGAAACGGCCCAAATGTGCTTAAATGCGAGTGTGTCATTTCCGAGTAGGACGAATGACATCCAACTTAATCATGTTTTGTTTGCAAATGTGGAAATGCTGATGATGTATCAGTCAGTGAACAGTCGCATTTAGTGTCATCTACTCCCAGCTTTTGTTGCTTATGAACGGTAGCAATTTGACAACGTTATTAATGAAATAAACATACAGTGACCACAGGATAATTTCACAGAACTAATCAAATGTGGTGGTACCTTAGACCAGTGTTTTTCAACCTTTTTTGAGCCACGGCACGTTTTTTACGTTGGAAAAATTTTGTGGCACACCAATAACCAACATTATTTGCTTCTTTCAGCTTTTTCCTGATTATGGACTCGCCACAGCAGATCCTTTTGATCCGCATACAAATTTAAACAATATTACAAAATGTCACCACTACCTCTCACGTGCATCACTAAGTCTATTAGAGGAACGAGGCAATCAGCTACGTGTTGCCACACGGACGAATATTGAATTGCTCTGCCAGTCTTTACACCAATGACACGCGACAATGACATAATATTTGCAGAAAATTATTAATACATGTTAATTAAAAAAGTGATATTGAATAATTCTTCACGGCACACCTGACGATTTCTTGTTGAAAATCACTGCCTTGGACTAGCCAAACAATGAGCCAAAGCATACCCGTCATTTACTGTGGTTGGTTTATTAATGAGGATATAAGCCTTATGATGGCACTGTGTGTGGCTGTTTCATCATAACGTTGTCTTATTTAACAAATTTCACATTGCCCCTAAATGTGATCATTTTCATTTAGTGAAAAAGCTAAGCGTCTTATTATTATTATTATTATTATTACCTCTCGGGTCGAGGAAATCTCATTTAATTTGGTGTCATTTAGTTTTACTGCAGGGAGCAAGCCTTTGCCAACATGTCTGTATTTCCTTATTTTTCTTGGCCAGTTGTAATGTCCAAGTGGTACTAACATTGTGACTGGTGAGTGTATTACAATTATCTGTCTTTACAGACAAAAAAAAAAAAAAAAAACTTCAGTGAATTGACTCGCTATGAAGCTTGAAAGCATGCAGCGTGTGACTTGAGGTCATTTGTCACTCGGCTCTTTGCTGTGGCGGTTTTGTTTTAGTCACAAAATACATTGTCCGGCGTTATTTTGATGTGGACGGCAAACGTGCAATTAAGGGAACCTGATGCAAACTGTTTTCATTTGTCTTTGAATATGTTTGCCAAGTGGCATTTGGACATGGGAAAATATGATGTTGTGTTCCTGCGACGCATATATAATCACAAGACAACTGTCATTATGCAGTCAGTGCAAAGCTCTGCAGCGACGGCATTCCAGCAGGGAGGAAGGTCATTTGCATCTTGTTTCAGTTTGGTTTTCGATGGGAACATTTTTAAAGTTTACACGATGTTTTTATGATAAACAGGAAAGCAGTCAGACTCCGCTGACACTGAGAGAGAGCCTTTACAGCTGCTACACTGCCCCCTGTGGCCAAACGTAGGTTGCATTTCCCCTTGTTTAAACGTTTACTTGCCTTGTGAAGACATTGCAAGTGCGGCAAAGTGTGCGTACCTGGATGCCGGAGGTGGTGAAGTAGGGGATCTCGAACTTGACACTGATTGGGGGCTTCCCCTCTTTATCTTCAGCTTCCACACTCGGGAGACCAAAGTGGGCTCGCATCAAATACTCCTTCCCGCCCTGTTATAAAATACGTCATAGTTGAGGTGCAGAATGAATCAGACAGGAGGGGTTTTAAAAAAAAAACTAAAAGGTTTCAATCCCACAAATAATTTGCTTTGTTTTGCACTTCTGAGTCACACATGTTGGCGCTTACAGGGAAGGACTTGATGGACCAGACGATCTCGCTGTTCTCAGGCACCCACTTGACGCTGCCAACTGTGGTCTTGAACTTGGGAGAGTCGGCGTCTGTTGGCACGGGAATGTGGATCTCCACATTGTTGGCGGTGGAACGGCGTTTGAACTGACTTTTGGCCTGATAAAATGGAGGGGGCGAAGGGGAAAACAAGCAGGTCGGGTTTGGCAACGGCATTGGCAGGAGTGACAAACCAGTTTAGAATTTAGCTTTTGTTTGCCACCCACATGGCAACAGGGCACAGTGTGAATGGGAATCACTGTGGTGGATGACTAATTAATTTGTTTAAGCAGCCAAAATCTTCATAATATGTAATGATAATGATGGTGTACTCTGCGTTATATGCAAATGTAAAAAATGACTGAGGAGCCAAGTGTGGGAACCTACCTTGATCATGTACTCGATGCGACTATGAGAATGCTTCTCAATGACGGATTCAATCCAGATCAGCGGCTTCACCTGACACGTAAACAACTCATATTTGATTTGCATTTGCATACACAGCCATGGCCAGACGATTTGAGAACAACACACAATTTGCTGCTTCGGTTTTGATGCTAAATTGCATATAACCCAGAATCTTATGAAGTGATAAGACGACTGTCAATTAAAAGTCCCCTTTGTCATGAAAATGAACTTCATCCCAACAACAAATTTCACTGCATTTCATTCAGTCCTGCCACAAAAGGACCAATTGACATCAAGTTAGTTATTCTCTGGTTAAAGGAGACCTATAATGCTTTTCCCACTTTTCTGATAACAATGTTGTTTGAATGTTGTATTCTGGTGTTAAACTGTGCCAAAGTTTCAGATAATGCAATGATTTTCAACCACTGTTCCATGGCACACTAGAAATACACCTTTCTTCTATTCCTGCCACGATATCAACTTTGTGTTCATCTAAACAGGCCCAGGTTTCCACAGAGTGAAATTATATTGTAATTAAATGTACATTGCACAGTGTCATTTTGTAACATTTTCTGTTTCCAATGTAAAAAAAAAATGCCGTGGCTAAATAAAAGGTTGAAAAAACATCGATATCGAATAAGGTTTGCGCATTTGGAAGTGAGCCCTGCAAGAAGTTTGGGATTTTGGCTGGTTGGTTCTCCAGCCAGAAGCTCATGAGTTATCAGTAGCTCTCCAAAGGCTTTACTCATTTATTGTCAATCAGTTCCCAATCCCAAGGAAATAGAGCTGGAATAGGCGCAGATTCTAGAAAGCTTTCTGTGCAGGTTATCATGTGTACCTGCTCTATAGGAGTCACACAACTCAAAACAAAGGGTCTACAGATAAGCATGTGGTTAGTGTGCAGACCTCACAGCTAGGAGACTACGGTTCAATTCCACCCTCGTCTATCTCTTTGTGGAGTTTGCATGTTCTCCCTGTGCATGCGTGGATTTTCTCCGGGTACTCCAGTTTCCTCCCACATTCCAAAAACATGCTAGGTTAATTGGCCACTCCAAATTGTCCATAGATATGAATGTGAGTGTGAATGGTTGTTTGTCTACTATATGTGCCCTGTGATTGGCTGGCCACCAGTCCAGGGTTCAGCCCAAAGAGAGCTGGGATAGGCTCCAGCACCCCCCGCGACCCTTGTGAGTATAAGCGGTAGAAAATGAATTAATGAAGGTCCTCTTTAAATAATATTTTTAGAATGTGCCACGGGACCAAAAAAAAGAGAGCACAGCATGTGGTACCAAAACAACCCGGCAAAAGTGATAACTAGGTGGCTGTTGGAACAACATAGTAACATTTGAGAAAAAGATCTAAAAACGCTGAAGCAGCAAATACTGTGAATACTTAACACTTGTATCATTCTCAGAACCTTTGACCACGACTGTAGATTCCTCCTATCAAATACACTGCCTCCCTCTAGTGGACAATAGACATTACTACCACTTTGATGCATAAAAATCTTACATGAGTGTTGAGGCGGTAGGACATGAGCTCAAACTCGCCGTCAGGCGGGATGAAGGAGATGGTTCGGTCGTTCTCAAAGCGAGACAGACGGACGCACTGATGAAACTTCACGTCCTCCAGCTCCACTGATTTACTCTTCCCTCCTGCAGGAGGCCACACAGGACACGGTTTTTCCAAGCAGGACAGGAACGTAACTGAATGTCTACACTACATGAATTTGATTATTTTGGGCTCGCTGTTCTAGCAGCAACTCACGTCCGGTGTTTTCAAACAGAACCTTGTCGTTGAGGCCCAGTCGCAACTCTGGCATTCCGGACAGGAAAACACGCATCTTAATAGAGCCAACGATCTCGCTGCGTAGAACGTTACCGTTGGCACTGACCTGAGAGGAGGCACAGAGGACTGGTAAAAGCAGAGCAAGATCGTGCTGACATTCACACAGGAGGGAAGTTTAGGGCCCGTTTGGCTTTTGGCATTACTTCAGCAACACATCGTTCAGGTCTTACCAGCAGGTTGACTGACTCAATGACATCCAGGAAAACTTCGTTTTTCCTGTACTTGATGCCCTCTGAGCGCCACGAAACAGCATTGGTGACTGTGGCGGGAGGGCGGGGGGCACCCGTGTCCAGTTTGTGCCCCTCCTGAGTTATATACCTGAGAGGAAAACAGGGCCAAATTAGCTCACTTCCAGTCTTCTTTCTACTTAGTACTTCAGATACCGCTTTATCGGGATTGTTTAGTTTTCCCCGTCAATTCGGTATCACAGTAACATGCAGGTTTAAAACCATAGCCATCGTGGGGGGACAAAAAAAATCCATGCTCAAATTCAACCCATTCAAAGGGAAGAATGCCAACTCCCATCGATCGGCCACCAAACATTATCGGCTAATTTCTGTGACCGACGTAGGCTCGTATTTTCTTCCACAACGGAGCGCCGCAGCCATCTCATTAACGCATGTGTCCCACAGCAGATAAGTCGTCGCTACGGTCTTGGGGTCATTTTGGTTGGCCAGCCACTGCTGGGATGGTTAATGGCTCTCACTTTGGTGGGCTGGAGTCCAAAAGCCTTAGAAATGGTTTCATAAACCTTTCCAGACTGACACATCTCAATTAATCTCTCTTCTCTTCGTTCCTCTTTATGGTAATGGTCATGGTTTTATTTCATTTGAACATGCATCAGATTACAATTGAGTGCATCCCATAATCAGTTCACAGTTCCACATGTCCAAAAGGAGTAGGAAGAAGCAAAGCTTATTAAATCCTACCCCTCCATCTGGTACTTTTACAATCAGTAACTGTTACATTTGTTCACTTCCTGCTTTCCTCAGATAGTTTAAGTGTTTTTTTGTTTTTTTTTCACAATGAGCATCCAATGACATAATGGGTACCATAGTAAGTGTCAATATAGTGATATATATAGCACATCATGACTGGTTCAAGACTCTTCATCCTTGTATTTAGCAAACATCAACTGCTTGTATTGTTTCTTGAATTGGCTCATCGTTGTGCATTGTTTGAGGTCCTTACTCAATCCATTCCATAGTTTGATTCCACATACTGAAATGCTATGGCTTTTTAACGTAGTCCTAGCATAGAAGTGTTTCAAATGTACTTCTTCCCTGAGATCATATTTCTCCTCTCTTGTAGAGAAGTATTGAATGACATTTTTAGGTAATTGGTTATTTTTAGCCTTATGCATTATTTTAGCTGTTTGAAGATGAACTATATCAGCAAGTTGAAGTATTTGTGATTTTAGAAATAAGGAGTTAGTATGTTCTCTGTAGGCGGCATTATGAATTATCCTTACTGACCTTTTTTGCAGTACATTTAGTGAGTGAAGATTGCTTTTCTAGTTATTACCCCATATTTCCACACAATAAGTAAGATATGGTAGAAACAGAGAGGGAATGTGCAAACTAGCTCCTTTGTGTGTGTAACTGTGTGTAACGGCTAAAGTGTGAGGCACATGTTTGTCATGTAAATATGTGTAGTATACCCCTACTTTTCCTTTATGGGCAAACTTTATTATTGAATATTTTTCGACTTTGTAACAGAGAGTGATGTTCAACCGGAGTTGCTGATTTCAACAGAAAGTTCCCTGTCATTCAGGACCACCTTGACACCTCACAGGGGGACACGCCCTACTATTTAAGAACGACCCTATCCTTCTCATTTCAGGGGCATTTAAAAAAAAGACATATTCTGAAAACACCTCCGCTGACCACACTCTGTTTTCTGTTGTGATTGGTCGGGGGTCGAGGTTGGCTGCAAAACCCCCACCGCCACATATTGTGTTAGTTACAACGATACAATGTAATAAGACTGCTAAAAGTCTCCGTCAAAGGGGGTGCAACTCACTCTTGCAGAATCTTGCTGTCAGTAGTCTGAGGGTAACCAAAGTCCATCAGCTCGTCCATCAGCTCGTAAATGATGACAAAGTTATCTCGGATGCTCTCTTCCTCCAGTTCTTTGAAATACTCTGAAAAAACCTACAGGGTACAAATGTAGCTTCCGAAATCAACATATAAAGACTTGTGTTGGTTAAAGTGCAAACTGGAGATGATCCTTGTAGCCTACCTGGACAATTTTGTACAAGAAAGAGAAAACCAAGGAAACACTGGCATTTTTCTTGGATGTAGCAACCACTGAGGTGATGCAGGGTTAAGAGATTTTCAATCATAGGCAGAACGGGTAAAGTACAACTTAGCAGTGCTGTCATGTTGCGGTAAGGATACAGTAGAGGTTATTGTGCTTGATCCACATGAAACGCACTCCACCGTGAGCCAGGATGGGAGAAAGTGTGCCCTCTTCCTCTTTGTCCATCAGGAGGCTCATGAAGTGCTCGATCTCGGACATGTCCACATCGCCTCGGTAGTTCCGACACACCAGCACCTGACAGGTTCACATCAACGTTAGTTTTGGATCACCATTTAACAGGTTTTTCCTTAACAAGAATATGCTATTAGATTGGAAAAAGAATGTCATAAGCATACAAAATACTGCTGCATTTTTGTACATCCTGATGCACCAACCATTTATGCCGTGTTAATACAGTTGTTGCAAAGACAACAAATATTCTTCAAACTCTTGTTAATTTAGGAGCAGCAACACTTTTTGGGGTCTTTGACAGCACAGTAAGGACGGATTTGGTAGGATTTTCCCATTGCTAGCATCCTTCCCAGTCCGACCGAGAGAGGAAACAGCTGTCAACTTAGGGGATGTTTTTTTTCTTCATATCGCAGTCATTCGTTTAATTAATACATTATACCTTTTCGCTACTAACTTAAAAGTTTTCTCGGTTTATTTTCACACCAAAAGTCACTATTACTCTATAACAATTGAAGCGTTGAGATCGTTTAGCCACCACTGTCAAACAGGAATGTGCTAGCACGGATGCTATTTGCTAGGCTAACGTTAGCCGGCCCCGTTATTTCCTTCCTTACCTTTCCTTTTAAATCCAAGACGTAAACGGCGCTCGCAGACATCTTGGATTTTTGGGTCGTTCAAAAGAATGCGCTGTGTCCACACCTTATGGACCGTGCTCAATTGATGACTTGTAGGAGACAAAAATTAAATATCAGACGTCCATTCATAATACTGTGAGGAAAAAAAACACTTGACTTCCGCCTTTGACGCAGTAGCACGAGAGCATACAGCGCCACCTGGTGCCTTGGAGAATGCAGTAGTCCAGGGGTCTCAAACTCAATTTACCTGGGGGCCACTGGAGTTAGGGTCTGGGCAAGGCTGGGCCGCATCAGGTTTCCCCCCCCCCAAAAAACGCATTTAATAAAAACAGAAAAATATACAAACTTTTTCAGTGCTTTGGTTCCGATTTTCTACAACAAAAGTTCTGATAAAACATTCAACTGTTCTCAAATATCTTAATTTTTATTTTTCTGCACAAAATAAGATGAAAAATAAATAAACAAATCAAGAATAAAGAAAATCAATCAATCAGTAATAAATAAATATAATAATAATAATAAAACGCCAAATAATAAAAACTTAAGAAACCACATATAGTTGGTGGGTAGACAAATTATGACATGACAAAACACAATTATAGTCACATTTATACTTTTTTTTATTTATTGCGCAACTGCAGGGTCTTGAGACACATGCTAACTCGCAAAACTAGAAAGCTAGCGACCTAAACGGTAGCCTTCAAGTTATTTCCTTTAAACTTAAATAGCCAAAAACTTACCACTTCCACACGGATAGGGAGGATAACTATTAACAGTTATTTAACCTTTAACATGAACATTAATCAAACGTAATAATTTTTTCTGGGTACATGATACCATACAGCATCCATATCAAACTTGCGCGGGCCGCACTAACATTAAACTTTCATATCAAGGCGGGGGCCTCAAACTAGTGTCCTGCGGGCCACAATTGGCCCGCGTGCCGCGTGTTTGAGACCCCTGCAGTAGTCTAATGTGGTATAATGTGTGTTTACATTTACTTTTAAAGATAATTACATGATCGGCATCCAAATTTGATGAAAATTAACAAAGATTATTTCATTTAATATTATTTAATTGTATTTTTTTATATATTAAGTATATTTTTAGGTTTATTTTATGTGTCTGACCTGGAAGAGTTTAATTCCGGTCCTGTTTTGTTATTGTCAGATAACAGCAAGCTAAAGCATGTTGTGGTGGTATGCAGGAATACACTTACATTATAAATATATGCATGCAACATGTATGGAATAATTTTACAAATCCAAATGCATTACAAAATATCTGCTAAAATATCAAATTCAAGAGCCTCTAAATGGTGCAGAACTGGATAAAAGTGCAGATCCAATGCCCAGTACAGGTTTGACTTCATACATGTGTGCGTTCTCTCCCAGGTATTCTGGCTTCCTCCATGATATTTTGCTTAGTAATAAAATGACGTCATGCAGCTGTTTATGATATCTTCTGCATGAAACAACACTTATGTGAGTGCCTTGCCTTGTGAGCCAATCCTCAATGAAATCTTACTTTATCATCATGGACCGTTTTGGAGGTGCAAGCTCAAGTCAACAACAAAAGAATGTGCACAAACAAAAGAAGTATGTGCGTGACAGAATATAACACCCATGTTTGATTTTTAACAGGTCACTTCAACGCCAACCGCGTACAAAGTATAAAAATTGAGAAAACCAAGTATTCAAGACATTGAAATATGTTTTTGAAGGAGTAGTAGACCTATTTGTTCTTACTGGAATGAAATGTGGTGCTTTATACTCTGATATCTAACAGATGTTGTCTGCACACTTGCTTCCTTATTTGTGATGTTTGTGAAACACATTTCAAGCTCTTATAAGATATAAGAATACAGTCAAAAAAATGAATACACTCATTCATTCATTCATTTTCTACCGCTTTTCCTCACAAGGGTCGCGGGTGTGCTGGAGCCTATCCCAGCTGTCTTCGGGCGTGAGGCAGGGTACACCCTGGACTGGTTGCCAGCCAATCACAGGGCACATATAGACAAACAACCATTCACACTCACATTCATACCTATGGACAATTTGGAGTCGCCAATTAACCTAGCATGTTTTTGGAATGTGGGAGGAAACCGGAGTACCCGGAGAAAACCCACGCATGCACGGGGAGAACATGCAAACTCCACACAGAGATGGCCGAGGGTGGAATTGAACCCTGGTCTCCTAGCTGTGAGGTCTGCAGACTAACCACTAGACCACCGTGACGCCCCTAATACACTCCAGTTTTTATAATTTGGTAGACTGTCTTGGTTTGAAACAACACTGCATGTAGCATACTAGTCTGTTTGCCTTGTGCTGTCATTCAACAAAATGGAATGCCCAAACAAAGCCCCCGCTGTATGAGATAAGAACAAGCCATTCTCATAGGCAACTGGCTCATCGGCAGCATTCCCTCTCGGCTGCACAGGTTTTCTGATAGTTGACCGGATCCTGCTCAAAGTGGAGGAGTTTAAGTACCTCAGAACTTAAAGCTCTCATTTGACTGGTCCATCGATCATGAACTTCATGTAGTGGAGTTTTCTCCATAGCGTGGCTGGGCTTGACCTCCCTTGGAGGTAAGGCGAGAAGCACCAAGAGAGCCACTTGAGGTGGCTCAGGCATCTGGTCTTGATGTCTCCCGGACGCCTCCCTGGCGAGGTGTTCTTAGGAGGCCTTGGGGAAGACCCAGGAAAGACTCAGGAGGAACGCCAGGAGGAGCTGGACGAAGTAGCAGGGGAGGAAAAATTTCATTCATTCATTTTCTACCGCTTATCCTCACGAAGGTCGCGGGGGGTGCTGGAGCCTATCCCAGCTGTCTTCGGGCGAGAGGCGGGGTACACCCTGGACTGGTGGCCAGCCAATCACAGGGCACATATAGACAAACAACCATTCACACTCACATTCATACCTATGGACAATTTAGAGTGGCCAATTAACCTAGCATGTTTTTGGAATGTGGGAGGAAACCGGAGTACCCGGAGAAAACCCACGCATGCATGGAGAGAACATGCAAACTCCACACAGAGATGGCCAAGGGTGAAGGGTGGAATTGAACCCTGGTCTCCTAGCTGTGAGGTCTGCGCGCTAACCACTCGACCGCCGTGCCGCCCGGAAAAATTACAACTTTATTTAATTTAGAGTTTGTTTATTCTAATATAACAACTTAAAAAAATACCATATTTTTAAATTCTATGCTATCTATTCTCATAATATTATCATTTTAAAATTTAGAACTTTTTCTCATTGGAATATGACTATTTTCCCTTAATATTTTGACTTTACTTTTATAAAAATACAGCTTTGTTTTTTTGTATTTTCCTACTTTTTCATCTCTTTTATTGTAAATGTTGTTCTCCTGAAATTATGACTTTTTCCCATGATATTACAACTTTTCCCCCCATCCTAATTTTCCAAAAATAACAGCCCGGAGGCAGGCTGTGGGTGAAATAAATTAAAACAGGCCATTTTGGCGGAAATAGTTGCAGATTCCGGAAGATCTAGAAAGCTTTTTGTGTGGGTTATTGTGTGTAGCTGCTCTATAGTAGTCCACAACTCAATACAAAGGCTCTAAAAATGAGCGTAATAGATCCCATTTAAATCATATTTTCAGAATGTGCCAAATTAAAAAAATAAGTCACGGGCTATAAAGGGCCCCTGGGCCACACTTTGGGCATCACCTGTTTTAAAGTACCATGTCTTTCTCTTGAGCATAAGCCTTTCAGCGCAGTGCCTTCCTGTGGGACAAGTGGGCCTCTTGAAAAGTGACACATGTTTGATCCCCTTTGCTGCTCAGAAGGAGTCTAGACATTGTTGGCAGGGGCCACGAGCACAACGGGATGGGGGGGGGGGGGGCTACCCAGCCAAATATAACTCCATACCGTGTATCGGTCACGTTGTGCATGTATAGAAGTATATATACTGTATATTTGTAAGTACAGGTGAGTTAAAGAGGTGATTCACTACCATCAGTGTTACTTCATAGCAGTATAACACATTTGGAGACTGTGTGTCGTCCTTTTTTTTGCAGCGCTCCGTGATTTATACTTAGCAGCACTCGGACTGTGTATTCCACTCCCAAGGCGATCCTGTGGATTTTGGGGGAGTTTTGACCATATAAGGAGATGAGGAGTTTGCAGTCTGCTTTCCTGTGGGAGGCGTTTCCCGTTTCTTTCCCTCTCGCCTCCCAGTCGCTCTATTCATCTAAGCTCCTCTCCTTGTGTTTGAATACATACAACACAAAATACACAGCAGTCTTACTTTGAAAGATGTGTTCAGGTTCTCTGAGGGAGCATCTTGACTGACCGTAAAAGGACGCTGGCTTCATGTTGGTAGTGGATAGTGAGTGTGAGAAGTTGATATTTATGACTTCATACTTGTTTGGAGGACTTCCTCAGGCGATCCGCTTGTCTGGAATGCCTGAAAAGCGAACCCAGTACAAATGTTGATAGCAACAAAGTCTTGTTTGAATTCCGAAAGAGTCAAGCACTCGCCGTCATGTTTCCTCTGCAAGAATACATGATGCATGATAGCAGCCGGCATGACTATGATATGCTGTGATGCATTTCCTATTCATCCATTTTCTTTTGCTTATCATGGTCAGGGTCATGGGGGGATGGAGCCTATCCCAGATGATTTTGGGAAGATAATAGGAAAAATCCTTACATGTGACAGGTATACTTTTCATGGAGAAGTCCATAGATGGTTACTTTTGGACATGACTGTCCAGTCTCGACTTCCGGATCGGACTAAGGATCCAACACATGTATATTAAAAGCTGACATTTTAAAATGATGCATCGATATTTATTATCAACTCCTACAAATTGTGGGCCTTGGGTGGAATACAATAAAACAGACCGTTTTCGCCGGAAGCATGAAATCCAAAGAAATATAGCTGAATAGGTGCCGATTCTGGAAGATCTAGACAGCATTGTGTGCTGGTTATTGTGTGTAGCTGCTCTATAGGAGTCCACAACTCAATACAAAGGGCTGAAAATGAGCATAGTACTTTGAGGTGCCATAAAAGTGTAAAAAGAAGTTTCATTGCACATGACTGTCCAGTCTTCCGGATCGGATTCAGGATCCAACACATGTATGTTAAAATCTGAAATTTTTAAATGATACATCGACATTTATTATCAACTGCTATAAATTTGGGTTTGCAGCTAGCGGCACAAGTAGGCGTGTCTGGAGGCGGGCCTTGGGTGGAATACAATAAAACAAACCATATTCGCGGGAAGCATGAATTACAAATAAATACAGCTGAAAAGGTGCAGATTCTGGAAGATCTCGACAGCTTTGTGTGCATTCAGTTTCATTGGACAGAACTGTCCAGTCTCTACTTCCGGATCGGATTCAGGATCCAATACATGTATGTTAAAAGCTGACATTTTAAAATGATACATCAACATTTATTATCAACTCCTATAAATAAGCAATGGGGGATTGTGACCAATTAGGCGTGTCTGGAGGCGGGCCTTGGGTGGAATACAATAAAACACACCGTTTTCACGGGAAGCATGAAATCCAAAGAAATACAGCTGAATAGGTGCCGATTCTGGAAGATCTCGACAGCTTTGTGTGCTGGTTATTGTGTGTAGCTGCTCTATAGGAGTCCACAACTCAATACAAAGGGCTGAAAATGAGCATAGTAGGCCCATTTTAAACACTTTGAGGTGCCATTAAAGTATAAAAAGAAGTTTTAGTAGTAAGACATCAAAACAAAACATTCATTTTCATGGCAAATAACAAAGATGGATGTCATTTTTGTGCTGTTTGTTGGTTCATGACAAATTACAAATGACCTTTGCTCTTTACACCCGTCGTTTTCAAACATTTTTAAAGTGTAAAAAGAAGATAAGCAATGTTTATTAGTAAAAAAACTGAAACAAAACATCCACTTTCATGACAAATAACGACAGCGCTGCATTGCAGAAGCGCTTTATGCATCTCATATTTTAACATTTTGGTAAAAAAATAAAAAAAAAGCTAACTTCTATTTCCAAATCATTGGCTAACATTTTGTACAAACGTTAAAAAAATTTGAACCACTTCCTGCTTTGAGTCAGCTCGCTCTGGTTCTTCCCTGTGTTGGGACCACTCCTTCTTTTGAAATAAGCATCACCTTTCTCATAAAGCTAAAGAAAAAGCAAAGTGCTGAAATCTATGCCCTGTAAATGCAGGTTTATATACAGTTGTTGCTTATAAGGGCATTGGCCACCTTTCTTGTCATCTTTATTTTTAGAGTGGGCAGCTGAGGCTGAACGCGAGGACACGCATGTCCGCATTACTACTGATATTACACACACACACACACACTGATTTCCTGCATGCTGGTAAAAGGGATTGGTCATTGTTGGTGTTCTTCACTGTTGTGCAAGCGTACTAAGAAGCAATAGGTGGTGACGCCTTGCATGACAATCGTCCCAGCATCCTACCATACTACTATAAAAAAATCCTACACAGTTAACAGTCCTTTGTACAATTCCAGGAAACGCAGCTAAATAAAGTCAAAGACAGTAGCAATTAGCTTCCATGCCGTTGTTTGATGTCCGTGCTGCTCCTCTCACCAAAGCTACTGTGGCTTTTTTTCATCACATTCTCTTTGGTGAGGATCATTTTTCCATCCATCCCTGCTAGAATTCCATCCTGTTCTGGGATTAACATCAGCATTCCTTCGCCAGAACACACTCACTGAGATATGCAACACAAAAAAGGTGGAGGGAGTTGGGGGGGGGGGGGGGGTAAATGAGCATTCAGTGCTACTCCTAAATAAGGAGATGCTCTGCATCCTGCCCAAACATCTCCACCACGTCCAGGAGTATTTGAGAGGTGAAGTTTATATTAGGGAGCGAAGGGGGCGGAGGGGGGTTGCTCTAAAGTAGGGGAGGGGTGATTGTAGGGGTCGTTTACTGGGGACTAAGGTTTGTCTCCAAAGCCCCCTTGAAATCACACGGTGCTGCGGCAGAACCTTCACTTTGCATCCTCCTCTTCCTCCTCCTCCTGTCTCTCCTCCTTCCTCTTTAGCTCCTCGTCCACCCTCTCCTTCTCCGTTTTGCCACATCTGCAACCCGTTCGTTTCCTCGCAACTCGTGAAACTCTCAGACAAGCCACCATGGAGGCCATCAAGAAGAAGATGCAGATGCTCAAGCTGGATAAGGAGAACGCCCTCGACAGGGCGGAGCAGGCCGAGGCGGACAAGAAGGCGTCGGAGGAAAAATGCAAGCAGGTGGGTTGAGATGTACAATAAGGGCGTTTTTTTAACCGATACAGCTTCAAGATACCGTGCAGAAGGATTGTGATACATAATGATGGGTCAAGTCTGGAGATGTTAAGAGAGTCTTAAAGCTAGGTCAAACCTTCAAACCTGAGACTCGGGTCCACTTGCAGCCCACCACTTTTCAATAAGATGAACATTAGCGAGGATGCCGACCGGGGGGAGGGGGGTACAGAAGGATTGTGATACATGATGATAGGTCAAGTCTGGAGATGTTAAGAGAGTCCTAAAGCTACAAAAGAGAAGACAGCAGCTGAAGTCAAACCTTCAAACCTGAGGCTCGGGTCCACTTGCTGCCCATCACTTTTCATTAGCAAGGATGCTGACCATACCAAATGCCAGAAAAAGCTGAAACATTGAATATCTGAAGTACTGTAAGTTGTTTTTCTAAAACCTCACAATCCATGAAGGGGGTTCACATTGTACAGGGGGGGGGCGCATTCTCGGCAAATGCGCCAAGGTGGCAGGCTGAGGCGGGAGACAGGAAAAAGGGAGGAGTAGCTTATGGGCGGTCGCTGCCACCATGTTAGCCCCTGCTGGTGTAACGGTACAGCTGAGGGGCCCGGTTCAAGCCAAGCCTCGGACAATTTGGGAAAAAATTCTGTGAGATCCGACAGATGTGGTGCCAAGTGGTGACCCGCCCTGGTGGCGCCCCTGTTCTTTTTCTTCCACTCCTAAGTCATTGCACACAAAACGGGTAAAAATGTGTCAAAACATGCACCCCGAATGTGTTCTTCTGTTATTATTTTTCTGGCGGGTTAATAAAAAACACCCACTGGAACTTGAACGCCGCTTTATCCTCACCAGTGTCGCTGCTGTATGTATGCTGGAGCCTATCCCAGCTGCCTTTTAGGTGAGAGGCAACATCCACCCTGGATTGGTGTAACTTAAGTTTAGTCAAATCATCACCAAATTTGGTGTGCACCTTTACAAGACCGACTAATGCATGAGTGTACATTTCGAGCAAGGTTGGTTGAAAAAACATGGCCGTCATCGAGCGACTTAGGAATTCATATATTATGTATAATTTTATATTTTCTTATAATTTGTCTAATGAGGATATCTGTGTTATACCTATGCTGGCATGACTTACAAAGCATTTTGACTACAAACCATAGGGGGCCCCACAAATGCCATTTAAACGCCGCAGTGGGGGTATGGCATATAACATACCATATATGCAGTCATATAACATACCGTATATGCAGTCATATAACATACCATATATGCAGTCATATAACATACCGTATATGCAGTCATATAGCATACTGTATATGCAGTGATGGAACATACATACACTGCAGGAATAATAGGATGGATAGGCCCATAATGTAAAAAAATGTAAAAAAAAAAAAAGTAAAAAAAAGTGTAAAAAATGTAAAAAAGTGTATTTTTTTTTATGTTTTAAAAAAATGTAAAAAAAGTAAAAAAGTAAAAAAAAATGTAAAAACATGTAAAAAAATGCTAAAAAAGCTAAATAAAGTTGGATAATGTAAAAAAATAAATAAAATAAAATAAGCCGGCCAGCTAGCGGTGTTCATCTAGACCAGGGGTCAGCAACCTGCGGCTCCAGAGCCGCATGTGGCTCTTCAGCCTCTTTATTGTGGCTCCCTTTGCGATGCTTGAATATTTTTAACACCCGAGTGGGGAAAATGCACGTCTTTTGTAATGAGTTTTAAAAAATCCAACTTTGTCTGAGACCATGAATGCATCCTGAGTGAGTTCTGACTGCTATCCAGTTCAGTACATGAAGAAAAACAAGTAATACTTACCTACAAATCTAAAAAATAAATTCGAGATAATTTAAAAACAGCGGCATGGGAACTTGTTTTTACGTTTACAGTAGTTTACACATACATTTATGTAAGTTTATCTCTAAAACTAGCAAGAGTACTCCAACTCGTCTTTTCTTATCTGAACTACTTTGATACCCCCAAATTCCCTCCAATGTTGTTTTAAACATACTATATGTTTTGCGGCTCCAGGCTATTTTTCTTCAGTGGGCATTGGGTAAAATGGCTCTTTTCATAGTAAAGGTTGCCGACCCCTGATCTAGACTACTTTTCCCCGAATCCATCCTGCCAGGACCATCAAGTTAAAGTGAATTTGGTGTTCTCAGGTCATCCGTCTCGATATCTGAAGGGCAAACATTTCTCTGGTGTTGTACTGCCACTTGATAAGAGCAAAGTGGAGTCCTGAGATGTAAACATATACTTGAGTGTTCTAAAAAAAGACAATTAGTGCACAGAGGGAGGCGATGTCATCGCAGCAGTGCGCCCGGAATGAAAGAAGTGTCCAAACAAAGCCGGGAGTACGCCCCTTAAATCATTTTGAAACCCCTTCCACTGCCACCCCCATCCCCTTGGGGAACCCACATTTGGCCCCCTCAAACAAGTCTTCCACTTTGGGAAGAGTCAGCATGAAATAGTAGAAGATGGAGCGGAGCGCTTGAGTCTGTTTGCGCTTTCTTTGCTATTTTTGGCGCTCCCAAATGTGGCCCGGGCTCACAGAAGACACACAAAAGACTCCACATCCTTGTCAAACCGGGCTGAACCTCAAGGAGCACAGCTGCAGTTCAGCCACAGTCATCTCCATCCATCCTGCCAAAGTCCTGAAACGTTGAACCCCCCGTCCCCCTGTGGGCATCATTCCAGGGTTAGCAAATATCAGTCCGCTGAATTAGAACAGTAAACCTGGCATTTTGATTATGTGGACGGAACTAATCATTTTTCAGTATTGTCAAATAAATTATATTATAAAACTGAACCTCAACTACTTTGAGTAAATTGTACTTATTTTTTTTTTGTAAATCAAAGTCAATCAAACAACCATTCACACTCACATTCATACCTATGGACAATTTGGAGTCGCCAGTTTTTGGAATGTGGGAGGAAACCAGAGTACCCGGAGAAAACCCACGCATGAACGGGGAGAACATGCAAACTCCACACAGAGATGCTCGAATGTGGGATTGAATTCGGGTCTCCTAGTTGTGAGGTCTGCGCGCTAACCACTCGACCGCCGTGCAGCCCCCATTTTAAATGTATTTCCATCCATCCATCCATTTTCCTCCGCTTATCCGGGTCCGGGTTGCGGGGGCAGCAGTCTTAGAAGGGAAGCCCAGACTTCCCGGTCCCCGGCCACCTCCTCCAGCTCCACCGGGAGGACACCAAGGCGTTCCCAGGCCAGCTGTGAGACATAGTCCCTCCAGCGTGTCCTAGGTCTGCCCTGGGGCCTTTTCCCGGCTGGGCATGCCCGGAACACCTCACCAGGGAGGCGTCCGGGAGGCATCCGGACTAGATGCCCGAGCCACCTCAACTGACTCCTCTCGATGTGAAGGAGAAGCGGCTCTACTCTGAGCCCCTCCCGGATGGCTGAGCTCCTCACCCTATCTCTTAGGGTGAGTCCAGCTACCCTACGGAGGAAACTCATTTCAGCCGCCTGTATCCGCCATCTCATTCTTTCGGTCATGACCCAAAGCTCATGACCATAGGTGAGGGTGGGAACATAGATCAACCGGTAAATTGAGAGCTTTGCCCTCTGGCTCAACTCTCTTTTCACCACGACGGTCCGGTACAGCGACCGCATTAATGCAGAGGCTGCACCGATCCGTCTGTCGACCTCACGCTCCCACTTTCCCTCACTCGTGAACAAGACCCCGAGATACTTAAACTCCTCCACCTGGGGCAGGACCTCATTCCCAACCCGGAGGGAGCACTCCACCCTTTTCCGACTGAGAACCATGGCCTCTGATTTGGAGGTACTGAGTCTCATCCCATTATGTATTTCATAAAAATAAAATAAATGAAGCCTATCCAGACTGACTGACACGAGAACCAGGGTAAACCTTGGCCTGGTTGCCAGGCAACTGCAGGAAACCTACATTCATACCTATGGACAGTTTAGTCACCAGTTAACTTAAAGGGGACCTTATTATTATTATTGTCTTGAGTTGTGGACTCCTATAGAGCAGCTAAACACAATAACCAACACAGAAAGCTTTCCAATTGGAAAAAAATCAGCTAGTGAATATCGGGTGTTAAACTTCCTGCCCAGGTGTATGAGGTCAACCCACCTTCAGACGTAGTAACAGAGGAGGGACAGCACCTGTGCGAAGGCTATCCACCGTGTTGGGTTGAAAACAACTGCAATCGCTAATTACTCAATTACTATGACAATAATTTGTTCACACAGTTGCAATATCTTGTTTCCCTGGATTCTGTGTAAAAGGCTTCCTCATTCTTCATTCTGATGCCGACATTTTGCAGTATCTCTGTGTGAAAAGAGGCTTCCAATATGACCTCATAAGGCCAAGTCCACTTCGCTTGTGCCTTTTTATACAGAACAGCGACATGAAAAAAATCATGAAAAAGTGCCAGCTTTTACATGCTGTAAGAAAGGCGAGACAGGGATATTTTCTTGTATTCAAGGCAGATTTACTGTCACTTCCTCTGATCTCTGTGTGAAAGGATACAAGGTGTAAAACTTCCAGGTGAATTTGGTCACCCTATTCTGTGTCTGTCTGTGCTTTTTATGCAGAACAGCAATAGTCCTGACATTGCATAACAGCAGCTACAGCGGTAACAGAGGCAGGATCTTGCCTGTGTGAAAGGGTATACTGCAACACCAAGTCAGGGTTGTGAAGCTGATATAAGGGCTATGTTCTACTGTAAAAGGCACAAGCAGATAAATGCTGCATCTAGTTATTCCTATGATGTGTGTGTGAAGAAAGTAGAAAACATTGCTGTTGTTTTCACGAACAAAAATGGCGGCAATATGCCGGCATTGTGAAAGGGGCTACCGAGGGCTTCTACTGTATGTACATAGCTAAATACAGTCAATAAGACCACGGGCCACTTCAGTCCGGTAGGTGCAGTACCACCTGCTGGATGTGCTCGGTCACTGCTCTACCACTGGCACCCCGATGCAAGCGGTCTGTAACAATGTTGCATCATTTCCAGAGTGACAAGCAACTACTGTATCTTTCAGCTGGAGGATGACCTGCTGGCTCTGCAGAAGAAGCTGAAGGGAACAGAAGATGAGCTGGATAAATACTCGGAGGCCCTGAAGGACGCTCAGGAGAAACTGGAGCTGTCGGAGAAGAAGGCCGCTGATGTGAGTTGGCGGCAAAGATGCCATCTGAGGCGCATTTTCCACAGTGGATTGGGAAAGGGGGGGGGCACAGTTGTGGTTTGTCCCTGACAAAGTATCAATAACCACGGTTGCACGTCAACGCCACAGATGGTGTTTCACTAAAACACACAATCGTGATTTGAAACAGAGCTGCTTGACTTTTTCTAGTGTTGACATGAAACCATCGATAATAAATAATTAGGGATGGCCAATATTGGCTTTATTGCTGAAAACCGATATGGCCATATTGTTTAATTCTCAACTTCCGATTCCGATATCAGCCGATACCGATATGTGTAACATGACATACTTCCTGTGGTGGAATGAACACATATGCGGGGGTGCTGGAGCCTATCCCAGCTGTCTTCAGGCGAGAGGCGGGGTACACCCTGGACTGGTGGCCAGCCAATCACAGGGCACATAGTATAGACAAACAACCATTCACACTCACATTCATACCTATGGACAATTTGGAGTCGCTAATTGCTAATTAACCTAGCATGTTTTTGGAATGTGGGAGGAAACCGGAGTACCCGGAGAAAACCCAAGGATGGAATTGAACCCCGGTCTCCTAGCTGTGAGGTCTGCGTGCTAACCACTCGACCGTCGAGATACAGCATTCTTTAAATATTGTTTTTCGTGATCTGGAAAACAATCAGATACTACGATATTGACCGATATCACATTTTTATGCTGATATCATGCCGATAATTATCAGTACCAATAATCATCGGACATTTCTATAAATAATAGCATTCTAAGTAATATCCTAAGATTTATTCATAGTATTCATAATAATATTAATCTTCTAGAATCTAACTCTAAGAAATTTGACTTAGGTAGAGAAAGAATGAAATACATAAGCTTTATTAAATATGACGATATATTAAATAGTATATATAGTATATATTTAATATAATACGGAAATGAAATAAAGAACAATAATAAACAGTAAGCAGTTTTTATTGGATAAAAGATGACTTCACATTTGACTAAAGACACTTTCGAAGCAGGAGGGGTGCGGGGGTGCTGGAGCCTATCCCAGCTGTCTTCGGGCGAAAGGCGGGGTACACCCTGGACTGGTGGCCAGCCAATCACAGGGCACATATAGACAAACAACCATTCACACTCACATTCATACCTATGGACAATTTGGAGTGGCCAATTAACCTAGCATGTTTTTGGAATGTGGGAGGAAACCGGAGTACCCGGAGAAAACCCACACATGCACGGGGAGAACATGCAACCTCCACACAGAGATGGCCGAGAGTGGAATTGAACCCTGGTTTCCTAGCTGCGAGGTCTGTGCACTAACCACTTGATCACCGTGTCGCCCTCATTTGTTGATGTTTGACCCAATACAAATGAATAAGTTAGCTATCATGTATTTACGCTAGCGCTCCTAATGCTATTTACACCCATTCTGGTCTTCGGTCATGCTCACATTGACATACATAGCTGTCCTTGGCTATGCCTGCTGCTAACTAGCAGCCCGTACCCCAAATTTTAGCTGGCGTTTCAAAGCAAAAAAATAATCCGAGACATGGCTCACATCTAAAAACAATCGTTAGCTGGAACCCTGGAATGTCAAGGTACTGTTCCGGTACCTTTGCACTTCTCCGTGACAGTCGACATACTTCGTGACGACTCCAATCCCAGCGACAGAAATTACAAATAACTTTGGGCTTTGAATTTTGTCCATATGTATTCATTTAGTTTCTTTATTTAAAAAAGAAAGGAAAACGCAAGTGTTTGGACGGGGATGGTGTTCCTGGAGCTTTTTCTCAAGCACAGACAAAAGTGGGCCAGCCTGTAGTTGAGCAGGAATGCCAGGAATGCGACTAAAGCAAACAGAGAAGCCCTGACTGACTGCGGCCGTCCAATCAAAACCAAAGCTTTTGTGGAGCAGCCACACTCCACACAACATGGAATAGTCTTGTGTATCGTTCATACGTACAGTATACTTCAGACAGTTCACCGCTTACACATTGTCCATGTAGCAAACCTTTCAGTACCAATTCCAATACATGGAGGAAGGACCCTCAGGGTCAAAGGTCAGCCGACACATGTTTCCCCTTAAAATGATTCCACAAAGCCCATCCACTAACATATCATCTCGTATTTCCTGTCTCTCTGGAAAAAACAACACAATTGGATGTTTATGCTCATAACACTTTATTGTTCATCATGTTATAACATTACCCTGACCAATTTTATTCTCGTCATATTACATAGTAATAAGAATGAATTCATATTTCTTATGTTACATATATTTCATACGTTACCAGCATAATTACTTTTTTGTAATTTTACAACTTTTTCACACAATATTTTTGGTCTTTATTCTTGAAATATTGCATCATTTTTGTGCAATATTACATTTTTGCCTTGTCAAATGTATTTATTTTTTATGACTTTAATCCTATCCAAATCCTCCATAATTTCAATTTTATTCTCCTACTATTATGACTTAATTGTCATAATCCTTATTTTGTCTGTAATATTTGGGCTTTATAACATTTTAAAATAAAACTTTTGAAATGTGAAACTACAATTTTATTATCTCAATATGGTGCCATTTTATTTTCATAACATTACTAGTTTAAAATGACAAATTACTACTACTACTATTAATATTATTATATAAATAATATTGATTTTTAGTTGATTGAACAATAATAATAATAATAATTACTATTATTATTAAATTAAAATAATTATTAATATCACATATTAATAATTATTTATTGTTAATAATAATACTTATTATTATTTTATTGTGTATTTATTATTAATTAGCTATCCATAATAATAATAATAGTTATTATTATTATTATTATCATTTATTTATTTTTATTATTTTATTATTATTATTAAATTAAAAATAATTATTAATATTATTTATTTATATAATAATAATATTAGTAGTAGTAGTAATTTGTCACTTTAAACTAGTAATGTTATGAAAATAAATTAATAAAATAATAATAAATTATTATTATTATTATTAATATCATTATTATTATTACAAATTTCTGCTGTAATATTCAGATTATTTTTTTACATTTAAATATTTTAAATATTTAAATAATTATAGTTAGTTTGCCACAAAAGCATACTTAAAAAATAAGCAAATACATATTGAAGGGGAAAATATTTTTTTGCAGTGCACAAATCCATACACCCCCCCAACAAACTTCAATCAATTAAGTAATATTTGCTTATTTGAGCGTATACATCCCATAATGTGGTGTACATAATGTGGTGCTATAGTGCCATACCTTATCTTTGGCCCCTTTCTCCTCTTCTTTCTGAATCGTACGCCTGGTGGCTTTCACTTTGTTTTTACCCTATAATGAACCTGAAGGCTGAGGTTACATCCACTTACGTTGGGTTCATCTTTAGATCAGGTTGGGGGGGGCACCGGTATCCCACCTCTAGGGGGCATTAGAATCAGGAAATAGATGTTGCCCATATGGCCCATCGCTAGAACTGTCCCTGCACGTCACCATCGTCAATTTACATTCCACAAGCAGTGGAGGTTCAACAAGCCCGCTTGGGCATGGACTATGACCCCCCCTCATGACCCCACCTGCACCCACGCCACCACATTTTCTAGACGTTCATTTCCATTTCTCACTTTTGCATTCCTCAGCCTTCTTACCGCCACGGTAACATCATGTGACTCATTTCAAAGGTAATGAATCATTCACTAAATCATAGCAGACAATGCACCCCCCCCCCCCCCCCCCCCGTGGACGACATTTAATCAGAGCACAAAAATGCAGCCAGAAGCCAACACCTAACATTTCCCTTACTGAGTACACACCAGCCAAATTACACACACGTATTATTGATATTATATGACTTTTCAATAGGTAAGCATTTTTCATAGAACATTGCAAGGTTTATAGCTCATATTATTTTGCTCTATACAGAATATTATGACTTTATACTGGTAATAATTTGACTTTTATTATTTTTCTTGAATTTCTTCGACCATGATGCAACTTCACTTTCATGAAGCTACCACTTTTTTCATGTTACTATTTTTATGACTTTATTCTTATAATATTGTTACTTTATAATTAGTTTCTCTTGATTTTTTTTCATTCAGATGATTCAGATTCAGATCTTTTCCATTTTTCCTCATAATTAAACAATATTTGTTTGCGCTAATAATTCAACATGCTACAAAATTTCTCTTCACAATAAACATTTTCTTTTGTTAAATTAAAATGTTCTACTTTTTGTTAGGAAAGAGCCAAGGTTTGATCGCCTACACACAATGACCAGCACAGAAAGCTTTTCTCTTGTTTTTTTTTTCATTCAGATTTTGTACCTTTTACATTTTTCCTCATAATTAAACAATTTCTGTGAAATACATTTTTGCGCTAATAATTCAACATATTATAAAATTTCTCCTCACAATAAAGATTTACTTTTGTTAAATTAAAATTTTTAAACTTTTTATTAGGAAAGAACCAAGGTTTGACCTCCTATACACGATGACCAGCACAGAAAGCTTTCTAGATCTTCCAGCATCTGTACCTATTCCAGCTGCATTTTAATTGGATTTACAAAACGCTGTTTGAATTTATTCCACCCACGGCCCCTCCTCGGGGCATGCCCACTCTGCTGTGATTGGTCACACTCAGCTTGGAAGGCTGGTACCCAGGCCCATATAAGGAAGTCGGCTTACTGTGATGTCACAGTGAGCCACTTCTTTTTAAGGCTCACTTCCAAATGTGCAAACCTCATTATTTGAACCGTTGGCATAATTTAACACCAGAATACAACATTCTAACTACATTTATAGGTCAGAAAAAAGCAAAAAGCATCATAGGTCCCCTTTAAAAGATGTTATTTTGTCCTTATAATGTCAAATTACAACTTCACTATTGTGAAATTTTGGCTTTTTTCATAATGTTGTTAAATGAATGATGTATTAGATAACTGTTAATAACAAAATGTACAAAACAATCCATCTTTATCAATGATGCATCATGGCGGACGGGATTTAATCAGAGCACAAAAATGCACCCTGAGGCCAGCACTTGACGTTTGCCTTATAAGTACACACTCTCCAAATGACACACACACTAGCACACGCCCAGGGGGGCGGACTTTGCTCACCTTGCTTGTGCGCATGCTCGCCGCGGGCACAAAAGCACTTCCCTCTCGCGCGCGTGACGTCACCAGAACCCTAGCTCTTCCCAGGATTGGAGGAATTCTCCATAAATTTCCTGAAAGCTCTCACGGCACCTCCCCTCTCATTGCAACATCTCCCCACTGCACGTCCCTTATTTCCTGCCTGCCCTAGAAGAAGAAGAAAAAGGAGGAGGAAGAGAAAAAAACCTCAAGTTTTCTAACAAAAGTTAGACGCTAATCGACGCCACTTTGGACACAGAATAGAACACACAAGCAGCTGTTTTTGTTTTTTGGGGTTTCTCGTACACAAGCGGTTATTCTTCTTGTAATAATGGAAGCGGTGAAGAAGAAAATCCAAGCCCTCCAGCAGCAAGTTGATGAGGCGGATGAGCGCGCCATGGCCGTCCAAAGGGAGCTGGACACTGAGAGGGAGCTGCGAGAAAAAGTGAGATTGAAATCCTTCCATCCATTTCATTCTTATTTGTCTTTCTTTGCGCTGTTGGCCTGAAGGCAACACTCCGCCATGACGCATTATTCCTCTTTTTTACCCCCCCCCTCTTTCCCAATCGAACTTTTAGCAGAGGAAGACTTCTCTCAATGAATTCATGAAGTTATTTTGACTTTTTTTGTGCTTTAAAACTCTTTCAAAATGATGAGACCCAACAATGGGACGTTCACTGACTCCCTTTGGGTGTCTTATGTAACTTAAAACTCACAGCAATCCACTTCCACCATACTTCACCAAAGTTTTTCCAAGAAGAAAATCCCAAGCGTGGTCCCTCTCGGGAGTTTATTATTGATTTGACATCGATACAAAAATACATAGATGAAATATTTATTGATATCGGCTGACAATTTTATGAAAATATTATTTTAAACTCTTATTCAGATTGTATTTTTAAATTCTAGAAAATATATAATTTAACTTTGGGAATAAAAAATCTATTAAAATTTATAAGATTAAGTTAAAATCACAATTTTTTATATATTTGGATGTTATATATTTTTAACAACAATTGTTGAATTGAAATATTAATTATTAAATATTTTAATATTAATTTAAAAAATAGTATAAAATATATTTAAAATATAAAAAATGTATATATATTTTTTATAATTTATATATAATATATGAAATTATATGTAATAATATATGTGTATGTTATTCAAATACTATATACAATATTTGAGTTTCCAGTGCATAGAATCCTCTTGTTGTAGTGGTAATGCGTTCAATGAATGAATCAATGACTCCCATATATAATTCGTCCATTTCATTGTCCATGTTTCCACACCAAAAAGAGATCCAGATGATCCCCCCCAGCCTACAGGAAGTAGCCATCAGGCCGTGTTATCAGCGCCACAGGAAACAGGCACCAACAATGCATCCATCCCCACATCCGGGGGGGGGGGGGGGGCGAGGGTGGGCTGTTCGCAGGAAGACACTATAGTGAGGCCAGCTGTGCCTGTTCAGGTTACGTCACCGGCTTGAACGTGTCAGGGGCTGCGCCTCGCCGTGTTTGTAGGCCATCTGGGCGCAGCCAGGCCGAGCGAGGCAGTAGGTCAAGCTGCGGGAATTCTGGGCTGACGTGCTAAAACTGCACAACCGTCCGCTTGGCAAACCTCCTTCCTCTCCAGACACGCTTCCCTGCTCCAACTCTGACCCTCTCCCTGCCTGTGTGCCCCTCCCTGCAGGCGGAGGGCGATGTGGCGTCCTTGAACCGCAGGATCCAGCTGGTGGAGGAGGAGCTGGATCGGGCCCAGGAGAGGCTGGCCACGGCCCTGCAGAAGCTGGAGGAGGCTGAGAAGATGGCCGACGAAAGCGAAAGGTGATGGATGGATCCTTAAAAAAAAAAAAAAATTTAATCAATGCTTGGGTGAACGTAGTCCCTATTGTCCCAAAGCTCACTTCCTGTTAGCATCTTCTTTTTAGCATTTACTTTTGTTAGCTAAATTTGATTTGATCATGACTTATGTGTTTATCCGGAGAGTTTGCATCGCAGGAAAAAAAAAGGTGACCCTCGCGGCGGGGACCAATATAATCAAGTCCTTGCAGAAGCTCACTTCCTGTTAGCATCTAGCATTTACCTTTCTTAGCTAAATTTCACTTGATTAGAAGTGTATCGATCATGAATTATGTGTTAATCCATCTGTCTGTCTATCCAAAGAGTTTTCATCGTAGAAAAATCAACATGATCGAGTGCTTGCAGAAGCTCACTTCCTGTTAGCATTTAGCTTGATAAGCTAGACTTCGTGGGTAGATAGTTTATTGATGCAGAAAAGATATATGCCTATCCATATAGGCATATCCATATGCCTTCGTATCCATCCAGAGAATTTTCATAGAAAGGGTATCCCCCAGGGATCACTATTAGGTCCACTGATACAGTTCTATCTAGTTAGCTATTTAACAGTCAAATATACATGAGCTTTCTAACAGCAGTAATAACCCATTACAGTAAAACAATCAGGCTAGCTGCCAGACAATCACCTTTATCTAGAATTTAGCCAATGCTTAAAAAAAAAAAATTTTTTTTTATTTTTCAATTTTTTATTTATTGTATTTCTATTATTGCCCTTACCACTCCTTTTGAAATATGTTTTGTAGATCATTTTCTTACAAATCAAGCAAATAAATGCCCTCCAAAGAAATTGCTTTTGTGAATTCCTTCAATGTTTGTCTTTGCGCTCCTTCAGAGGCATGAAAGTGGTGGAGAACCGAGCCATGAAAGACGAGGAGAAGATGGAGATTCAGGAGCTGCAACTCAAAGAAGCCAAACACATCGCCGAGGAGTCCGACCGAAAATACGAGGAGGTCCGATGACGACTCCCGTGAAACCTTACTAAGGAGGGAACTGAACGCTAATATTTTGTGTCCTTTCCAGGTGGCCCGTAAGATGGTGATCCTGGAGAGCGACTTGGAGAGAGCAGAGGAGAGGGCGGAGGTGGCAGAACTGTGAGATAATTTAACATCTTTGATACAAACTTTATCCATTGAAGTGTCGTTTCTGCGCTAACGTGCCAGGCTAACCACAATGAGTTATGTCTCCCCACCACAGGAAGTGTAGCGACCTGGAAGAAGAGCTGAAGAACGTCACCAACAACCTGAAGTCTCTGGAGGCCCAGTCTGACAAGGCGGGTTTTTCTAACTGTAGCAAGATTCCATTACATTTTGGTGCAAATCTGCAGACAGGAATTTATTTTTGTTTCCATTTGCTTTCCATTTCCACCACTTATGGTAATGATAATGGTTTAATTCCATTTGAACATGTATCAGATTACAATTGCGTGCATCCCATAATCAGTTCATAGTTCCACATGTCCAAAAGGAGTAGGAAGAAGCAAAGCTTATTAAATCCTACCCCTCCATCTGGTACTTTTACAATCAGTAACTGTTACATTTGTTCACTTCCTGCTTTCCATAATACAGTTTAGGTTTTTTTTTTTAAATAATTTACCTCGTACCGAAGTAGGAGGTGATATGAGCATCCAATGACATAATGGGTACCATAGTAAGTGTCAATATAGTGATATATATAGCACATCATGACTGGTTCAAGACTCTTCATCCTTGTATTTAGCAAACATCAACTGCTTGTATTGTTTCTTGAATTGGCTCATCGTTGTGCATTGTTTGAGGTCCTTACTCAATCCATTCCATAGTTTGATTCCACATACTGAAATGCTATGGCTTTTTAACGTAGTCCTAGCATAGAAGTGTTTCAAATGTACTTCTTCCCTGAGATCATATTTCTCCTCTCTTGTAGAGAAGTATTAGATGACATTTTTAGCGAATTGGTTATTTTTAGCCTTATGCATTATTTTAGCTGTTTGAAGATTAACTATATCAGGAAATTTAAGTATTTGTGATTTTAGAAATAAGGAGTTTGTATGTTCTCCATAGGCGGCATTATGAATTATCCTTACTGACCTTTTTTGCACTACATTTACATTGAGTGAAGATTGCTTTTATAGTTATTACCCCATATATCCTCTCTTGTAGAGAAGTATTGGATGACATTTTTAGGTAATTGGTTAGATTATTGATGCCACCTTACATGCTCGAAATAAACACACTCAAAATAAAAATGAAAAAAAATTGTGTAATATGTAGGGATGTTTGATTTTGGCTTTTTTGTTGAAAACTGATATTGTCCAACTCTGAATTTCCCATGCCGATATCGGTATGTGTAAAATGACATCTCCTGTATGTGTTGTATACAGCATTTTTAAAATAACGGTTTTCATAATCAGGTGAAAAATCAGATACCAATATCAGGTAATTAGGGATGTCCGATAATAATCGGCTCGATGTCAGCATAAAAATGCAATATCGGTATTGGACTTTTTTCCTGACTGTGAAAACCCATATTTTTGAATGAAACGCTGTATACAACACATGTGTTCATTGCACCACAGGAGATATGTTATGTTGCATATATTGGTATCAAACATCAAGAGTTGGACAATATCGATTTTCGGCAAAAAAGCCCAAATCAAACAAATTTTGATAATCTTTTTGCTTTTTTTCTAAAAAAAATTCTGACCTTTCCCCTCATAATATTACTATTTTATTCCCATAATATTGTGAGTTTTGGCTTAAAAACCTGTGTTTTATTGTCTCTGTAGTACTCGGAGAAGGAAGACAGGTATGAGGAGGAAATCAAGGTCCTGAATGACAGACTTAAAGAGGTAAGTGAATGCATCAGTCTTCTACAAAGAATTATTTGCCACACCTTGTCCTCATATTTTGAAAACTATTATTGCTAGGCGGAAACCCGTGCAGAATTTGCAGAAAGGTCAGTGGCCAAGCTGGAAAAGACCATAGATGACCTGGAAGGTATGTACGCCTCCTCCCGTCTTTCCTGATCATGCTGGTTGTTGTCAGCCTTTTCTCCCCTGACCTGATCTGACCTGTCTTTCTTTCCTTTTTCTTTCTCTTCCGGCACTTCTCTACCTTTTCCTCATCATCCCGTTTCTCCTATCTGCTCCGCCCTGCACTCTGACCTGCAGATGAATTGTACAATCAGAAGCTGAAGTACAAGGCTATCAGCGAGGAGCTGGACCATGCCCTCAATGATATGAACACCTTGTAAAAGCTGCTCTCTTTTCCCTTTTGCTTTTGTAACCTTGTCTGCTGGGACACCCCCCCCCCCCACCTCCACCCCCTCATCCCCCAAAGCTGAATAAAGATTCTTCTGTTTTACTGTCTTGCTGTTTTCCTGATCTCCCCCTTTCTTTTACAATAAATTAGTAAGACTTCCATCAAATTCACCTTTATTACGTTGTGATTGCATTTCATATAACTGACGCCCTCTCTTTTTCTTTTTTTTTAATTGCAGATAATCTATCACATGCAAAAGAGGAAAACCTAGGAATGCACCAAGTCCTGGACCAAACACTGCAAGAGCTCAATAGCTTGTAAACACACAAAAAGAAGTTGTGTGTAAAAAAAAATATATATATCCCTCCAGTCTCTTGCCTTGTTTTAGCCCAACAACAACACATTTAATCCTTTTTATATATTTATGGTTCTTTGTCCCTCTCCCCTGTTTTGTAATAATGGTTTTGGGTCCATATCATATTCAATTTTGGTGCTGGAAATTTTGTTGTAGACATGAGACAAACACAAATAAAACTAGACAATGACAGTCATGCTGCTGGTGTTATCTGGTCTTTTCAATTGTATTTAGAGATGTAATAAACCTTTAATTTGGTTGTGTATATATATACTATATAGGCAGTACATACTATGTATATATATATGTATGTATATATGTGCGTGTGTATGTATATATATATATACTTATTATATTTTTATTTTTAATTAAAAATATATACAAAAAAATAAAATTTAAAAAATCTCATATATATATAAAAAAAATATATAAAATTTAAAATAAAATAAAATACATCTCATATATATATATTACCTAATTACCTGGAGGTCTGTAGCCATTTATGCCTCATTGGATGGAGCCTAATAATTATAATTAAAAATATATACAAAAAAAAAAAAAAATGTCATATATATAATTTTAATTAAAAATTAAATATATATGACATTGTACATATTTTCAATTAAAAATAAAAAAATATATACAAAAAATTAAAAATAAAATAAAAAAATGTCATATATTTAATTTTTAATTAAAATAATATATATATATAAATTAAATATATATGACATTTTTTATTTTATTTTTAATTAAATTTTTATTTTTAATATATAATTTTAAATAATATATATATATATTATATATATACATATATTACATATGTATATGACATTTTTTATTTTATTTTAAATTTTTTTGTATATATTTTTAATTTTTAATTAAAATTATTAGGCTCCATCCAATGAGGCATAAATGGCTACAGACCTCCAGGCCAATGGGTGGCGCTGGGCCGTGTCCGTCATCACCGCTTCTTCGCCGGGTGTCACTTCCGGTATCATATCAACAACTATGGCGAAGACGTACGACTATTTGTTTAAACTGCTGTTAATCGGGGACTCCGGGGTCGGAAAGACGTGCGTCCTCTTCAGGTTTTCCGAGGACGCCTTCAACTCAACGTTCATATCCACCATAGGTACGTTTGGACTTGATTTAAACCGGCGGTCTGTCGTCAGGGTACACTACGCCCAGTTATGGGGGTTTGGTCTAATTGCTGGCGAGCTGTTAGGCTACACTGAGGGATGTTGGGACATTTATGTAAATGGAACTATTATTTGGTGGATATTATGTGCTGTGCTTGATGGTGTTGTTGTTTGAGTACAAAGAGGTGCACTGGAAAGTCAATACGTCCAGCAGTTAGCATTGTTATTAGCCGCTGCCTATCAGCTGTTAGCATCAACGTAATAACCCATGCCTGGCGGTTAGCATTGTGGGTAGCTGCTAGCTCTTAGCGCTAACGTCAACTGTAAGAGATAACCCGAATATTTATAATACTTTTTTTCTACACCGGGAAAAAATAATAAAACAAAATTAATCCCTTTTCAAACATTGGACTCAACACCGTATATATTCTTCAGTTTTTATCAACTTTGATATTCTTTAAAAGATGTGTGGTCATCCATCCAGGCATTGATTTCAAGATCAGGACAATAGAGCTGGATGGCAAGAAGATCAAATTGCAAATATGGTGAGTTTGTCTTCATGCTTTACTTATTGTTTGACGCTAAATATACCTTATCTTCCATTGCTGTACTATTCAATAATGAGTTGTTTCACGTTGTTGTAGCTCATTTATGTATTTATGTTGATACTAACATCTTGTCTTCATGCTTTACTTATTGTTTGATGCTAAATACAGTGAAGAAAATAAGTATTTGAACACCCTGCTATTTTGCTATTTCTCCCACTTAGAAATCATGGAGGGGTCTGAAATTTTCATCGTAGGTGCATGTCCACTGTGAGAGAGATAAACTAAAAAGAAAAATCCAGAAATCACAATGCATGATTTTTTAACAATTTATTTGTGTGATACAGCTGCAAATAAGTATTTGAACACCTGAGAAAATGAATGTTAATATTTGGTACAGTAGCCTTTGTTTGCTATTACAGAGGTCAAACGTTTCCTGTAGTTTTTCACCAGGTTTGCACACACTGCAGGAGGGATCTTGGCCCACTCCTCCACACAGATCTTCTCTAGATCAGTCAGGTTTCTGGGCTGTCGCTGAGAAACACGGAGTTTGAGCTCCCTCCAAAGATTTTCGATTGGGTTCAGGTCTGGAGACTGGCTGGGCCATGCTAGAACCTTGATATGCTTCTTACGGAGCCACTCCTTGGTTTTCCTGGCTGTGTGCTTCGGGTCGTTGTCGTGTTGGAAGACCCAGCCACGACCCATCTTCAATGCTCTGACAGAGGGAAGGAGGTTGTTCCCCAAAATCTCACAATACACGGCCCCAGTCATCCTCTCTTTAATGCAGTGCACTCGTCCTGTCCCATGTGCAGAAAAACACCCCCAAAGCATGATGCTACCACCCCCATGCTTCACAGTAGGGATGGTGTTCTTCGGATTGTACTCTTCATTCTTCTTCCTCCAAACACGCTTATTGGAATTATGACCAAAAAGTTCTATTTTGGTCTCATCTGACCATAAAACTTTCTCCCATGACTCCTCTGTATCATCCAAATGGTCATATGCAAACTTAAGACGGGCCTTGACATGTGCTGGTTTAAGCAGGGGAACCTTTCGTGCCATGCATGATTTCACATCATGACGTCTTAGTGTATTACCTACAGTAACCTTGGAAACGGTGGTCCCAGCTCTTTTCAGGTCATTGACCAAGTCCTGTCGTGTAGTTCTGGGCTGATTCCTCACCTTTCTTAGAATCATTGAGACCCCACGAGGTGATATCTTGCATGGGGCTCCACTCCGATTGAGATTGACCGTCATGTTTAGCTTCTTCCATTTTCTAATGATAGCTCCAACAGTGGACCTTTTTTCACCAAGCTGCTTGGTAATTGCTCCGTAGCCCTTTCCAGCCTTGTGGAGGTGTACAATTTTGTCTCTGGTGTCTTTGGACAGCTCTTTGGTCTTCGCCATGTTACAAGTTAAAGTCTTACTGATTGTATGGGGTGGACAGGTGTCTTTATGCAGCTAACGACCTCAAACAGGTGCATCTGATTCAGGATGATACATGGAGTGCAGGTGGACTTCTAATGGGCAGACTAACAGGTCTTTCAGGGTCAGAATTCTAGATGATACACAGGTGTTCAAATACTTATTTGCAGCTGTATCACACAAATAAATTGTTAAAAAATCATGCATTGTGATTTCTGGATTTTTCTTTTTAGTTTATCTCTCTCACAGTGGACATGCACCTACGATGAAAATTTCAGACCCCTCCATGATTTCTAAGTGGGAGAAATAGCAAAATAGCAGGGTGTTCAAATACTTATTTTCTTCACTGTACATCTTATCTTCCATTGCTGTACTATTCAAGAATGATTTGTTTCATGTTGTCGTAGCTCATTTATGTATTTATGTTGATACTAACATCTTTTTTAACCTTCTTCATGTAGCTTAATGGTGCCCACATGGTTTTTTGCTTATTTTTCCAGGGATACAGCCGGCCAGGAGCGCTTCCGAACAATCACGACAGCCTACTATAGAGGAGCAATGGTGACTATCATCACGTGTTGATGTCGTTTTTGTATCTGAGCTCCATTGAGGATATTTTGGATTGTTCTTTATCTTTAGGGAATCATGCTTGTTTACGATATCACCAACGAGAAGTCCTTTGAGAATATCAAGAACTGGATAAGGAACATAGAAGAGGTATTCATTCTCATTTACTTTTTGAAATTCATATTTGAACGTCACACCAAAAGCTTCCCGACTACCCCAGCATGCTTCGTCTGACGTGGAGAGAATGGTTCTTGGCAATAAATGTGACATCAACGACAAGCGACAGGTGTCTAAAGAGCGAGGCGAGAAGGTGAGAAGTGATACTGCCAGTTTTGATGTTTTACTCGGCAAAAATACATTCCCCTTTTAATGTTGTTGTAGCTTGCTTTGGAGTACGGCATCAAGTTCATGGAGACGAGCGCCAAGGCCAACATCAACGTGGAGACTGTAAGTTTTATGATAGTTATGCAAGATGCTGAGAATGATATTGATCTTGCTGTTGCCCCTTTTAGGCCTTTTTGACACTTGCAAGGGACATCAAATCCAAAATGGACACAAAAATGGTAAGAACTGTTGGAATGGGGTAGTAATGTTATATACAGCAGATCAGCTTTTTGCAAGGGTTGCATAAAAAACGTGTATTATTGACAGAATATTGCAACAGGGCTGAATTTGATGGTTAAATATGGTACCAATGGTAGTTAATACCTTACACCAGGAGATGGCAAACATCTGTTTCAATAAACTACATTTGTGGGTGTGGTTATGCAAAATGTGGGCGTTAATAGACTTCCAGGTACCGTGTACTAGCGGCAGCCACAGTCCACAAGCAAGATATACTTTCTCTGATAACTTGCTTAATCGTGTTTGGGGTGGCAGGAGGGGGTGTGGAGGGTTGTCAAACGTCGCTAATTGTTAAGGGAATATCGTATTTGTGGGGCCAACCTAATATGAATTGGTGTTAGTTTACTCATTAATCTCTTTTTTTGGGTCAAATTATGACACTGCCCTTTATGCAATGGAACAGCTAAATTAAATACACATTTTACTACTCTGTTATTTACATGGAATGGGACTCAGGTTTTTCTTTTTATTATTAATTGGGATGTTTTGATACTGGATTTTTTTGCTGGAAACCGATAATGTCCGACTCTCAATTTCCGATGCTGATATCAGCCAATACATTTACTACTGTTATTTACGTAGAATGGGACTCAGGTTTTTTTTTTTATTATTAATTGGGATGTTTTGATATTGGATTTTTTGCTGGAAACCGATAATGTCCGACTCTCAATTTCCGATACTGATATCAGCCAATACTGATATGTGTAACACGTCATATCTCATGTGGTGGAATTAACACATATGTGTTGTATACAACATTTTTTTAAAATATCGTTTTTCATGTTCATGATATGGAAAAAAAATCTGATACCGATATCACATTTTTATGCTGATATCGGGCCGATAATTATCAGACATCCCTAAGTATTATTATTAATATTATCCGATAACCTTAATTATATCAATGAAGGGTACTTAGAATTTTCATGTAATACTTCTGTTAAAAATCTGTCAAAATTTAATAAGAGCCAGTCCTAATTTCAACGACAATTTTATCATTTTGTTTGGCTCCACGGCGGTTGGGGAAAAAAGCCTTTCAGGTACTTTGGTGACAGATGCCAAAGCCTTTGCTAAAGTTTAGCATTGTTTGAGTCCTTCTATGTCTTACGTGTTGTGTTGCTTTGCCTCTCAGGAGGGGAACACACCGCAGGGGAGCAGTCACGGAGTGAAGATCTTAGAGCCCCGCAAAAAGTCCAGCTTCTTTCACTGTAGCCTCCTCTGAGGACCCTTTTTTTTTCGAGGCCTTTCTTGGAACCCGCTCTGCCCAAATAGACTCGCGCTTACTTTGCCGTGAGCAATTCCTCTCATTTTCCGCTTCTCGCTCCTCATCCCTCGTGGACTTCCTTCCTCCCGGAGAACTCTTTCTCCTCTTCTTCTCCTCCTCTGAGAGCTTCCAGTGGTGCATCTGTTTCATTTGTCTGAGATTCTTTGTGGATCACAGCACAGACTATCCACGTCCGCACAAAGGCAGGCTCGGACTGATGTTTGTTTTCTTGCTTGTCTCGTCATGCATCGCAGGTGCTAGCACAATTATTGGAGGGTTGCTTCCTGACGACTTTGGGAGGGGAATCATACAAATGTGATTCTTTCAATTATCTTTCCTAGCGCTTCCCCGTTGTACCCCCCCCCCCCCTTTTTTTTTTTTTTTTAAAGAAATATGTTTTTGCCAGAAACCGACAAGCTTGAACATCCGGGATACACATCCATTCATTCTGTGTTCGACAATCATTTGCCTTCCTCGATCAACATCAATTGAACTCGTGAAGCAACAAAACAAAGGCTCACATATGAGCGGAGTCGGGCTTGTGTTTTTTTGAGGGGTGCGGGGGATCGGTATCGAGCTAAATGACATTTCTGGCATTGACATTTTCAACTCTCCTTGCACTTTAACTCAGCAGCTCTTGTTTTGTGCATAAAGTCCATGCCATACATGCAATACATTTCATTCCATTTTATTTGTCTTGGTTTACGTGCTGGTGACGCCAGTATTTGACTGACAACCCGCCCCTTGCATTTATGCCTCATTACTATTTATAAGAAGCTCTTTTTTTTTCTACGACGTTATTTGTACAGTAGAAATTCTCTTTTTTTTTTGGAGAAAAATAAATCACAATCTGGCTCGATCAATATTTTAAGGAAGCTCATTTCAATGCACTCCGACGCAGCAGCTCCGCTAAAGCTTCCATTAACATCAAAAGCTACTGCGTTTCATCTCTTTCAAAGTGTACCTAATTATGCGTCCTCCGCTTGCAGTCTTTTTTTGTCTTCTCACCTAAAAGTCAATGTGGACCATGTGACCTCATGTCTTTTTGTCATAATAGCTCAGAGCGGTCCAGTGAGCTATGCATCGTGAATCTCGGACCTTTTTGTGTGTGCTTTTTATCAATGTTCATCGTTGAGCCAAAAACAGGACTTTCTGTATAAAAGAAAAAAAAACATTTCAATGCAATCTTAACATTTTGTGGTGGGAGGAAGTGATACACTTCCACTTCCTTACCTTTTGTATCACTTGGACTCCCATTGCTTTGCACACAGTCATTATGTTTAGCTGTTTGCGGCTGCGTTCACACTTGGTTACGCTTGGTCGAGTTAAAAGGAACTCTGGTGCGTTTGATCAAATGGGGAAACCTGATGCACACCATACAAGCGGGGGCCAAGGCTGCTGGAGAGATGGGTGTCGGTTAGGGATGCACCGAGCCACTTTTTTTTTTTTTTACTTTGAAGCTGATCGCAGTTTGTGAATTCGGATATTCCCCCGATGCAGAGCGGTTTGCTTTAATACGCAACAGCGCCAAAAGAATATCGGGGAACATGGATGTCTCCGCAGACGCATCCATGGCTTCACAAACAGTCAACACCGAACTCAATCTTCGGTGATATTCTTTTGCTGTTTTTACTAATAATTGTAGCTCATATTCTTCTAGCTATGGCAAATTTCCGATACGTGAATTACGCTGGCATTGGATCCCGGTATGGCCACTGGATTGGACCGCCCCCATCCCTAGTCCCTGTCCCCTTGCAAGTGACTTCTGGTGCTGTTCAGTTCAATCAGGAAATGGGTGTGAGAAAACTGTGCTCTTTAAAAGTAAATTTTCCAAGCTTTTGGTGAAATCTAAGATGGCAAGTAAATACAGCGTTTTCACCTAGCAGTCAGGGTTTGGAATATCGGAGCTTCCCAACAAAGTCCTTGCTTTTTGAGTATTTTTAATCAATGTTATTGGTCCAAACCAGCGGTCCCCCACCCATGGTGTGAACGCAGCCGTCATCATTGCCGTTGTGGCGACACAACACGACCCCAGTGTGTTTATCGACCCCTTCACCCAACAGACTTCAAAAGACTTTTTAAATGTTGCATCCTGTATTTTTTACACTCATTTCATACATTTGTGAAGTACACATAACAACATAGTGAATATTCTATATTGAGAGATCTACTTATTGTACTGTACTTTCTAAACATGTATCTGCAATTTGTAGAGAAGTCTATACTTTTTTGATGAAATAAAAACCAAGCGAGATAAAGAAAAAAAGATCTTTTGTAATTATTATTTTTCCCTTGGCTTGACTCTGCTGGCTGATGATCAGCGGAAACTCAGTGGAGCTCATGTTTCCCCCAACGGACCTTGACCACTTTCGCTCTCTCTCTTGGCCTGACATGACCTTCTCCAATGGTCTGGCCTGTCTTTTCCTTTATTATTAATTGTAGATTGAAAACAAATTTTTTATTGCTATTAAAGTTAACTGTTGTATCCAAGGATCTACTCTTCATCCACTTTCCACTGTGGGGTCGACATGTGGGGTCCATTCTTGGGTGGCGGTCAAACTTATATTCTTATGTGGAAGGTGCTGTGAAGACAAATTGGATCACCACAGTCAATCCCAGCTCAACTAGCACATACCGTTACTTTCATTGATATAGGTGTACCCTATTTATTTATTACTCAACCCCAGACAGCATCTACTCTATTAGGGGCAAGGCATTTTTTCGTACAGCTACATTTTTTTTTTGATTTTGAATTGATTAATTGTCATTTGTTATAAAATATTTTTTTCCTTCCCTTTTTTATTCAGGATGTTTAGAATAGTCATTAATTCATTAATTTTCTACCGCTCTTCCTCATGAGGGTCGCAGGGGGTGCTGGAGCCTATCCCAGCTGTCTTTGGGCGAGAGGCGGGGTACAGCCTGGACTGGTGGCCAGTCAATCACAGGGCACATATAGACAAACAACCATTCACACTCACATTCATACCTGTGGCCAATTAACCTAGCATGTTTTTGGAATGTGGGAGGAAACCGGAGTACCCGGAGAAAACCCACGCATGCACGGGGAGAACATGCAAACTCCACACAGAGATGCCCACGCGGAGAATTGAACACAGGTCTTTCAAATCTTCTTACATGCTCAAACACTCAACCACTCTTGAACAAGATCTGGAAATATTCCTCCACCTGGGGCAAAACCACTCTTTGGCCACCCATTTCCGTCTGAGAACTTCAGCCTTGGATTTGGAGGTGTTTGTTGAGTGTCATCCCAGAAGCGTCATACTCGGTTGCAAACCGCACAAGTAAACTCTGGATATCAGGACCACCATCATCTGCAAGTACCAGTATCAGAATAAACCCAGAAAACGTAGTTATACAGTACATGATATCCGTTGGGGGCGGCACGGCGGTCGAGTGGTTAGCACGCAGACCTCACAGCTAGGAGACCAGGGTTCAATTCCACCCTCTGCCATCTCTGTGTGGAGTTTGCATGTTCTCCCCATGCATGCGTGGGTTTTCTCCGGGTACTCCGGTTTCCTCCCACATTCCAAGAACATGCTAGGTTAATTGGCCACTCCAAATTGTCCATAGGTATGAATGTGAGTGTGAATGGTTGTTTGTCTATATGTGCCCTGTGATTGGCTGGCCACCAGTCCAGGGTGTACCCCGCCTCTCGCCCGAAGACAGCTGGGATAGGCTCCAGCACCCCCTGCGACCCTCGTGTGGAAAAGCGGTAGAAAATGAATGAATGAATAATATCCGTTGGATAATCACTGCTAGAGTCTGGACTATAATTCCCGAAAAGCCAGATTCTCTTTGTGTTGGAAATAAATTCCCTCTAAATTAGTTCTCACGCCCACTTTATTTCCCCGCCAGCAAGCCGTTGTTGTCTTCTACAGAATGCTCATCTTCATTTTGAATTAGTGTTTTGGAACATTTAGTTATGTAAACCTACAGGTAGCACCTGATGGGATTTGAGGAGGTTTTCCTGCTCTTAAGACTATTAGACCAGAGTCCACAATTTGAGGAAATATGGTTTTATTGTACTTTATACGCACCTGAGGAAGTCCGGTGCTCGGATGATCATATGCTGGAAGTCCTCCAGCGACAGACGTCCGTCATTGTCCAGGTCGGCTTCATCCAGGACCTTCTCACATACCATTCGCACCTCGTCTTCTGTCAGTTCGTTGCGGGTAAGTTTGTTCAGTGTCTTTTCCAGGTCCGACTTGCAGATAAAGTTGTCATTGTTGAAGTCTTGTAAAAGGAAAAGCAGATTAATGTTCATTCATTCACACATTCATGTGTCAGTCAAGGGACCGGAACCAATGATTGGATTCCTCTGACCCGGAAGTGATATGAGTTACATGTTTTACCGTAAATCTTAAACGCGTAGTAGGCCTTAAGGTCCCGCGGCGCCATCTCACTCAGAACAGAGAACATATCCAGGAAGTCATCCAGCGTCATATTTCCCTTTCCATCCTCCGAGAAAACCTCAGCAATCCTCTGACGAAATGGGTTATCCTGGACAGAAGACAGGCAGCCGTTCCAAAATGCCGTTTTTTGCAAACTACTCACTCTGGTGTGTTTACTTCCCTTCATTCGCCCGTTTGTTAAAACAAACGACTTACCTGCACCGCACAAGTTGAAAGGAGTCAAGTAACAAATGCACTCTCTCAAAGAATGACGTTCATTAATTGGTCATCAATTATGGAGACGGGTTGGTGGGCTACCTTCAGCTCGGGCATGCTGCCAATCAGCTCGTACGGGAGCTTCACATCTGGCTGGTCGGTGTAGTCAAGGGGAACGAGCTGCGGTGCTAAATCGTGATAGCGGTGGAAGAGTCTAGATGGGAAAGGAGACGCTAGTGTTCAGACCCTTGAAATGCTATGTGACGCAAATATAATGGCGACTTTCTAGTCTACTTCTCTGTCTGAAATTCACATGGAAAAACATGCTAAAGAATGTATCATAATCGAGATAATTGCATTTGTCGCCAGCTTGCTCGGCAATGAAGATGAATTCCAACTGACGTAAACATTGTCCAGTGAGGGCCCGACCTCTCCTGGCGGCCGTCGTTTAGAGTTACACACTGAATGAAACAAAGCTTTGCCAGGTGTGACTTACCTGAGAATTTCCTTTCTTGTAAAATATGTACAGTCCTGAAATCACACAAATGTTGTGTTCAATTAGCGTACTCGAGTAGGACGAATTAAAAGCTAAATTAGGCACTGATGTGTATGAAAATTAAAAATTATTATTATTAATTATTCTTAATTAGGAGTAAAATCAGGATACATTATGTAGTCATGTTAGGAGGAAGATATGAGTATAAAGTGGACTATGTGATAACAATGTTCTGTTAAATGGGTTTTACGTTCATGTTACTGATGTAAGCGACTTCATATATACAGTATTGTTTATGTATATATTCAAAATGTGTACCTGATCGAATAAAAAAACAGTAGCGAGTAGTGGATTTGATTACTAAAAATTTGTAAAATAGCTATAAAATAACTATAAAAGCAATCTTCACTCGCTAAATGTACTGCAAAAAAGGCCAGTAAGGATAATTCATAATGCCGCCTACAGAGAACATACTAACTCCTTATTTCTAAAATCACAAATACTTCAACTTGCTGATATTGTTAATTTCCAAAAAGCTAAAATAATGCATAAGGCTAAAAAATACTTCTCTACAAGAGAGGAGAAATATGATCTCAGGGAAGAAGTACATTTGAAACACTTCTATGCTAGGACTACGTTAAAAAGCCATAGCATTTCAGTATGTGGAATCAAACTATGGAATGGATTGAGTAAGGACCTCAAACAATGCACAACGATGAGCCAATTCAAGAAACAATACAAGCAGTTGATGTTTGCTAAATACAAGGATGAAGAGTCTTGAACCAGTCATGATGTGCTATATATATCACTATATTGACACTTACTATGGTACCCATTATGTCATTGGATGCTCATATCACCTCCTACTTCGGTATGTGACAAAAAATTTAATTTAATTTAATTTAATTTAATTTAATTTAATTTAATTTAATTTAATTTAATTTAATTTAATTTAATTTAATTTAATTTAATTTAATTTAATTTAATTTAATTTAATTTAATTTAATTTAATAAAAACCTAAACTATATTTGGAAAGCAGGAAGTGAACAAATGTAACAGTTACTGATTGTAAAAGTACCAGATGGAGGGGTAGGATTTAATAAGCTTTGCTTCTTCCTACTCTTTTTGGACATGTGGAACTGTGAACTGATTATGGGATGCACTCAATTGTAATCTGATGCATGTTCAAATGAAATTAAACCATTACCATAAAATGACAAGAAAATGCTGTACTGTAATGTGGTATGAACATTTAATATAAATAACGCAATTTATAACACAAAAAAACGTATAAGCAAGTATAGGAAACTATTACTTATCACGTTCAACCTTTTGGAGATACCAATACTGAACAAGTAAATACTGTTAAAAGTTGAGCTGTCTGACTGTCGCCTGCAGGATGCACCTCACGCATGCGGGTCTTCTTTTGCCGTGTGTGCCACCAACCTGGTAGGCGTCCAGCTGCTTTGCCGTGAAGACAGTCTGTTTATTTCCCATGTCTAAGCCTCAGGTCCATCGTCGCTCTAACATCCACTGGCTTTTTCAATTTTATGTGCGGTGCCTGGTGGCAGATATGAAATACCGGGACAATAGGACGGCGGGGCCAGAGGGGGAGATCGGATGACGGGCGGCTGCCGCCACGGGGCCCTTTGGTCCCCTTTTATAATGGCGGTGTTTCATCCTTTACCCGTTGTGAGTGGCAGCTCCTTTGAGAGTTGAACAAGGACTGTCGTCCAGCATTATGCCAAACTCGATCAACCCCCCCCCCCCCCACACACACTCCTGTTGGTGCCACTCCATGGCCGACGCCTCCGATGCAACTCAGGTTACACTCATCACAGACAGCCTTTTGTGGCAGCCATTTTTTCATGGAAAGGAACTTAGTTGCTAACTTGATGAGGCGTTACTTTCCTCAAGACCTTTCTTGCTTTGACTTTTTTCCTTGCCTCCGTCGCCAAGGGTGTGGGGTTTCAGGTTCACTTGCTTCTGTTTTTCATGCATGAATGTCACCCCCATGTGGAAAGTCCCATGAGATTGATTGATTGACTCTACAGGCCCCTTTATTGATGGATTTTTATTGGCTAACTTGACTCATACGCTAATTTCTGATGCTATTTCCACATACTGCCAGGTAGAAAGTTGGACTCGGGGGGGGGGGGGGGTCTGGCCCCACCCAATGTGGCACCCGAGGCACCCGCCTCTGAGCATGCCCACTCTGCTGTGATTGGTCACACACCCAAAGTGCTTCCTAACTATTAACCATATAAGGAAGTCCACCTCTCTGTGACATCACAAAGGCCACAGCTTTACCACGCCTTTTCAAACCGAGCGTTTTGAGCCGTCCCAAACTGTTTAGGGCTCACTTCCAAATGCGCAAACCTAATTATCTGAAACTTTGGCATCATCTAACACCAGAATACAACATTCTAATTACATTTATAGGTCAGAAAAAAGTATGTCTACTTTAGAAAAGAAATCGATTAGCATTGTTTTTATTGTTCTTTCATTTATAAGATGAAATGTCACTCAATTAACATGTTGTACAAATTCTAAATACTGTACAAACAAATCGGAATTATAATAATTAACTAAAATAGCTGTAGCCAAAAATAATAGTACTCATAATAATAATACATTTTATTTGTATAGCGCTTTTGAAAATACTCAAAGATGCTTTACAGTGAAGAAAAATAGAGTTGAGTAAAAAGTAAAAGATGCATTAAAATATAACATTCATATATTCATACAAATAAATTAAATACAAAAACAGACATTAATTCAGCTTTGCTTTAAAGATGGCCCTTTAAAGATGGCCCTTTAAGGCTGGCCCTTTAAGGATGGCCCTTTAAGGCTGGCCCTTTAAGGCTGGAGATTTAAGGCTGGCCCTTTAAGGCTGGCCCTTTAAGGCTGGAGCTTTTAAGGCTGGCCCTTTAAGGCTGGAGCTTTAAGGCTGGAGCTTTAAGGTTGGCCCTTTAAGGCTGGAGCTTTAAGGCTAGCCCTTTAAGGATGGCCCTTTAAGGCTGGTCCTTTAAGGCTGGCCCTTTAAGGCTGGAGCTTTAAGGCTGGCCCTTTCAGGCTGGCCCTTTAAGGCTGGCCCTTTAAAGATGGCCATTTAAGGCTGGCCCTTTAAGGCTGGAGCTTTAAGGCTAGCCCTTTAAGGATGGCCCTTTAAGGCTGGTCCTTTAAGGCTGGCCCTTTAAGGCTGGCCCTTTAAGGCTGGCCCTTTCAGGCTTTCTCTTTAAGGCTGGCCCTTTAAAGATGGCCATTTAAGGCTGGCCCTTTAAGGATGGCCCTTTAAAGCTGGAGCTTTAAAGCTAGCCCTTTAAGGATGGCCCTTTAAGGTTTTTTGAGAGTTCATAGTAGTTATTTAAAATAGTATAGTATAATAATCATACTGTGGATACCCCCCCTCACACACACACACACTTTTGGTATTAAATGGTATTAAAATGTGTATAAATTTAATAATATTTAATAAATATATAATAATGTGTAATTTCATTTCTATAAATATGCCAAAAGTATTTTCCAATTATTCCCCTACTCCACTCACACATTGGCTGAGTAGTTTTACTCTTTTGTTGCATTCTCAAGGTTCGAGTAGTTTTGCTTTATTTTTAGTTTTATTTAGCTCTGTTTGGCTTGTTTATTACATTTTTGTAGATAATATTCAAATGTGACTGAAGCATGTAGTTTAATGTAAAAATTAAGTGTACATATATTTTTTGTTCTTTTTATTTGTTGTTATTTTAATGCTTTATATAATTTATAATTTATTTATAATTTTATGACAGAAAAAGACTTTCCCTTCCTATTTATGACTGTGTTGCTGTGCTATATAATATATTTACCATTCCCATCTGTCACTGTTGGTCTGCTATATGATGTATTTAACCAACAACCAGTCATTTAAAAAGGAACATCTTGAAAATTACCAGGGGTGCCCAAACTTTTTCCTCCCATTCATTGAGCACAAAAAAACTAAACACAATGTTGACAATTTATTTCTAGCTTATACACATTTGCAACAGAAAAATATGCACATTTACATCTTTCACAGGATTAGCACTGCCACCGCCGTCATATATTATTATATTTATGGCTATTTACATATATTACAATGCCACAGCACTTGTCAGTTCTTCAGTGGCAGCCGCAGCTCCCAGCCACCATGTCGTTATACTGCTTGAGCACCACGTTCTCGTCATCATCGAAGTAGAGCAGGTTGATGGAAAAGAGCTTGTCGGCCACGCAGCATGGCGTCTCGATGCCCTTGATGAGCTTGAGGGCGTTGATGATGGATTGCACGGTGGCGTGGTTGGTGGGTCGCATGTTCTGGCCCAGCGGGAAGGGGCAGGAACCCTTGCAGTGGTAGGCGTTGTAGCCCCGTGGTGAAACGATCCAGCCCGACCAACCGATCTCCTCAAAGTCCACGTAGAGCGGCAGGCGCTGGCAGGGCATGGAGACACCTTCGTCTTCTAGGTGGTCCACAGAGCGGGCGAGGCGGGAGGAGCGAGCGGACATGGGGGCTTGCGGCAAGCTGGAAGTTACGTCCATACCGTCTGGATCTGTGCGTGAAAGAAGAAAGATATTGAGCTGTCTGACTTTTGTAGGGTTACATGGTTACGAGGAGCCGAAAAGCCTCCACACTCCCAGGAAGTGGTCCATCCTCACCTGCGTTCTCCAGTGCAGCAGAGCGACGTCCATCATCGGTGAACAGCACCAGCATAGGCTGCTTACTCTGGTGGTGGTTACGTCCTGAAGCGAAGCGTATCAGCTTCAGGTCCATCTGGCTCCCTCCCAGAGTCCGCACCACCACGTGGAGCCCCAGGTTGCTTCCCTCGTCCGCCATCCAAGAACGGACCTTCACAGGACATGAACATCAGACAGGTAAGATGTTTTTAGTGTTTTTTTGGAAAAAACGATCAGGCAGACGAGGTGTAGATGCTCACAGCTTGAGTGATGGTGAACACCTCCCAACCAGTAGAGTGGACCGGGATGAGACGAGAAGACATCAGCTTCCTCTCGTGCGTTTTATTGCCTTTGCTGGTATCCAGAAGCTGGTACACGCTAACCTGCGTATTAAAAAGACGTTAGAAAGGTCGAACACGGGTTTAAAATGTAACATGCTTCACGTTACCTGGCAGAAGTGGTGCCTGTTGAACATCAGCGTGGCCTGAGGGCGCAGCTTGAAAAGATGGAGCTCTGCAGTCAGGATCTTCTCCGTTCTTGCCACGGTGGACAGATTGAAGCGGAACTCCACCTGCTCGGTGCGCACTGCAGTAGGAAATATTGTTAAGGACCAAGAGCAGTTGACGTTCTACAGCTGGAGGCAATTTTATTTGGGATGTCCGATAATTATCGGCCAGATATCGTTCTACAAATGCGATATAGTTTGATATCGGTATCATATTTTTTTGCCAATCATGAAACCCAATATTTTAAAATGCTGTATACAACACATATGTGTTGATTCCACCACAGGAGATATGTCATGTTACACATATCGATATTGGGAAATGAGAGTCGGCATATTCTAAAAATATCATTTCACAAGAAAAAAAAACAACACAGCAAAATTGAAAAAATATATAATTTTACAACAATAATGTGATTTTAAAAATAACAATTTTAGTAGCATAAAGTTTAAATGTTAGACAAAAAATTGTTTTTGTAAGTCATATAAACAAACCAGAAATTAATAAAAATATATATAATTTTTACGACAATAGTGTGATTTTAAAAATAACAATTTTAGTAGCATAATGTTTAAATGTTAGACAAATTTTTTTGTAAGTCATATAATGATAAACAAACCAGAAATTAATAAAAAATATATAATTTTACGACAATAAGATGATTTTAAAAATAACAATTTTAGTAGCATAATGTTTAAATGTTAGACAAATTTGTTTTGTAAGTCATATAATGATAAACAAACCAGAAATTAATAAAAAAATAGATAATTTTACAACAATAATGTGATTTTAAAAATAACAATTTTAGTAGCATAATCTTTAAATGTTAGACAATTTTTTTGTAAGTCATATAATGATAAACAAACAAGAAATTAATAAAGTTGTAAATAAATATCTAAAAAAAGTTGAAAATGTGGAAAAAAAACATCAGAAACAGCTGCCATTTTATGAAAATAATGTCCAAATATTCAGAGAAAAGAGTTGTAATTTTACAAAAATAATTAATATTAACCTTCCTCTTGTGTTAGCTTTCTGGTATCATCTCTTATGTTAATGGGTCGGTTTTGACCCAGCTATAAATCAGCTATAAAATACACTAAAAACAATAAGTTACCATCAAATTTGCTTCTCATGTCTTGGTTACCTTCTTAGGCTTCCTCATCCATGAAAATGTTGGTTTTAATACTTTTGGTGTGGGCATGTAGGCCTTTTTTTGTCACTATACCCCTCCATTTCAATTTCCAAAAATGGTCATATTAACCTCAAAAGAATCATATTAATAAATTGAAGGTTCTTTTGTTACCTGGTTATTACTGAGGGCTATAGAACATATCTCTTAAATTAATTAGTTTTAGTTATTTTCTCATTTTAGTATTAATCTAAAGAAACATCTATGGTGTTCGGGTCAATTTTGACCCATATATATTAATGTCAAGAAAAGGGGGAAAAAGTTATTGTTTTCAGCAACAGAACTTTAGTATAAAGTGAAATAAAAAATCAGAACAGGCATTTTTTTCCTTGGAAAAGGACAAGATGTTCATCCACTGTCATTGTTGCCCTGGTTTGAACATCAGCACATTTCTACCAAACATCCCTGATGGGACCAAGCTTGTCAGATCTTCCTCTGGTCACCAAAAATTTGGTCCAGATCTTGGTTCCCTGTACATTCTTGCCATTCTTTCCATGATCCAAATTGTAAATATGAAATCAGCAATCAGTCAAATGAGTGAATTCACCTCACATGTCTGGACTTTTTTTGTTGTTTTTCTGCTGGTATACTGGAAAAGCGGTCAAAATGAGACGAGGAGCTGGTTGTCATTGTGTTGGCTAATTGTACACTTATGATTTCAGTTGTGGCTTAAAATATTGCTTTATAGTCATATTATTATAACCAAACAATACAGTGGTCATAATTTCAACCAGACCATTTTAAAATTTTGTAAAAATTATTATTTTTTGTTTTATTTTGTTGAAATAGAGTTTCCTGACAAAATCAAAAAACAAATATTATGTGATTTTTTTATGAATTAAAATGTAAAACGGGTCGGTGTCGACTCTAACACAAGAGGAAGGTTAAAAAAACAGTATTTTTTGTAATAAAGTAGTATTAGTAGTTGTTGGTACATGTATCAAACAGTGCACTACAGTACACAGTCAAAAGTTTTGAGACACTTGGTCATGTTACAGAGTGAGCAAATGTCCCCAAACTTTTGACGACTTACGTTTGTCAAAGAAGCTCCTCACGGTGTTGCCTTCCAGCAGGTAGGGGTCCTTGGTCACGCCGTCCACGTCCGCCACCGTGTTGTACAAATCCAGCATGTACTGTGGGGGCTGCTTACTCCTGTGGATGGCGGGTGGGTCCTCCATGCCGAACACCTCCAGGAGCCTCTTAATGGCGGCGGAGCGGACCTCCCGGGACTCGTTATCCGCGGCGTAGGGGTCTTCCAGGTAGTTGAAGGCGGGGGGTCTCCCCAGGGCCGTGAAGGCTAAGGCGGCCATTGCGATCACGAAAGTTAGCATCTTTTAAAGTCCGACACAGACGGTGTCTTTGTTGCGAGTGCATGGGGGTCCACTGGAACTGGCACTTATTTATATCTAATATGACCCCCCCTCCAACCCATGGCCCCCGGCCCGCTCAATCTCATGGTAAACAGCAGTAAAGATGCTATTTGGTCGCAAATGTAAATCAGCCATTATCGAATGTAAAGGGAGACTAATGGCGGTGTTGACAAAAGTGTGAAGTCCATTGGGGATTAATCCCAGCCTTTTGTCTGCACATCTGGAAACAAACGCATACATCAACAGAAAACAACACCCACGCAATCCACTGTGGGATTTATACACGCACGCCGGTGGTTAAACATTAGCAACTTTTTCAATAAAACTGGAATCCACTTTTTTTTTTTTTAGGGGAAGGGTGGGGGGTCATCTGCTCCAAAATGGATCCATTAATTTGTAATAATGGCGCAGTTGTCTGAGGTGCGAAAACGATTGGTGGCACAAAGGGAGGAGGTGTGCGTGGATACACATCCTCGCATTAGCATCTCCTGCCTCGCTTTCTCACTCTCCGCCATCATGCAAAAGCGCACCGCTTTAATTGTGACAGTTTCACTTCTCCGCGTCCACATCCGGTTTCAATTAATTCGTCATCCCCAACCCCCCCGCTCCCCCCGAATTGCACAGGACACCTGGCAAAGACCACCAAGCCATGAAAAACATGCTGGTTGAGCAGCTTCTTCTTATTTGTGTCACACAAAGGTGCTTGTTTCACACGTCCCTATCAAAATAAGAGCCCATTGAAGCGTGTGTGTTTGTGTTGTCTCCTTTTCCACCTGTAAAGCATTGTTGTAAGGCAGAGGTCTCCAACACTTCAAAGAAATCATTTTTAAATAACTACATCAGATGTTATGTAAAACGATATCAGTTTCCGAGATGTGGGTCGTCATTTATTCCGGAAAACATGGTCATGGTCGAGGCCGCACGGTGACCGAGTGGTTAGCATGTTGGCCACACAGTCAGGAGAGGGGGATGCCCTGGGTTGAAATGATAATAAAATATGCCACGCTAGCATTGTATAAATAATAAAATATGCTGTGCTAGCATTGTATAAGTGATAATAAAATATGCCGTGCTAGCATTGTATAAATGATGAAAAAATATGCAGCGCTAGAATTTTATAAATGATAATGAAATATGCAGCGCTAGCATTGTACAAATGCTAATAAAATATGCTGTGCTAGCACTATATAAGTGATAATAAAATATGCTGCACTAGCATTGTATAAATAATAAACTAGATTGTACTAGCATTGTATAAATGATAATAAAATATGCAGCGCTAGCATGTTATAAATGATAATAAAATATGCTGTTCTAGCATTGTATAAATGATAATAAAATATGTCGCGCTAGCATTGTATAAATGATAATAAAATATGCTGCACTAGCATTGTATAAATGATAATAAAATATGCCGCGCTAGCACTGTATAAATAATAAAATATGTCGTGCTAGTATTGTATAAATGATAATAAAAGATGCAGCGCTAGCATTTTATAAATGATAATAAAATATGCTGTGCTAGCATTGCGTAAATGATAATAAAATATGCCGCGCTAGCATTGTATAAATAATAAAATATGCTGTGCTAGCATTGTATAAATGATATTAAAATATGCCATGCTAGCATTGTATAAATAATAATAAAATATGCTGCGCTAACATTTTAAGTGATAATAAAATATGCTGTGCTAGCATTGTATAAATGATAATAAAATATGCTGCACTAGCATTGTATAAATAATAAAATTTGCTGCGCTAGCATTGTATAAATGATGATAAAATATGCAGCGCTAGCATTTTAGAAATGATAATAAAATATGCTGTGCTAGCGTTGCATAAATGATAATAAAATAGGCCATGCTAGTATTGTATAAATGATATTAAAATATGCCATGCTAGCATTGTATAAATGATAATAAAATATGCTGCGCTAACATTTTAAGTGATAATAAAATATGCTGTGCTAGCATTGTATAAATGATAATAAAATATGCAGTGCTAGCATTTTAGAAATGATAATAAAATATGCCACGCTAGCATTGTATAAATAATAAAATATGCCATGCTAGCATTGTATAAATGATAATAAAATATATTTATATATATATATATTTCTAGGACTAAAGCTGTCCTATCTAGTCCATCTGGTGTGTGTCCCTGAGTCCACTAGGATGACAGGCCAACGTCTTCTAAGACAGCCTGAAAGGTCCATTAGTGATGGACGTAACGACTCATCTCTATGCTTCCCTGTTGAACTTTAATACGATATTACGACATTCCGTATATCCATGAGGATGATAAGGATGGATGGATGTCTTCCTGGGTGGACAAACCTGGAATAGTGTCAAATCATGTCTATTCCTGTTACATGCTTTAAACATCTTCCTATTTGTATGGTACGACTGGAACGGAACACCATGATGGGACTCTTTGACCACTGGCATTGAACCTACAGTCACTCTTATTTCTACAATATAGTTGCCATTTGTTTTTTTTTCACAAACAGGGTTTTGGTATTACATTTATTTACAAAAATTATGACTTTTACATATATTACATATAATACAATAATACTTTGCAATGGGCGCATGCAACCGTTGTCATGCGTGGTTCCAGTCAGGAGGGGGCGTTGCGTGTGTGCGTTGTGTCATTAGTTTTGGCAATGGCAGGAAGTGATGGAGAGGACCGTGCGAATTTGACCGTGTTGGCTTAGAAAACTGTGGCTCTCGTACCCTTGGGGAACGCACGAGTTGGATTGTTTTTCGGCCCACAGGTGACACATTTCGGGATCTGACAGGCTCCTGAAGGGGACACGGAAAATCTGCTTTTAGTGTGGAATAAATGACGTTACACAGTGAACACAAAGTATCCATAGTAATCTATGCCACTTATCTTCACTCAGGCTGTAGTGAGAAGAAGAAAATGAGAGAGCGAGGAGAAGCAGAAGTAGGAATAGGAGGATGGAGGACATTGAAACCACCATGGAAAGGGGAAAAGGACCTAAACAGAAATTTACAGCAAGAAACCCGAATTTTAGCCAAATGAGACGCAAAGTGGACCTTCCAAGACCCTGGAATGGCAACTCTGCACCGGACCAGGTCTGGATGACCTTAGGGGTGACCTACTTACTGCTAAAAATAAATGGAATAACGATGAAAAAGGTTCTGAAGGAGAATAAAGTCACAGAAAAAAGGCATTTCAGTTAAAAGGAAAAATAAAATAATACACGTTAATTATTATTATTTACTATATATATATATAATTATCATTTCCTATATACATATATATATAAATAAAATAATACACATTAATTATTATTTACTATATATATAATTATTTACTATATACATATATAGTAAATAATAATAATTAATGTGTATTATTTTATTTTTTCTTTTAACTGAAATGCCTTTTTTCTGTGACTTTATTCTCCTTCAGAACCTTTTTCATCGTTATTCTATTACTAATTATTATTATTTACTATATATATATACATATATGTATATAGTAAATAATAATTATTATATATATATACTATATATATACATATATTAATTATTTTTATTTACTATATATAATATATATATGTATGTATATAATAAATATATATGTATATAGTAAATAATAATAATTATATATATATAGTAAATAATAATAATTAACAGAATTAAAAATATACTATACTGGTATATGATATTTATTCATAAATTTAATCATGAAAACATTTCTAAAAAAAAAAGAGTTACTAAAGTCACAAAAGTAATTTCAGTTATTGCAACAATTAAAAAAAACATTCGGTATTTATTAAAAATTACCCAAATTTTGGTGTACTGGGAAGGAAATACTAATACGTATATGATGAGATGAAAAATATATGATACTTCTATTTTTTTTAATAAATATGATAAGAAAAAATGTTTAAAAAAGTTGCTAAAGTAAAATAATTCATTTCAATTATTGGAATAACAAAAATCAAAGAAGCATTTGATATTTCTAATAAATTAAAAAACCCCTTTTCTGAGGTCATGGTAAGGAAATACCAATACATATATATCATGGAATAAACATAGATATATTGTTATATACTGTGTACAGGATTTCATGTTTTTTAATAACTATAATTATGAGTAAAGTTTAAAAAAAATGTTTGGTCAGTTTTATCCGATAATGGAAAGGAAATGCTAATAAAAATATGTTACCGTCGTTTGCTAGTTCAGCTTTTTAAGAATGAAAGTAATCATTGATAGTCATAATGATTGTCAAACACCAGATACACATCAATGTAACTAATATGGAAGACAATTAATTAATACTTTTATTTCAATGAGTGGATGGAGTTTTTGGGGGGCCTTTAAAGGGACATTTGGTGCATGGGGGGGGCCCTAAAAGTGGCTGTGTGAGAGGGTGACAGAACTTGCAGGCAATTGTTAGGTGTGTGTGTGGGGCAGCTGTGCTCATACGTACCTGAGAAGGCATCGGTTTCCTGTGGTGCAGCCTCCCAAACATCTGCCCACATCCACTTCCTGTGGGGACATTAGCAACACAAGAAGAGACGGGTTGTCAGCTCACAAATATTGACACAGTTGCTTGTTTAGCATGGCCGCCGCTTTGATTTGACACCTGCGTGCAGGAGAGGGGGCCATTTGTGTTTGGGCTCTACTCACACCTTCAGTGCTGAGCCACGGCCCCCCTTTGCTTGCCCCTGCACACAAACCCCAAGAGGCCTTTTAGGCTCCTGAAGACCGAAGGCCACGCGGTAAAAACATAGTCATCAAATAAAGGTTATTTTTGGAGGCTGCTTATATTTCATGAAAAGCTTCTAAAATTGACTTCTAAAGAGCGCAATTGTCTCACAAAGCTGAATCAAGCAGAGATAGCGACAGCACGTCCAAGATGTTTTGTTTTCCTGTTGTTTATTTGAATAATGGTTTAACAAAAAGCTTGTAAAATATACTTTAAAAGAGCTCTGTTAAAGAGCACTCAAACAAACACATAAAGGGAGCGAGCAGAGCAGAGAAGCGGGACAACTCCGGTCCCGGTATTGGTCCCGCTTGAACCTAAAGGAACCAAAGCGAACCAGAGTTGACTCTCTTGGTTGGGTTCAGATTCAGACACCGGACCAGAATGGGTTTGAACGGATGTTTGTGAAGCATCCATCGGCTGCTAGACACGAATAACGGCCTAAAAGAAATGAATAAACATCAGAGGAAGTCGGCCTGCTGATGAAGGACCGTCTGCCACTCAGCAGGTAGCCTGCATGAGATACTTCATTAGCGTCTGCGACGTTTCCTCTTTGACTTGACGACCCCACATGGAAGAATTACAAATGGCCTCTTTGCATACGGCGACTAAGGGATACGTCAGAAGACTCATTTGGAGAACTTTGGGAATAAATGGAATACCTTCAGCTTTTCCTCCTTGACTCCTTGGCCGTGATGTACGATCTCGTAGTAGTACTCCACGTAAGGAACCCTGTAGCAGCTCTCCTTCAGCTCGCAGGCCGCGACCGTCTGGATGACGTCCACTTTGTTGGGGGTTTCCACCAGGGCCGGGTCCAACTTGGTGGGCACGCAGGAGAAGCCCTCTGGGACAACACAGGGAATCATAATCATAAGAATAATCGTAACAACAGCAATGGTTACAAGCATCAAATAATTGTTGTGTTATGTTATTTTTATTGACGTTCTATTCATCGTATTCAAATATCAAAAAAATACTAAACATTTAAATACACATAAATACAAATATTTTTGATTGATATGCCATTTTATCATTCATTAAACTACAGTATATATTGCATTAAATAGAGTACATATCAATTATACTTCATATTATTTTATATGATAATATTTAATAAAATACATTAAACTATTTACATTTTGATTAAATTATATAAAAAATAAATACAATACATATAAATAATGCATTTTTATTATGCAATATATCATATTAATATTATATATAATATATTAATATAAACCTAAATTAAAAATAATACATACAATAAATCAATAAATTTATAAAAAAATATATATAATAATAAATATAATAAAATAAAATTACAAATTATTTTTTAAATAAAATAAAATTATACATCTTATGATAGCAACAACAATAATATAATATAACAGTAATAATATAATATAACAGTAATAATATAATATAATATAATATAATATAATATAATATAATATAATATAATATAATATAATATAATATAATATAATATAATATAATATAATATAATATAATATAATATAATATAATATAATATAATATAATATAATATAATATAATATAATATAATATAATATGCAACAATAATATGAATACATATACATAATACATAATAATGTTTTTAAATGGAGCTTGTCTGATAAAAAGCCATTTTTACTGATGTTTCATGAATCATCCATACATGGTCTCCATACTGTAGACCGGTAAAGGTGTTCCAGCTGACTTACGTACTTACGTATATACGTTCATACGTACTTACGTACAAGTAGACTTTAGCACGACTGAGGTTCTGGATAAATGTTAGCATGACTTGATGTTAGCATGTACGATGTGACAGTGTGTTAATATAAGGGCGTTTCAGGAGCGTTTAGGGATTCATCACATGAGTCAATCATCCAAGTGCCAAGTGAGTCATTGATCAAGTAGTCAAGTCGTCTATAGGAACCATGCAGTATTAACTCTTTAAGTGAGTCAAAGGTCATGTAAGAATGTAGTAAGGTGACTGATCTCGGACCAGACAGCGTCAGTAGTCAGGAAACTGGCGAAGAACTCGGAAAGAACCTTGACCCTTCGGAGTTCCGAAAACTCCAATCGTTTTTATAGGCCACTTATCCTCACAGGTATGCTGGAGCCTATCCTAGCTGACTTGTGTTTTTTCCCTCCCATAAGCGGAGATTGAAGAACACATCTTTCATGGTCCCCGGGGGGGGGGGGGGGGGGGGGGGGGGCACCTCATGCCAAAAGAAATACCCCACCCACACACCTGGAGCACCCTTGGCACGCGAGCACCCTCCCACGTCAATGACACTCTCGTAGGGCGTCTCGGCGTAGAAGGTTCTGAGGGAGGGGACCCTCATGCACCGGGTCAGCTTGACCTCGCAGTGGCACTCCTGGATGACCTCTACCTCGCGGGGGCCTTCGAACAGGAGTACCTGGTCCACGCGCATCCCCGTCGGCTCGCAGACATGGTTGACCCCACATGAGGGTAGCGGGTTCCGGGGTTGTGGGGCGTCCGGAGCAGCGGGTCCACGCGTCCGAACCTTGGTTGTGAGACACAACAAAAGTCATTCGATATCCGGGTTCCTAAGAAGGTGGCGCCCCCTTAGCGCCCCCTTGTGGTGATGGAAGTGCAGCATACTTTTTTGCTCCTGAGGAATTCCAGCATGGTCGAATGTTGAGTGTAATCCCGCGCTGCCTGTACTTGGTGAGGAGGGCGGGGCGGACCCCCGCAGTGATGCCGACACATGCCCACGTCCACGCTGACAGGACTCCCCGATATGTCTGAAAGGAGCAGAAACGATGAATGTGGGAATGTGGGAATGTCGTTGCCAGGCGTTACCTTGTCCGACGTAAACAAAGTGACTCTGTCTTTTGCAGCAGAGTCTTTGGCTGAACAGGTTTCTGTGCTCCACGTGCTTGGTTAGCACCGCCGCCACTGGAAAACAACACAAACGTCATTAGCATTAGCATTAGCATATGGAAGCATCTTCTGGGCATGCTCTTCTGGTTATTTCTGAGGTCAAAGGTGGCTGATGTTGGATCTGAGGTGGCCGGTTTCTGTTCCTGAAGGTGCTTTAACCAGCTTTCTCTCCAAGCGTTAATGGTCCAAACTGGGGATACTGGGTGGCCAAAGACCTTCATTGATTGGTTGACTGAGTGATAAGATACTTTTGGGGTGTCCAAAGGGTCTTTGCGGTCCTTTCATTGCTCTCGGCATATTTCAAACACTGATATAAATAAATAAAATATGCTAAAATGCAATACTACTACATTAATACAAAGGGACCAAGTTGCAATGAACTGAAAGGTTAATAACTGTTATTCATTATTATTATTATTATTAAGCTATATTATGTCATTAACTCATTCATTCATTCATTTTCTACAGCTTTTTCCTCACGAGGGTCGCGGAGGGGGTGCTGGAGCCTATCCCAGCTGTCTTTTGGGCGAGAGGCGGGGTACACCCCGGACTGGTGGCCAGCCAATCACAGGGCACATATAGACAAACAACCATTCACACTCACATTCATACCTATGGACAATTTGGAGTCATCAATTAACCTAGCATGTTTTCGGTTAGCATGACTAAGGGTGGAGTCATTAACACCATTATACTTATTTATTATTATGTTATGTTATTATTATGTATGTTATTATTATGATCACAGACCAAAGTTGTTTGTATCGACTGTCACTGTGATTTGAGTTGTGACGGATTATGTCGACTTTTTTTAAATGGTCATTTATACAGTGGTCCCTTGGCCCCTGGCATACGAGTGTCCTACCTAATGAGTGTTTTTTTGTTTGTTTTTTTTTACATGCTGATTTGTTGCTTTGGACTGCTAGCTAAACTATGGGTTTCGAGCTATTTACCGACCGGCGTGCGTCATTGTGAAGATAGATGGCTGAAGACGACAATGAATGTAAATAGCAATAGCACCCGGAAAGACGTTCTATCAGTAACACAAATGTAAATTAGAATTATTATTCTAATATTTATTTTAATTTATTATTAATTAATTTATTTATTATTATTAATTTATTATTTATTATTTTAATTTTAATTATTTATTATTATTATTTGTTATGTGTTGTGTAAAACTATGACAGGATTTTTTCAGAGCGGTTGTGTACCACAGATAATCATTAGCACTCCATAGGGTCATATATAATATTTAAGTGGTTAGCCAACATTGGGTTTGTTTTAGCATGTTTATATTGTAATTTTAATTTTAATTTTAATTTTAATTTTAATTTTAATTTTAATTTTAATTTTAATTTTAATTTTAATTTTAATTTTAATTTTAATTTTAATTTTAATTTTAATTTTAATTTTAATTTTAATTTTTTGTTATGTGTTGTGTAAAACTATGACAGGACTTTTTCAGAGCGGTTGTGTACCACAGATAATCATTAGCACTCCATAGGGTCATATATAATATAATATATAATAATAAATATAAATAAAACAGAAGCAAACTGTACAGAAACAAACTATCAACACCCTTCAATGTTTGTGTATGCAACCCGCATAGAAAGACTTCCAGGGAATTTCACCAGAATTCAAGACATTCTGTCACAGTACTGTCCAAATCCTGAAGCCAATATTTACAGTGCAAACGTGATTGGAGGGTTGCAACCGTGCGGATGCACGAGGCTACACGAGCTAATGAGGGCGTCTAAAAGCAAACAGAGTACTTACATGTCAGGTGGAGAGCACACAGCAGCACCAGGCAGTATCCAAGCACATCCATGGCTTCAAGTATCCAAGCTGCTTCTTGGCCTCTGGTATTTATACGTGACTGGAAAAAACCTCCCTCAGACTGGGAAGCAGAGCGAGCGTGCTAATCAAATTTCCATGCTTTAATTGGGAACAGCAGCCACTTCAAAGCCAAAGCAGCGTCTTTGCAGCATCGGCAGGCTGGAAGGGAGTGAGTGTGTCCAGCAGGGCCCCGCCGCCTCCACCTAATCAAGTGCTTTAAGTAGCCCCGCCGCCATTAAAAGCGTCACTCATTCAAAGGCATTAATCATCTTTTATCCCCAGGGGGTGGGGAATTAGCACCTCGGACTTGAAACAAAACCAGCGCCCGAGCACATAAACAGGATCAGCGTGGGGGCGACCCAGCCTCACCTTCCCGGACCCCCAGCACCTTTTGTGTTTATTCAGCATGGCGCCAAATGGCTCATGATACCCCCCCCCCTCTCTTGTTTTTTAATTTTTAAAGCCTTCTAGCAGGAGCAAGACACGGTGAAAGAAGGTGTGCAGTACTTGGTTGCTATTCACTCAGGCTTTATTAGACGTGGCGGTGTTTTTATTGGAAAGGATACCGTGTCCTGGGTTTCAGTTTGTAAGAATGTCAGTCATCGTTTGTCATAAGAAAATAATTACTAATAATAATTCTAATAATTCAGAATTTATTGAAGGCGCGGTGTCAACATCAACGACCAGAATGGCTTCAAAATTTTCGGAATTTTTTTTTGAAAGATTAGTTCAAGAATATATGCTTCTTTCAAAACAACAACACAAATCAGCTTCCTGTTTAACATGAAAAGGCAGAATTAAAATTTTTTAAGTTTCCTGAAAATTGTCCCTTATTACCCCGTTTTACGGTACCTCATTTTCTCTTATGTATACATTTAAAATGATATACCGTATTTTACGGACTATAAGTCAATTTTTTTTCATAGGTTGGCTGTTCCTGCGACTTATATTCCAGAGCGACTTATGTATGTTTTTTCTACCTAATTATGCATTTTTGGCCATGTGTGACTTATACTGCGGAGCGACTTATAGTCCAGAAAATACAGTAATATATGTACCGTATTTTCTGGACTATAAGTCACACTTTTTTTCATAGGTTGGCTGTTCCTGCGACTTATACTCCAGAGCGACTTATAAATAAGAAAGTGTTTATGTTCCATAAACACTGGACACCTTTTCTGTTCATGTTTATTTTTTGTGTAGCTGAATAACCATTGTGTTAGCATATCTTACACCTATTCAGCCTGTTCTCTATTCTTTTATTGTTAGAACTTGCCTTCCAAGAGGACGTAATGTCTGTTTTGGTCAAGTAGTTTGGAAAATAAATTACCCGCAAAAAATGCCACTTATATTCCGGTGCGACTTATGTATGTTTTTTTTCTACCTAATTATGCATTTTTGGCATTGTGTGACTTATACTCCGGAGGGACTTATAGTCCAGAAAATACGGTGAATAAACCGACAAAAAATGCGTCCTACACTCCAGTGCGACTTACGTATGTTTTTTTCTACCTAATTATGCATTTTTTGGCCTTGTGCGACTTATACTGCGGAGCGACTTATAGTCCAGAAAATACGGTAAATAAACCCGCAAAAAATGCGACTTATACTCCAGTGCGACTTATGTATGCTTTTTTTCTACCTAATTATGCATTTTTTGGCATTGTGCGACTTATAAACCGGTGCGACTTATGTATGTTTTTTTCTATCTAATGATGCATTTTTGGCCTTGTGCGACTTACACTCCGGAGCGACTTATAGTCCAGAAAATACGGTAAATAAACCCACAAAAAATGCGACTTATACTCCAGTGTGACTTATGTATGCTTTTTTCTACCTAATTATGCATTTTTTGGCATTGTGCGACTTATACACTGGTGCGACTTATGTTTGTTTTTTTCTATCTAATGATGCATTTTTGGCCTTGTGCGACTTATACTCTGGAGCGACTTATAGTCCAGAAAATACGGTAAATAAACCCGCAAAAAATGCGACTTATACTCCAGTGCGACTTATGTATGTTTTTTTCTACCTAATTATGCATTTTTTGGCATTGTGCGACTTATAAACCGGTGCGACTTATGTATGTTTTTTTCTATCTAATGATGCATTTTTGGCCTTGTGCGATTTATACTCCGGAGCGACTTATAGTCCAGAAAATACGGTAAATAAACCCACAAAAAATGCGACTTATACTCCAGTGCGACTTATGTATGCCTTTTTTCTACCTAATGATGCATTTTTGCCATTGTGTGACTTATACACCGGTGCGACTTATGTATGTTTTTTTCTATCTAATGATGCATTTTTGGCCTTGTGCGACTTACACTCCGGAGCGACTTATAGTCCAGAAAATACGGTAAATAAACCCACAAAAAATGCGACTTATACTCCAGTGCGACTTATGTATGTTTTTTTCTACCTAATTATGCATTTTTTGGCATTGTGCGACTTATAAACCGGTGCGACTTATGTATGTTTTTTTCTATCTAATGATGCATTTTTGGCCTTGTGCGACTTACACTCCGGAGCGACTTATAGTCCAGAAAATACGGTAAATAAACCCACAAAAAATGCGACTTATACTCCAGTGCGACTTATGTATGCTTTTTTTTCTACCTAATTATGCATTTTTGGCCTTGTGCGACTTATACTCTGGAGCGACTTATAGTCCAGAAAATACGGTAAATAAACCCACAAAAAATGCGACTTATACTCCAGTGCGACTTATGTATGCCTTTTTTCTACCTAATGATGCATTTTTGCCATTGTGTGACTTATACACCGGTGCGACTTATGTATGTTTTTTTCTACCTAATGATGCATTTTTGGCCTTGTGCGACTTATACTCTGGAGCGATTTATAGTCCAGAAAATACGGTAAATAAACCCGCAAAAAATGCGACTTATACTCCAGTGCGACTTATGTATGCTTTTTTCTACCTAATTATGCATTTTTTGGCATTGTGCGACTTATACACCGGTGCAACTTATGTATGTTTTTTTCTACCTAATGATACATTTTTGGCCTCGTGCGTCTTATACTCCAGAGCGACTTATAGTCCAGAAAATACGGTAAATAAACCCGCAAAAAATGCGACTTATACTCCAGTGCGACTTATGTATGTTTTTTTCGACCTACTTATGCATTTTTGGCCTTGTGCAACTTATACTCCGGAGCGACTTATAGTCCAGAAAATACGGTAATTCCTTCCAGACAGCTGACAATATGGAGAGAAATGACACTTTTTACAATAATGATAGCTTTAGCGTTAGCTTTAATGATAGCTTTACATAGAGAAACAATGCAAAGTAATTGCAACTGATGAATGGATGGAACTTATTATTGATGTCCCATATGCCCAGCTGAGATCCAGTTTTGCAAATTTTCAACTCTCTTTGGTCACAAGGCGGATTATTTAGCGGTCACGCTAACAGTACGGACAGGCGATTGCTTTTTTGGCCGCTCCATTATCCGAAATGGGAATATTGTATGAAAAGCAAGACAGTGTGCCTGGTGTTAGTCCTTTCTTTGATGTGCTGATATCATCCCCTCATTTTAAGAGGTGGTGGGCGGGTGGAGGGGGGGGGGGATCAACGGATCATCGTCACCGACTCAGACACCTTGATCAAGGCCACGGGGTTTCACTTGCAGATTCTTTTCACGCGGCGTACACAAAACACCCCAAGAAAACATGCTGGGGATTCCGTCGTAAGCCCCCCTACCCCCCCAACACGCCCCGCCCGGGATAAAACCCGGCTGTCTCAGTGATGACTTGATTGGATTATGCGGCTTGTCAGATGATCTGTGTGGGTTTCACTTGTGTTCCATAAGGACTACTGTATATGTGACGAAGTACTTGCAGTATTATAGTATTATAGTATTATAGTTATAGAAATGAATGAATGCAATCAATAGTTAGAGCGGGACTACAAACTTTATTTGTAATATCAATATGACTGGATATATTCCTTACCGATACCAATATTCCTTCCTATATATATTCCTGTTTGTGCAAAATAAGACACATACAGTACTGCAATATGCAGTACAAGTTATAGAAGACATATTTAGCACATGTAGACCAGAGATTGGAATATTCCTTTCCATGTTTACTATTGTTTTCGGGAAGGTCATTCGAAAAGATTCCATTCGGAAAGAGGAAAAACTTCTAATGTGAACGTGGCTAATGGTATACATGGAAAGGAATATTCCAATCGCGTGTTTACATGCGCCGCTATGATCAAACAGAATAGTCAATAGGGCATGCCCAGTAAAGTGTAAACACCAACATCACGTGATACCGACTTCCTCGAGTTATATGTTCATTCGGATTGGCACTTTTCTTTCGGAATGAGGCGTAAACAAAGGTTACATTCTTTCTGATTGAGCAAATAAGCCGAATTCAATTGGAATATTTGGGTCCATGTATACGTGGCTAATCAGGAAACTCTATTTCAACAAATTAAAACAAAAAAAACTAAATTTTTTTTACTACATTTTAAAATGGTCTGGTTGAAATTATGACCACTGTATTGTTAGGGTCGGTTTGGACCTGGTTATAATAATATGACTATAAAGCAATATTTTGAGCCACAACTGAAATCATAAGTGTACAATTAGCCAACACAATGACAACCAGCTCCTCTTCTCATCATGTAAGCTTCAGGGGATTCTCATTTTGACCGCTTTTCCAGTATACCAGCAGAAAAACAATGTCCAGACATGTGAGGTGAATTCACTCATTTGACTGATGGCTGATTTCATATTTACAATTTGGATCATGGAAAGAATGGCAAGAAGTCCAGGGAACCAAGATCTGGACCTGTTCTGCTTTTTGATTTCACTTTATACTAAAGTTCTGTTGCTGAAAACAATAACTTTTTCTCCCTTTTCTTGACATTAATATATATGGGTCAAAATTGACCAGAACACCATAGATGTTGCTTTAGTGATTAATACTAAAAATTCATTCATTCATTTTCTACCCTGGACTGGTGGCCAGCCAATCACAGGGCACATATAGACAAACAACCATTCACACTCACATTCATACCTATGGACAATTTGGAGTCACCAATTAACCTAGCATGTTTTTGGAATGTGGGAGGAAACCGGAGTACCCGGAGAAAACCCACACATGCATGGGGAGAACATGCAAATTCCACACAGAGATGGCCGAGGGTCTGTATGCTAACCACTCGACCACCGTGCCGCCTAATACTAAAATGAGGAGAAAAAAAAACAAAAAAAAGATAAAAGAGATATGTTCCATAGCCCTCAGTAATAGCCAGGTAACAAAAGAACCTTTAGTTTATTATTATGATTCTTATAAGGTTAATTTTACAATTTTTGGACTATTTTTCAACATAATTTACAAAGACTGTTGGAATAAGAGCATACAGTTAGCAGACAAGGCAAACATATATTCCAAGCACATTAAATGGCTTATACTGCCATCTAGTGGTAGAAAGGCAAATAGCGGCATGACTGACTCGAACTCCTCTAATCAGGGGTGCCACCACACAGCCAGTAGAGTGCTTAAAACGCCTTATCTCCGCTGTATTGCTAGTTGAAATTGAAATATAACAACGAATAACACAGAATTCAACATAATTTACAAAGACTGTTAGCATAAAAGCAAAAAAGTTAGCAGACATGGCAAACATATATTCCAAGCACATTATAAGGGGCTTATAGTGCCATCTAGTGGTAGAAAGGCAAATAGCGGCATGACTGACTCGAACACACCACATTAAAAGTGAAACTTTGTTAACTGAAGATATTATATGAATTACTGGAGCTTATAATCAATAACAGAAAAGCAGTAAAAATCTTTCATACATTGGAGAACGTTCTAAAAATAATTCATATGAAGAACAAGCTTAAGTGATGTGTTTTCTATTGTTTTTATTTTTGTTCTTATTTTCAAGCAATATCAGCACATTCATTTCTTTGTTATTTACTTTTTCTTATTTATGTTATGTTTCTGTAATTCTGCGTATACTGGTTTATACTGTTTTGTATTTGAAGTTTGTAATAAAATATATATTTAAAAAAACAACAAATAGCCAAGCCTTCAACTCTTATTCTACTAATTTTTCCTCTAAACGGCGGCTCCGACCAGGATGGCAAACTCGACACTGCCCTCCAGTGGCCATACGCGAAACAGCAGCCTGGAACTACAATACTAATTCGCTATCTATAAGCTATATTGTATACTTTTCCATTCAGGCTGATCTGTTGGTAGCTGCAGCATCTCCCCAGCAGTTGATATGCTGGTCCACCTCTGTCACACAGTTGATAAAATGTCACTATTAAATATCAGTATTTATTAACACATTAACAGGATTTCCATCAACGCTTCATGTCCCAAAGTTATGACTGTGCCAGTAAACTGATTGATGGCTGTTTCAACGAGCACTGAGGGATAAACAATGGAAGCTACTCTTCATGTTTCACACTTTCATGCACTTTATCTGTGCAGTTTCATGTGGTGGCTAGAGGGCGCCATTGACCTTTAAAAAGAGTCACCAACAGCAATATTTGAATGTCAATGCTTTTCAAATCAAATGAACATGTTATTCATGTTATTTATTGTATGTATATGCTGAAGGTCATTCACACAAACAATGTATGATTATGCATTTAACTGGTAATGGTTTTATTTCATTTGAACATGCATCAGATTACAATTGAGTGCATCCCATAATCAGTTCACAGTTCCACATGTCCAAAAGGAGTAGGAAGAAGCAAAGCTTATTAAATCCTACCCCTCCATCTGGTACTTTTACAATCAGTAACTGTTACATTTGTTCACTTCCTGCTTTCATAATATAGGTTGTGTTTTTTTTGATTAAATTAAATTAAATTAAATTAAATTAAATTAAATTAAATTAAATTAAATTAAATTAAATTAAATTAAATTAAATTAAATTAAATTAAATTAAACAACTACCATGTAAAGGTGAGTGTACCTTTTAATTTAATTTAATTTAATTTAATTTAATTTAATTTAATTTAATTTAATTTAATTTAATTTAATTTAATTTAATTTAATTTAATTTAATTTAATTTAATTTAATTTAATTTAATTTAATTTAATTTCCAATTCCATTCATTGTCGGTAGCTCCATCTGGTACTTTTGCAATCAGTAACTGTTACATTTGTTCACTTCCTGCTTTCATAATATAGTTTGTGTTTTCTTCACAATATGAGCATCCAATGACATAATGGGTACCATAGTAAGTGTCAATATAGTGATATATATAGCACATCATGACTGGTTCAAGACTCTTCATCCTTGTATTTAGCAAACATCAACTGCTTGTATTGTTTCTTGAATTGGCTCATCGTTGTGCATTGTTTGAGGTCCTTACTCAATCCATTCCATAGTTTGATTCCACATACTGAAATGCTATGGCTTTTTAACGTAGTCCTAGCATAGAAGTGTTTCAAATGTACTTTTTGCAGTACATTTAGTGAGTGAAGATTGCTTTTATAGTTATTAGCCCATATTTCCACACAATAAGAAAGATATGGTAGAACCAGAGAGCAATAAAGAGTGTGGAGTGATTTCTGATTGAGAACAAATTTTGCTTTGTTCAATATTGAAATATTTCTGGCCACCTTATGTTGTATATTTGTAATATGAGGTTTCCAGCTCATATTTTCATCTATTGTGATCCCCAGAAATAATATATATATATTTTCATTTTATTTTTGTCACATACTGAAGTATTCTTTATTACAGCATCAACAGTTGCCATAATTCAACATATTTATTTTACAGCCTTTTGGTTTCTTCAGAATTTACATGCAATTTTTTACAAAAATTGCCTTCTATAGTTTTGCAAAAGTTTTACCCCGGATAAAGACACACATCCTGTACATAAAATACACAATCATGCATAAATAATGTGCAAAAATCTAAAGACAATCAGTTGATATGTTGTTTTAGCAAAGCTATAATACACATCAATAACAATAATTCATAACATTTGTGACTTCTGTCTAATGTAACCCTACTTATATCAATGCTAATGACTATCTTCCCTACTATTTACTTACTGTGTATAATGTGTAACAAGTGTTGAAACGTCTTATTGTTTTGTTAACTAATAACGAGCCCAATTGATGCGTTGCTCGGACTACTGTTTCAATTTTGCATTTACAAACTGCAGATTTGACAGATTTTTATCTGATCGACCTTCAGTGTCTGCACCATCGTGGATGTTATCTGCATCTTCCCTTCAACTACGCAGTCAAATGTTTGCCCATTTCAAGCTTCATAGTTTCTATTTCTTTAATACTTTTCCCACAAATTGCAACCTTTGTTTGCAGGGTAGTTACGTACATGAAATTAATATAATCCAGGAATACTCCTTCATTAATATACAACTATTTTGTTTTCAACAAGAGATGGGAAATAGTACCTCAGGGGAAAAAACATAATAATCTAAAACCCTTTAAGATGTTGGTATTTGCAGTAAAACTATGGAACGGCTTCAGCAAGGAACTAAAAACAATGAATATAGGCCAGTTTAAGTTAAAAAAAACAGTACAAAATATGGATTCTCAAGGCATTTTACATCATTAATTCTGATATTATGCATTTATTATTAGTAGTTATTCACATGTTTTATTTAAATTAAATTAATCAATTTAAAAAACAAACAAGAAAAAAACAACCTGTATTATGGAAAGCAGGAAGTGAACAAATGTAACAGTTACTGATTGTAAAAGTACCAGATGGAGGGGTAGGATTTCATAAGCTTTGCTTCTTCCTACTCCAAATGTGGCTCGCAGGACACTAGTTTGAGGCCCCCGCCTTGATATGAAAGTTTAATGTTAGCGCGACCCGCGCAAGTTTGATATGGATGCTGTATGGTATCATGTACCCAGAAAAATTATTACGTTTGATTAATGTTCATGTTAAAGGTTAAATAACTGTTAATAGTTATCCTCCCTATCCGTGTGGAAGTGGTAAGTTTTTGGCTATTTAAGTTTAAAGGAAATAACTTAAGGCTACCGTTTAGGTCGCTAGCTCTCTAGTTTGCGAGTTAGCATGTGTCTCAAGACCCTGCAGTTGCGCAATATGTTGTAAATAAAAAGAGTATAAATGTGACTATAGTCGTGTTTTGTCATGTCTACAGGGCTCTAATAATGCTTTGTTCATTTTAATCTGAAAAAAATAATTTGTCTACCCACCAACTATATGTGGTTGCTTAAGTTTTTATTATTATTATTATATTTATTTATTACTGATTGATTGATTTTCTTTATTCTTGATTTGTTTATTTATTTTTCATCTTATTTTGTGCAGAAAAATAAAAATTAAGATATTTGAGAACAGTGGAATGTTTTATCAGAGCTTTTATCGTAGAAAATGGGAACCAAAGCACTGAAAAAGTTTGTATATTTTTCTGTTTTTAATAAATGCGTTTTTTTTTTGTTTTTTTTGTTTTGGAAAACCTAATGCAGCCCAGCCTTGCCCAGACCCTAACTCCAGTGGCCCCCAGGTAAATTTTTGAGTTTGAGACCCCTGGGTTAGGCAAACCACTACTCCTTATGTGACGAAAAAAACCACAACCTTATTGGTCAAGCTGCAAAGACACATTATACATTATACCCGGCCACCATTTTTATTATTGTGTGATCACAAAGAAAATGCTTCTCTCTGGGGATTATATTAAAGCACACAATCAATCAGTAAAGTTACGGGGCGCAGAAACACTTCATCTTTGCCAGAAAGCGATGCAATTGGAAAAGTCAAGCTATCTTCAAGTCAAAGGAACCGGAACTGTGTCATGTAATTTGAGAGTCGCAAGGTAATTGAGGATATAGATCAATAATATCTAGAGAGTTGTTCTCATTACGGAGATAGCCAGACACTTCCCAACGTTATTCCTCAACGATGATGAATCTGAAAAGAAAAGCAACCAAGAGGAGAAAGCCGGAAAAGCGGAGTAATAAGATTGAAAAAAAAACTGACAAATGAGACCCCTTGTTGATGTCCTCACAAAACTCATATGCTGCGATTGCGTCGGTCGCCTTGCATTTCCAAAATGTCAGATCTCTGTTCTTAGAGACGGGAATCTTGTCTGCTTCCCGCGCCCTGATTTCCCCAAGGATTGGCATTCTCGACACGCATGGTCGTCTGTGAGTGTTTAAACAGTCAAACCCCCCCCCACCCTGAGCCGCCCATCCAGCCTCCCCAAACTGCACCCCTATTACAGCCTCTTCTATCCTCCCACGCTTCATTTCCGTCCCTATCGCCTGTTAGTGATGTTAGTATAAAAAAACTGGAACAACTTCTAAAAAGTGTTTAAGGAACTTACTGGATCAGCCAGTTCATTAAACCTTTACCACGTCTTGTCCGCAAGTGGGAATTGGATGAAACTCCGCTTTCAATTCCAGAGAGAGATGCCACCCGGGGTGCAGACAGGAGGGCTGCACTTCATGTGATGGATTTTTAAGGGAACAACTTTTCTACCTGTTTACCCCTGAGGGCCTGAAGGAGGCACAATTGCTATTTGAACACTCGGTCTTCAACACGGACGCATTTGTTTTCCACGGTGGTTCTTCCACGGATTATTTGTTATTCCCAAAACGTAACCAGTGCCTAAACTCACGCTTCTACCCAAAATAAATCTCACTTCTAGTGGCAGGACCATGCAGGATTTGGTGTGCTGCATCCATAAATAGAATTCCTAACACTGACATATGTATCGCACACTTCCAGGATTATTATTGTACTTGATATTTTTTTGACACAAAATGGCAAAGGATGGTCGAGTGGTTAGCGTGTAGAGACAAGGGTTCAATTCCACGCTCGGCCATCTCTGTGTGGAGTTTGCATGTTCTCCCTGGGTTTTCTCCGGGTACTCCGGTTTCCTCCCACATTCCAAAAACATGCTAGGTTAATTGTCCATAGGTATGAATGTGAGTGTGAATGGTTGTTTGTCTATATGTGCCCTGTGATTGGCTGGAGACCAGTCCAGGGTGTACCCCGCCTCTCGCCCGAAGATAACTGGAATAGGCTCCAGCACTCCCGCGACACTCGTGAGGATAACAAAATGGCAAAGGATAGTCGAGTGGTTAGCGGGTTCAATTCCACCCTCGGCTATGTCTGTGTGGAGTTTGCATGTTCTCCCCGTGCATGCGTGGGTTTTCTCCGGGTACTCCGGTTTCCTCCCACATTCCAAAAACATGCTAGGTTAATTGGCCACTCCAAATTGTCCATAGGTATGAATGTGAGTGTGAATGGTTGTTTGTCTATATGTGCCCTGTGATTGGCTGGCCACCAGTCCAGGGTGTACCTTTCGCCTGAAGATAGCTGGGATAGGCTCCAGCACCCCCCGCGACCCTCGTGAGGATAAGCGGTAGAAAATGAATGTATGGTCATATCACCTTCGTACCGAAGTACGTGACAAAAAACAAACAAAAAAACAACCTTAAACTATATTAGGAAAGCAGGAAGTGAACAAATGAAACAGTTACTGATTGTAAAAGTACCAGATGGAGGGGTAGGATTTAGTAAGCTTTGCTTCTTCCTACTCCTTTTGGACATGTGGAACTGTGAACTGATTATGGGATGCACTCAATTGTAATCTGATGCATGTTCAAATGAAATTAAACCATTACCATTACCATTACCATTACCATTACCATTACCATTACCATTACCATTACCATTACCATTACCATTACCATTACCATTACTATGTGGCCCTCGCTGTAAAAATGTGGACACCTGTGGTTTAGTCCTTATTATTATATCATGAAGTGGGATCAGTCCCAAGTCCTGTCACTTTGCAGCAAATATAATTCTCCCACCAGTCAAATCCAAAGGCACAAAAGCAGCCCCAAATTCATCTACGCCTTCATTACCAAGACCGTGTTTTTCCTTGCCGTTCTATTAAAGTGTAAGGTCTGGTCTCACATCCACGCTCACCAGAGGCAATTCAGCAATTCTGACAGCTCTGCCGGTTGGCTGGCTATGAACTTTCAAATTATGGACACATACTTTTCCTACACGAGTTGTGGCTTCACTGGATAAGTTCAGGTTTCCTACAGGACTGTTATGTTGTTCAAAAGGGATTTTGACCTTGAACACATTTGTAGAAAAAAAAACAACATTTTATTGGCTTTCTTAACAATGTAACCCATAAGGAGTCATGTTGACATGAGGTTTCATGTTGCTAATACAATTCCAAGGGCCAAACCCAAATAGGTTATTATTAAAAAATTAAGTTTTTTAAATTTTATTTTGGGCTGCACGGCGGTCGAGTGCTTAGCGCACAGACCTCATAGCTAGGAGACCAGGGTTCAATTCCACCATCGGCCATCTCTGTGTGGAGTTTGCATGTTCTCCCCGTGCATGCGTGGGTTTTCTCCGGGTACTCCGGTTTCCTCCCACATTCCAAAAACATGCTAGGTTAATTGGCGACTCCAAATTGTCCATAGGTATGAATGTGAGTGTGAATGGTTGTTTGTCTATATGTGCCCTGTGATTGGCTGGCCACCAGTCCAGGGTGTACCCCTCGTCAGCTGGGATAGGCTCCAACACCCCCGCGACCCATGTGAAGAAAAGTGGTAGAAATAAAATAAAATAAAATAAAATAAAATAAAATAAAATAAAATAAAATAAAATAAAATAAAATAAAATAAAATAAAATAAAATAAAATAAAATAAAATAAAATAAAATAAAATAAAATAAAATAAAATAAAATAAAATAAAATAAAATTACATTTGTATCCCGCCTCTCGCCCTCTCGCTCCAGCACCCCTGCGACCCTTGTGAGGATAAGCGGTAAAAAATTAATGAATAAAATAAAATAAAATAAAATAAAATAAAATAAAATAAAATAAAATAAAATAAAATAAAATAAAATAAAATAAAATAAAATAAAATAAAATAAAATAAAATAAAATAAAATAAAATGTGTACCCCGCCTCTCGCCTTCTCGCTCCATCATCTCCCGCGACCCTTGTGAGGAAAAAGCGGTAGAAATGAATGAATGAATGAATGAATGAATGCTTCATTTATGGACTACTTGACACAAACCTGACTTTGACCCTTTGGTGAGCTACTCAAAATCAGCCATTGAGATAGCAGATCGTTACCGGAACAACCTCGAAGGAATATTTGCTTTGCTTCTTCCTACTCCTTCTTTGAAATGCGGAATTGCAAATTGTGTCGTGTGTTCTGGTCGGATTTCGGTGCGGATCAAAGTAGTTCCAGCTGGACTACTGGCTCAAAAGCTTTGCATCACAAAAATGGTGAATAGAAAAAAAAAATCAGACCTCACAAATGGCTTGGTTTTATTTTCTGTGCTGTTGTATCACTTTGCGGTCCTGAATGTCCATTGTTGTGTTACTGTTTCTCAGTTTAGAGATGCGGGGATCGCAATCACTGCAACACGAGAGCTGTATAGTGTTTTAAAAAATGGTGTGTACTTGGAATTATGGCTGGGGAAGTGGTGAATGACTATGCATTCATGAATAAATGAAGGCCATTTTCCTCTTCTGAGTGGATATTGTCTTCATGATGGTCATTAAAATCAGAGCGTGTGGGAAGGGAAGGGGTTAAATGGGGAGGGAGGCACATGGGGAAGATGACTTGCGGCTTATGGCCAAATTGTCCTCCGCAAGGTCGTCAGTGATTGGCTTGTGAGTGCAGAAAACGATGTAAGAAATGACGAAGCAAAGCTACTCAGTCGAATACTCAATACACTTAAAAGTTTGATATTTTAGGGATATTTTTAGGTCCCACACATGGCAGTGACACATTGTCGTAATTTGGTGTCCGAAGGCCAAAACAATTCAGGTGGCAGACTTGCAGTACACTTGCAGGCACATTTATTTTGCTTGGCAGAGAAACTTATGGAAAACACTAAAAATAAAAAAAATGTGAAAAAAAAAATTGAAAAAAAAAGAATCACTTGACTTCCCAAAACAACAAGAAGAAAAAATTGTTTTCGCTCACATCACTGAAATCTGAAATTTAATTTGAGGTATTTTAAAGAATATTTTTCTTTTAATATTAATATATTAATATATATTATAATTTTATTATTTTGTAATAATATTATATAGTATATATTAATATATTAATATATTTTAATTTAATATTTTTTCTTTTTTCTCTCACATTTATTTTTCCTATTTCTTATTTTAAAGAATATCTTTCTTTTAATATTAATATATTATTGTATATTATTATTATTATATTATTATTTATATATTAATATATATTATAATTATATTATTATTTTACATTATTATTATAAATTATATTATATTGATATATTAATATATTTTAATTTAATATTTTTTCTCTCACATTTTTTTCTTATTTCTTATTTTAAAGAATATTTTCCCTTTAATATTAATATATTATTATATATTATTATGGTATTATTATCTATATATTATTATATATTATACTATATTATATTAATATATTAATAATATATTAATCATTATTATTTATTATTATTATAATTAATACAAAAATAATAATATATTAATATACAAAACAACAAGAAGAAAAAATAATTTTCGCTCACATCACTGAAATCTGAAATTTAATTTGAGGTATTTTAAAGAATATTTTTCTTTTAATATTAATATATTAATATATATTATAATTATATTATTATTTTTATATTATTATATATTACATTATATATTCATATATTTTAATTTAATATGTTTTCTTTTTTTTCACATTTTTTTCCTATTTCTTATTTAAAAAATAATTTTCCCTTTAATATTAATATATTATTATATATTATTATTTATATATTATATTATATTAATATATTAATATATTTTAACATTCAAGTGAGGTCAAGCAACACACTGCTACCTGTACTGGGGTCCGGTGCCTTTAAAACATTAGTGAATGTATTCCAAGTATTGTTGAAAGTGCATAATATTTGCCATTAGTATTAGGCAGTACAAATAGTAATTTTTTTCCATCTTTGGGCTCTTTAACCACGATAAGATGGAGAGTAGCCAGCAGAAAAGAATTGATTTCACCAAATGAATGAAACATGACCATATGGTCTTGCCAATTGACATGCTTTGAGGTTTTCATTTGGAAAATTTAATGACTCTTTATATCTGATTTATTGAACATATTTTTCTCAACACAATATGCCCACTGCATCAGAACAGAACGCAAGCCTCATTCAAGTCTCCACTGCGTCCACTTGCCTCGCCGCTATTCATTGGCATTTCACATTAGTAATTCAATTGAGCACACTGGCGCCTGCCATTGATGCCAATGATCATTTCTGAATCCCATTAAACCCTCCAACTTCGGCCATTGTTTGTTTTAAATTGTCCAGAAACATCTTGGAGGAAATACAAATGACACTTTGGCGAAGATTCATTGAAGTGGAAATCAATACGGAACTACACCATCACTCGCCTCCTTTCACGGGTTATATTGGAGCGTTGTGGTAATATTTCATTAATCTATGCCATGTTTTAACTGAACTATCGAAAACTGTTATGACACAGAGTCAGACAATCTTTTACAATTTTAATCTGACCTGAGAGCGCACTTCCAGCACCATATATTAGGGTGTCACAAGACACCCAACCCAACCCACAAGACGAGATTGGGTCCACGAGAATGAGAATATGCTGTGTTATATATATATATATATATATATATTCTACATATGAAGTGTAATGGTAATGGTAATGGTTTAATTTCATTTGAACATGCATCAGATTACAATTGAGTGCATCCCATAATCAGTTCACAGTTCCACATGTCCAAAAGGAGTAGGAAGAAGCAAAGCTTATTAAATCCTACCCCTCCATCTGGTACTTTTACAATCAGTAACTGTTACATTTGTTCACTTCCTGTTTTCCTAATATAGTTTAAGTTGTATTTTTGTATCATAATACAGTTTAAGTTTTGTTTTTGTTTTTTGTTTTAATAATACTTTAATAATGTTTTAATAATAATATTTTAATAATAATAATTGTAATAATAATTGTAATAATAATTTAATAATAATTGTAATAATAATATTTTAATAATAAATTTAATAAGATTGTAATAATATTTTAATAATAATTTTAATAATTTTAATAATAATATTTTAGTAATATTTTAATAATAACATTTTAATAATAGTTTTAATAATAATATTTTAATAATAATATTTAATAATAATTTTAATAATAATATTTTTAATAATAATAATTTTTAATAATAATAATTTTAATAATAATAATTTTAATAATAATAATTTCATAATAATATCACCATATGACCATACAATTGACCATACAAGTGTGACATGTGTCATTGGTGCTCAGCCAAAGCGGAGCATAAAAACAAGTGCTTGGTGATTAAGAGTGCAGACAAGTCCAAATGTCTGTGTTTTTTCATCTGACAAATTTTATCAAGGGCGGCACGGTGGTTGAGTGGTTAGCACGCAGACCTCACAGCTAGGAGACCAGGGTTCAATTCCACCCTCGGCCATCTCTGTGTGGAGTTTGCATGTTCTCCCCGTGCATGCGTGGGTTTTCTCTGGGTACTCCGGTTTCCTCCCACATTCCAAAAACATGCTAGGAATGAATATATAATCGGATTCACAGGGGTGGAATATTCCTTTCCTCAATCCGATTGAGGTATCTTGTACCCGCTGACAAGTTAAACAGTAACCTACCAAGTAAAACCACTCATGTCGTCTTTAATGGCCTCAAAATTCTTTCATCATACATGTTGTCAGCCTCTCTCTTTCATTAGCCACGTTTACATGGACCCAAATATTCCAATTCCATTCGGTTTATTTATAACCACCTTTGTATACACCTCATTCCGAAAGAAAAGTGCCAATCCGAATGAATATATAATCGGATTCAAAGGGTTGGAATATTCCTTTCCCCAATCTGATTGAGGTATCTTGTACCCTCTGACAAGTTAAACAGTAACCTACCAAGTAAAACCACTCATGTTGTCTTTAATGGCCTCAAAATTATTTCATCATACATGTTGTCAGCCTCTCTTTTTCATTAGCCATGTATACATGGACCCGAATATTCCATTATCGGATTCACAGGGGTGGAATATTCCTTTTCCCCAATCCGATTGAGGTATCTTGTACCCGCTCAAACGGAAAGTTGTCAGACTGTGTTCTTCTTCTTTGTGGTGTTTTTCTTCTTCTGTTGTTTATTGGCGGTTGGCAAGCAGCTTTCGTGTGCATTAGCGCCATAAGTGGAACCACAACTCCAAATTGTCCATAGGTATGAATGTGAGTGTGAATGGTTGTTTGTCTATATGTGCCCTGTGATTGGCTGGCCACCAGTCCAGGGTGTACCCCGCCTCTCGCCCCATGCTAGGTTAATTGGCGACTTCAAATTGTCCATAGGTATAAATGTGAGTGTGAATGGTTGTTTGTCTATATGTGCCCTGTGATTGGCTGGCCACCAGTCCAGGGTGTACCCCGCCTCTCGCCTGCCTGAAGACAGATGGGATAGGTTCCAGCACCCCCTGCCACCCTCGTGAAGATAAGCGGTAGAAAATGAATGAATGAATGTTATCTACAATTACTACAGCTTCTTGGTCATTACCACAAATGCAACTGTTCAAGTCCGTCACTCGCTGACGCTGGGAACACCACGGTAGCTTGGCTCCACATTCAATCGGGACTGACTTTGAATTCCAAAGATATGTGTAGAAAAGACCTCCCTTGAGGCCAGAAAAAAAAGGTACAGCAGTTTTCAGAAAAGTTAACAGAGCGAACCTCTCTACCAATTAAGATAAAAATCAGTGAAATGGTCACTGCAGCACACGATAAGGAGGGATCTCATTTTCTTCGCTCCATCCTTCTCATAAAGCTTCCAACCGACATTTTGTTTCCTAAGTCTTCTATTAGTCACGATTGCCCGCTTTTTTTCACAATACCAAATACAGAGAGTGCTTTACCATGGCAGCAAATATACTTAAGATCAAAATGCGGCCCAGGGGCCATTTGCAGTCCACATTTCATTTTATTATAATTTTTATTGGCCATATTCTAAACAATATAAAACGTGGCCTCACTTCAGAATATTTATAAGTTATAAACTATATCCCAAAGTGGAGATGTAGGCTGCTTTCCAGTTCAATATTAAAAACTACACAGATTTTAGCCGACATTGCATTAGGTTTGGGCGGCACGGTGGTCTAGTGGTTAGCGCGCAGACCTCACAGCTAGGAGACCAGAGTTCAATTCCACCTTCGGCCATCTCTGTGTGGAGTTTGCATGTTCTCCCCGTGCATGCGTGGGTTTTCTCCGGGTACTCCGGTTTCCTCCCACATTCCAAAAACATGCTAGGTTAATTGGCGACTCCAAATTGTCCATAGGTATGAATGTGAGTGTGAATGGTTGTTTGTCTACATGTGCCCTGTGATTGGCTGGCCACCAGTCCAGGGTGTACCCAACCTCTCACCCATAGACAGCTGGGATAGGCTCCAGCACCCTCGTGAGGAAAAAGCGGTAGAAAATGAATGAATGAATGAAAACATTATTAAAACAAAAAACAAAAACAAAAAAAAACATTAAACTATATTATGGAAAGCAGGAAGTGAACAAATGTAACAGTTACTGATTGTAAAAGTACCATATGGAGGGGTAGGTTTTAATAAGCTTTGCTTCTTCCTACTCCTTTTCGACATGTGGAACTGTGAAATTCCAAATTTGGAGTGACCAATTAACCTAGCATGTACCCGGAGTAGAAAATCCACACAAGGACGGGAAGAACATGCAAACTCCACACAGAGATGGCAGAGGGTGGAATTGAACCCTGGTCTCCTAGCTGTGAGGTTTGCGCGCTAACCACTCGACCACATCTATATTAAATTAACTTTAATTATTTTTCATGTCCCTTTATTTTGCAGTCTTGTTTTTCCGTCACTTTTTTTTACTGAGAATAAACCAAACTTTATTAGATGAGTGACTTTGCTGTTTGGGGACTGGATAGATGAGATCCCCTGTCCGCCGATGCTCTATTTCTGTTGTTGTTTGTTGCTGTCTCTTTTTCTCTCAGCTTTGCCATGCCCACAGGCAGTAATAAATCCCAGACATGTTTCCTCGGTTCCACACCCACCTTCTCTGTCCCCATCTCTCCAACACACACACCATGTCATCATCATTACAGGGCACAAAGTTAGCAATTTTTATCCTCCTGCCTTCTGTCATTGTTTTATATTAGACCTGATCAAGACTTGAAGTTCATTCATTCATTCATTTTCTACCGCTTTTCCTCACGAGGGTGGCAGGGGGTGCTGGAGCCTATCTCAGCTGTCTTCTTGTCAGAACCCTTCATTGCTGCTCCCCTTGAAAAGTATTGATTTTAGACTATGCAGGGGTCACAACCATGCCCACTCATGATAGAACGGTTTAAACCAGTACCCTTGCACTGGACGCAACTGTTCCTCAAGGGTATGGAGGCTGAGTTGGAGTTTGGAGTATGGAGGAGTTGGTAGCGCCGAGTAAGCATGTCTCGTCTCTCAACTAAATCCATTCCTGATTCTCAATTCTCCAAATGCTCAGTTTTCAATTGGATTTAGATCAGAGAACATGCAAGATGTTCCAAAAGATCGAGGTTATTCCTTTGGAAGAAGTCCTTTGTCAGGTAGGCAACATCTCCACCTCAACATATGCCATTTGATGGCCCTCCATTGTTCCATTGAAGGAGAAAATCAGCCCAGATCATAGTGCCCACTCCACTGAGTCATGTGGAAACCATCTCAGGTGGGATCTCCTTGTCATGCCAGTAATGCTGGAAGCCATCGGGACCATTTTTCCACCTTTTAATGTCCCATGTTTGGTGTTGCTCGGACCTTTTGAAGAACTTTCAAATGACAGTCTTACTGCGTCCAACCACTTTGAGAAGCCTTTCTCATGCAGCTCAACAATCCCGCCAACGTTCAAAGAGAGAAAGCTTTTGTGCCTTTGCCATAAAGAGATTATGACAGTGTGAATACCAGACACTAAATCACATTCAATCCACCTTTTTGCCAAGATTTTGGCTTTTAAAGACTGTGGTCTTTGACTTGGTACACACTTTATAATAAAGTACACAAAATTAAGGCAGTAAATACCCAACCCGAACCACTACTAAAAATGTGCTCCTCATTAGTTACTCATTAGTTCCTCAGTCACTATTATTGTATTATCCCTGCTTACAGTACCTTACCTTACATTACCTTAACATTGCATGAAGTCATGAAGTCAGCCATGCCATGTCCTCTTATTCTGTGTGGAAGTGGTAAGTTTTTGGCTTTTTAAGTTTAGAAAAAATGAATTTGAGGCCAACTGGTTAGCTCCCTAACTTGCTAGCAAATGGCCATCTCGAGTTCCTGCAATGTGTTGGAAACAATGGATAAAGCTATAGCATGTATAGCATTTTTAGCTAATTGGTTATTTTAAGCCTTATGCGTTATTTTAGCTGTTTGAATATGAACTATATCAGCAAGTTGAAGTATTTGTGATTTTAGAAATAAGGAGTTAGTATGTTCTCTGTAGGCGGCATTATGAATTATCCTTACTGACCTTTTTTGCAGTACATTTAGCGAGTGAAGATTGTTTTTATAGTTATTAGCCCATATTTCCACACAATAAGTAAGATATGGTAGAACCAGAGAGCAATAAAGAGTGTGGAGTGATTTCTGATTGAGAACAAATTTTGCTTTGTTCAATATTGAAATATTTCATATTCATCTCATCATATCATATCATCAGATCATATTTTGTCCTCTCTTGTAGAGACATTTTGGATGACATTTTTAGCTAATTGTTTATTTTAAGCCTTATGCATTATTTTAGCTGTTTGAAGATGAACTATATCAGCAAGTATGAAGTATTTGTGATTTTAGAAATAAGGAGTTAGTATGTTCTCTGTAGGCAGCATTATGAATTATCCTTACTGACCTTTTTTGCAGTACATTTAGTGAATGAAGACTGCTTTTATAGTTATTAGCCCATATTTCTATATTTTCCATAAGTATTTGATGACATTTTTAGGTAATTGGTTATTTTTAGCCTTATGCATTATTTTAGCTGATTTAGATTTCCAGGACCCTAAGCTTGCTTTTGTGCATTGTTTTTTATTCAGTCTTCAGTCTCTTTTTTTATTTTGTTTTTTAACTTTTAAGCATTTTGAATGCTATCCCTTCCACTTTAATTGGACACACTCGCCAACTCAACCCACTCAAGCAAAAACAGTGAAAATAAATCTGAAGCAAGTGTGAAATATTGTATTGGAACGAGGACACAACATTGATATCTGCTTCCATTAAAGAGATCCTAAATCTCCATCTTCCACTTTGTCAGTCTCTTCCCTCAGACTTATTATTTTCCATTTTTTCCTAAACCATAAATCAAGACCGTGTCAACAATGTTAAAGATAAAGCAAGAGGGGGAGAATGTGATCATGAAACAAGCCAATTACAGTCCCTGATTTACTTAAAGGTGCTTTATGGGTGGCTTAGCTTGCTGGTCTGATTCCAGGTAACTCAGAGGAGTGCATCCATGTACTTTAGTTATCGCTGCAGGAATATTAAGTAGTCATGGTGTTCAAAGTCAGTGCCTGCTGGATCTAACATGATCCGCAGTGACACCACCCCCCCTCCCATGGCCCCCACCACCACCACCATTTGTGTGTTTCATACTCTTGTCGGTGAGTTGAATACAAAGACACCCCCGTAGCATGTTCCTTTTTATATCCTCGGTCTCAGATGTTTCGGGATGAAATGCTTTCAGACATAGCACATTTCAGCTCAATGCACTTTTGATTAATGTGCCATGCAATTGAATCATTCAAGTGACGGACTTTCTCATGTTGGCCGTCTATAATTGAGCGACGTAACTCTGTGACCGTTGTCCCTTTAGCTATGGTAGCATTATGAATTGCTCTTTTGTTTTCAGGTAGGCAAAAAAAAAAAAAATGAAGGGGGTCTGCATGCCCACCCAGTCCAAATTGCAAATGTAACTTCTTCTTGTTCCATATTGATCCTTTTCAACACACCACCAACCCCCCCCCCCCGTCCTCTGATGCTTCAATCACAGGTGTTTGGCTTGCAGCAGGATCAAACCGCGTGGAGAAAAATGGATCATTAATTCAATCCAATGTAGTATTATTTCAGTATTTATCAGCAGCACTGTGAAGGTATTTTGATGCATTGGCTTCATCTTCCACTTCAGTAGAAATTCAAATTAATAAGAGTAAAACCCTCAAACAATGCAAACAACGATGAGCCAATTCAAGAAACAATACAAGCAGTTGATGTTTGCTAAATACAAGGATGAAGAGTCTTGAACCAGTCATGATGTGCTATATATATCACTATATTGACACTTACTATGGTACCCATTATGTCATTGGATGCTCATATCACCTCCTACTTCGGTACGTGACAAAAAATAAATAAAAATAAAAATAAAAATAAAAATAAAAATAAAAATAAAAATAAAAATAAAAATAAAAATAAAAATAAAAATAAAAATAAAAATAAAAATAAAAATAAAAATAAAAATAAAAATAAAAATAAAAATAAAAATAAAAATAGATAATTAAAAATTAATTAAAAAACAATAAATAAATAATACATTAAATTACATTAGGAAAGCAGGAAGTGAACAAATGTAACAGTTACTGATTGCTATATACATCACTATATTGACACTTACTATGGTACCCATTATGTCATTGGATGCTCATATCACTTCGTACTTTGGTATGTGACAAAGAAAAAACAAAAAAAAACCTTAAACTATATTAGGAAAGCAGGAAGTGAACAAATGTAACAGTTACTGATTGTAAAAATACCAGATGGAGGGGTAGGATTTAATAAGCTTTGCTTCTTCCTACTCCTTATGGACATGTGGAGCTGTGAACTGATTATGGGATGCACTCAATTGTAATCTGATGCATGTTCAAATGAAATTAAACCATTACCATTACTAAATTTTTCTTGTGTTTGATGATGGAGACATGATGGAGAAAAACATCTCTTACAGGAATTGTCTGAAAGGGTGATTTTAGCATCCGACCAAGCACCCGGCACTTGGTCATATGGAACAGTGATATGGTGCAGCAAAACCTTGAAGGAGATGCTGGTCAACCTTAGATTTGTTTGGATTCCATCCATTTATTTATGCCATTTGGGTCAGCAGTCTCACAAGGGAAGCTCATACTTTGGGGTCCTCCGTTCCACCAGGCCTTCCCAGGCCAGCTGCAAGGTCTACGGCCTCAGAGCTGGGCATGGCCAGAAAACCTCCCCAGGCACTCAGGAGGTTTTCTCCGGGTACTCCGGTTTCCTCCCACATTCCAAAAAAATGCTAGGTTAATTGGCCACTCCAAATTGTCCATAGGTATGAATGTGAGTGTGAATGGTTGTTTGACTATATGTGCCCTGTGATTGGCTGGCCACCAGTCCAGGGTCTGCTCCTAAACTTCTAGCCTTACTACCAGTAACTTCAAGTCTGGCCACTCCAAATTGTCCATAGGTATGAATGTGAGTGTGAATGGTTGTTTGTCTATATGTGCCCTGTGATTGGCTGGCGACCAGTCCAGGGTGTACCCCGCCTCTTGCCTGAAGACAGCTGGGATAGGCTCCAGCACCCCCTGCTACCCTTGTGAGGATAAGCGGTAGAAAATGAATATTTTTGGTTTTCACTTTCTGTCCGTCAATTGTAACTTGTACCGTGTGGAAAATCGAATATTCCTTAATTTCCGCCCTTTCCTATGTTAAACGATGCTAATGCTTCAGATAATGAGCCTTGCGCATTTGGAAGTGAGCCGTTTTGAATGCACTCTCTCACAGACATTATTTGAATGTTGTCATTGACAAACCATTTTTTTTGTCGTCAGTGGCAATGATTGCCATATCAAGAAACACTATCTCATCACTTGCTGTTATACAGCTTTTTCATCATACTGGTTCTGATTTAGTCTCTGCTTCACTGCCAGACTCCCTCTTGTTCAAATATGATACATGATGCAAAAGAAAACAGGCTGCTGTATAACAACTTGCACTTTAATCAAGGGGACCTTTACAGTGCTATTTATCATAGGAAAGAGAAGCGACATGGGGGCAGTAAATGATAACTGCCCTTGCTCCCTCACGCCTGCAAAGCAAACCAAATCAACGTACACTTTATAGACTTTTATTTACAAACAAATCTTAAAGAGAGGAGAAATATGATCTCAGGGAAGAAACACTTCTATGCTAGGACTACATTAAAAAGCCATAGCATTTCAGTATGTGGAATCAAACTATGGAATGGATTGAGTAAGGACCTCAAACAATGCACAACGATGAGCCAATTCAAGAAACAATACAAGCAGTTGATGTTTGCTAAATACAAGGATGAAGAGTCTTGAACCAGTCATGATGTGCTATATATATCACTATATTGACACTTACTATGGTACCCATTATGGCATTGGATGCTCATATCACCTCCTACTTCGGTACGAGGTATATTATTAAAAAAAAAATGAAACCTTAAATTGCATTATGGAAAGCAGGAAGTGAACAAATGTAACAGTTGTAACTGTTACAAATGTAACAGTTTCTCTCAACAAAGGCGGTCGTATCTTCCCCTCTCCCTTATCCCTTATCATCCCTGCTTACAGTACCTTACCTTACATTACCTTAAAATTGCATTAAGTCATGAAGTCAACCATGCCATGTCTTCTTATTCTGTGTGGAAGTGGTAAGTCTTTGGCTTTTTAAGTTAAGAAAAAAATAATTTGAGGCCAACTGGTTAGCTCCCTAACTTGCTAGCAAATGGCCATCTCGAGTTCCTGCAATGTATTGGAAACAATGGATAAAGTATAGAGGTGACTCTATAGCATGTATAGCATTTTTAGCTAATTGGTTATTTTAAGCCTTATGCATTATTTTAGCTGTTTGAAGATGAACTATATCAGCAAGTATGAAGTATTTGTGATTTTAGAAATAAGGAGTTAGTATGTTCTCTGTAGGCGGCATTATGAATTATCCTTACTGACCTTTTTTGCAGTACATTTAGTGAATGAAGACTGCTTTTATAGTTATTAGCCCATATTTCCATATTTCCTCTCTTGTAGAGAAGTATTGGATGACATTTTTAGCTAATTGGTTATTTTTAGCCTTATGCATTATTTTAGCTGTTTGAAGATGAACTATATCAGCAAGTTGAAGTATTTGTGATTTTAGAAATAAGGAGTTAGTATGTTCTCTGTAGGTGGCGGATTGATTTTTTTCTCTTGTTATCCTTTTTAATGGGCAACCAGTATTAACCTTAAAAAAACGGTAATCGCATAATAAATAAAAAGCAGTTCAGGTGCACATAGTGATTTTTAACCTACCTGTGTCAAATGAAAAGCTACAACAGCAAATGATGCAACACGAACTCACTGAGACAGTCCTCCAGGGATTGCCAGACCCAAAGAGTCAATTTATGAAATATATTCCAGCATACTTGAACTTCAGAAAGGAAATATCAGTTGTTGGTGGAATCTTGTATAAAGGTCAAATACTCATTGTTCCAGCAACCCATAGAGCTAAAGCTCATCCATGAAGGTATTGAAAGGTGGAGACGCCGAGCATGAGTGGTGCTATTCTGGACAAGTAGGTCAGAAAGTAGATATTGAGCAGCTGAGATGTGTTTTGCTCATATCAGAAAAGATAAATTAAAGAGCTATCCCATTCACACAGTGTACATGGAAGACCTTGGCAGGAATATGATCGTGGATTACTACTAAGACGCAAGTTCTTCAACAGTCATTGTTTATCTGAAGTCATAATTTGTCAGGGGGGATGGGTGCTGGAGCCTATCCCAGCTGTCTTTGGGTCAGAGGCGGGGTACACCCTGGACTGGTGGCCAGCCAATCACAGGGCACATATAGACAAACAACCATTCACACTCACATTCATACCTATGGACAATTTGTAGTCGCCAATTAACCTAGCATGTTTTTGGAATGTGGGAAGAAACCGGAGTACCCGGATAAAAAACCCATGCATGCACGGGGAGAACATGCAAACTCCACACAGAGATGGTGGAATCGAACTTGGGTCTCCTAGCTGTGTGGCCTGCACACTATTCACAACATTGAAATATTCAAGAAAAAAATGGCTATTGGAAGTTGTAATATTCTTTCATTTTCTACCAATTATCGTCACGAGGGTCGCGCGGGGTGCTGGAGCCTATCCCAGCTGTCTTCGGACGAGAGAGGCGGGGTACACCCTGGACTGGTGGCCAACCAATCACAGGGCACATATAGACAAACAACCATTCACACTCACATACATACCTATGGACAATTTGGAGTCACCAATTAACCTAGCATGTTTTTGGAATGTGGGAGGAAACCGGAGTACCCGGATAAAAAACCCACGTATGCACGGGGAGAACATGCAAATTCCACACAGAGATGGCCGAGGGTGGAATTGAACTCGGGTCTCCTAGCTGTAAAATAATTGTGGTTGTGATTTTATAAAAATATAGTGAGAAAACAATGTCTTATAGATAAATATCCACATACATATTAACCAAAGTAAACTCCCACGCCTGCATTGTATCCATCGTCACTGCTGACTGTGTGTCGTCCAACAAGCTGAGTAGATGACAGGCGTTACTGACCAACACGTCTAAATCATGTCAAAGTGGACCATACATGTGCATCAACTCAGTTTCCATCTCACACTGACAGGAGGTAGCGTCTATAAATAATCATGACACCCTGAGTTATTTGGTTGAAGCATAAATGATGATTGTACCCCCCCCCCCCCCACCACCACTGACAACTAATAGCTGGTGTGAATGTTTTTTCTGTCCGCTGCAGACAGATGGTGCATATTTTACAGACAAGCAAGTCTTCAGAAGATGGCTTTTGACATTGTTTGAGAACAAAATGATGGTTCTTAGAGGCCATGTTTGTAAGGGGGGGGTGGGGGCACTTCTCTGTAAGCTTTAAGATTTGCTTCAGTTTATGGTAACTGACAACAACAACTACATTGGCCCTAGAGACACACTAAGATCCACAACAAGAGGCAAGATGCTTTTATTACACCCTGACCAAGCACCCGACGGGCCTCGCGTATCACACACTCGAGCGAGAGGCGAGGTGGCAACGGCACGGCGGGCGCGGGGTTAAAGTCCGGGCTTCGACTCGCTCCCACCGCCCCGGTCCGGCGCGTGGGGCCTCATCCCCCGGTTAAGTCCGGGCCTCGGCCCTGTCCCACCCCTCCGGTCCGGCGCAGGGCCACGTTCCGACGGGGCTGCGTTCTGACGGGGCCGCGTTCCGATGGGGCCGCGTTCCGATGGGGCCGCGTTCCGATGGGGCCGCGTTCCGATGGGGCCCCGCCAATGGTCCGTCGAGCTCAGGGGTCTCATCCCCCCCACGGTCCGGGCCCGAGCCGCCGCAGCCCTGGGCCCGGTGAGGGGCTCGGCGGGGCTTCGGCCTCGTCCGCATAGCCCCACACTCTTACAGCGCGAGGGCACGGTGGGCGCGCCCATGTACGGCGGGGGGTTTAGGTCCGGGCTCTCTCTCGGTCCTACCCCTCCGGTCCGGCGTGGGGCTGCGTTCCGACGGCTCCCCGCCAACGGTACGTTGGGGCTCGGCGGGGCTTCGGCCTCTTCCGTGCCCGAGATTCGTGGCATCGGAACCCATAGGTCCCCCCGGAACCCAAGGTTCCCCCTTCGTGGGGGCGACGGGGTACCCAACGCTTGCCTCCCCCATACGGGGGGTTGCGGGGGGTTCAATGTCCCCGGCCTGTCCGACCCTCTGGGGTCGGACCCCTTGTCAAGCCCCTTGTCAACATCCCCGGTCCTTCGCCCCCTTTTGGCGAAAAGGCCTTCATATGAGTCATATGAACACTCACACTGTGGCTGAAACTCATTCATTCATTTTCTACCACTTATCCTCACAAGGGTCGCGGTGGTGCTGGAGCCTATCCCAGCTGTCACCGCAAGAGGCGGGGTACACCCTGGACTGGTGGCCAGCCAATCACAGGGCACATATAGACAAACAACCATTCACACTCACATTCATACCTATGGACAATTTGGAGTCACCAATTAACCTAGCATGTTTTTGGAATGTGGGAGGAAACAGCCGAGGGTGGGATTGAACTCGAGTCTCTTTGCTGTGAGGTCTGCGCGCTAACCACTTGAGCACCGTGCAGCCTGTGTCTGCAACTGCTGCAAAGAAAAAATAATCCCTGAGCTACAATAAGAGGGTGTTTGTGATCGTGTGAAAAAGTCACTTTTTCCACTCAGGGCCATAAACGGCTTGGAATGTTTTTCCCCCTTAATAATAAAAAGGTATTTTTTTTAAGTCTATTTTGTGTTTACTTGTTTTGTGATTGACTAATAGTTAAATTTGTTTGATGATCTGAAACATTTAATGCAAAAAATAATAATGTTTACATGGCTGACAGTTGACTGGAATCCCCAGCAAGAGGATCAGACATGAAAAGAGAGTCATAGGATTTATCCAGTTATCAAAGTACTGCACACAATCTCTTCTAAATGATAGTAGAGACCATTACAAACGGACCACCCTATTTGATCTAGTGTGCTCCGTGTAGGCCTTGCACTGAGACTCAACAACTCGAACTGTAGATTCAATTAAGGCGGAAAGAGGATTACTGAGGATATGCTGTAGTTTAGCAGTGTCAATGTGAGCGTGTATACTGGTACTGTGATACTCTGCTTCTCCAGCGCTTCTGCTCGATAGGAACTTGAGCAGTAATCATGCTGAAGATGTATTTTTATTGTAAGTCTTTAAGTCCTCTACATCCATGTCTGATACATGGATAGTGTTTTCATGGCAGTGTTGTAAACATGAACCTATTTTTTTTTCCGTTTTCAGGGATTATCCTTCCGTGTCATTTCAGGTATATCATCGATTACCTCATCCATTTGCAGGCTAGCAATTATTGGATCAGATTTTTTTGTGAATTTGAATTTGTGAACCTGTGGAGGTATATCATGGATTAAAGAAAATGAAGTTAGGTTTTTAGTCATTGTAAAACAGAGACCCACAAACACATATGTGGTCTTGGGTCTTGGTAGAGGTCATATTACATATTAATTACTTTTGCTTTCCCAGATCTCTGTTTTATATATTATATATCTTATATATACGTATATATATATATTTACACACACACACACATATATATATATATATATATATAAGACAGAGGTCTGGGAAGGCAAAAGTAAAAAAAAAAAAAAAAAAAAAAAAAAAAAAATATATATATATATATATATATATATATATATATGTATATATATATATATATATATATAGAGAGAGAGAGAGAGATAGAGAGAGAGAGAGGTCTGGGAAGGCAAAAGTAAAAAAAAAATTTCAATGTTTCAATGATTCTTCTTCTTCTTGCTCCGGTCCGGCCGCTCCAAATTTGCATAACAAAAACATCAAATGACGGCAAATAAAATTTCATAGTACAGGGAAATTGTAGCTTACACCTTTCCTGACACAGAGCAAATCTGTTTAGCATATAAGGGCATTTAGATCAACAATACTATCTGCCCCAATGGCTGGATGGGACACACACACAAAAAAAAAAAAGAAAAAGAAATCCTACTTGTGATGTAAATTCACTTATCATGGTCTGTAAACTGCCATAAACAAGGGATTAATTTAATGATTTTTAAAATGAAACATGAAAAAAACTGCAAATTTTCCCATGAATACAATAAATTCTCAAATAAAAAAAATAAAAGTATACAAGCACAATAAAGAAAAAGAAGGCCGATTGAATCCAAAACTCCAGCCTGACCCAGGAGAAATGGAGGCATCAGTGCGTGGAGGCCTAGTCATATCCTATAAAACAAGTACCAATGTCTCTCTTTTCACTTCTTTCATAATCGTGTATAGAAAAATAAATCAGGTATAAAATAAGTGAGTCAGAGATGGGATTCTTGATGGGATGATGGATGGAGCTTTTTGTAGACTGACAGTAGCAGATATGTAGGTCCAATATAATACTTCTTTCATAACTAATCCATACCTCATAGTGTCGGACCAAGACCACCAACACAGACATTCACACTTGACATGAGAATATATTGCAGCACTGTGTAACAACCTCCATTTGCAACAGTGGCAGGAATAACAGTAGGCATTTTATGATGAAGGATAGAATCACTCAGCAGTACAGCACCACTTCTCCTGTTAGAATCCCTCAATTACAGACGCAAAGCATGTGTGCAGCACAGTCTTATCCCTACATCACCAGGGCCGTAGCTTAGCACTCAGGGTGCTGGAGCCTCTCCCAGCTGTCTTCGGGTCAGAGGCGTGGTACACCCTGGACTGGTCGCCAGCCAATCACAGATAACATATAGACAAACAACCATTCACACTCACATTCATACCTATGGACAATTTGGAGTCGCCAATTAACCTAGCATGTTTTTGGAATGTGGGAGGAAACCGGAGTACCCGGAGAAAACCCACGCATGCACGTGGAGAACATGCAAACTCCACACAGAGATGGTGGAATCGAACTTGGGTCGCCTAGGTGTGTGGCCTGCATGCTAACCACTCGACCGCTGTGCAACCTGAACATTGAAATTCATTCATTCATTCATTTTCTACCGCTTATCCTCACAAGAGTCACGGGGGTGCTGGAGCCTATCCCAGCTGTCTTCGGGTCAGAGGCGGGGTCCACACTGGACTGGTCACCAGCCAATCACAGGGCACATATAGACAAACAACCATTCACACTCACATTCATACCTATGGACAATTTTTGGAATGTGGGAGGAAACCGGAGTACCCGGAGAAAACCCACACATGCATGGGGAGAACTTGCAAACTCCACACAGAGATGGTGGAATCGAACTTGGGTGGCCTAGCTGTGCGGCCTGCATGCTAACCACTCGACCGCCGTGCAACCTGAACATTGAAATATTCAAGAAAAAATTGGCTATTGGAAGTTCTTACATTTTCTACCGCTTATCCTCACGAGGGTCATGAGGAGTGCTGGAGCCTATGCCAGCTGTCTTCAGGCGAGAGGCGGGGTCCACACTGGACTGGTTGCCAGCCAATCATAGGGCACATATAGACAAACAACCATTCACACTCACATTCATACCTATGGACAATTTTTGGAATGTGGGAGGAAACCGGAGTACCCGGAGAAAACCCACGCATGCACGGGGAGAACATGCAAACTCCACACAGAGATGGCCAAGGGAGGAATTGAACCCTGGTCCCCTAGCTGTGAGGTCTGCGCGCTAACCACTTGTCCACCGTGCCGCCTCTGAAAATGACTTTCTTTGGCTTGGAAGTGTATCTGTGAACCATTTCCAGGAGAAAATGGCACACATTCCATTATAAAACCTCGGTGGGCTCATGGGAAGTCAAATGTCACCATACTGTCAAATTCAATATCGTGACCCCCTAACTAAATTTAGTGCTGATGATGTGTGGTCGTGATTTCTACGAGCCTACAGTTACAGTGAAATTAGTGAAATGAAATCAAATATAGAAAGTTTAAAAGTTGCTTTCATGGCTGCTTGCGCTAGTGATTAAGGCAGATGGACCCAAAATGTAGCGCGCCCAAGAAAATCAACCAACCAGAAACAAAGCAGACAGCTAACTTAACAATGACTAATAACGAGACTTACCGCACCCCAGATGGGTTTGCTATTGAAGTCGGTGTCCTTGAGGAACATACAGAACCTTCACATTTCTTATCAAGCTGGGTTACCAGTAAAACCATATACTGTAATTGGAGTGTCAAAATTAATGCGTTAATGACGCCATCCCCGATCTCTTGCCTGTGCTGCCAACATACAATACAACAATTTTGTCAGGCCGAAAAAGGAACAATGAAGTTTACCATTTACCATTTATAGGTCTATTACAATTAAGAGTTTAATTTATCCACATTAAGAATTGAAAACATAATGCGATCAATTTTTAAACGTTTTCAGTGCCTTTGGAACCATTTCGACTTGACTCAGATCGCCTTGGCGGAAGTAGGCCTCTGGGAAAAAAGAAATTCAGTTCAAGTATTCACTGTGATGTCACCGGCTGAATGAGCATGCCCGGGTAAAAGGTGTTGGGATAACCACTTTTCAAGTAGCTGTCCATAGGGTTCATTCATTTATTAACAACTCCGGAAGTTCTTAGGTGCGCTTGGTAGTGGGATCAATCACAGCCGAGTGGGCATGCTGTGGGTGGAATAAATGAAAACAGAAAGGAAATAGAGCTGGAATAGGTGCAGATTCTGGAAGATCTAAAAAGCTTTATGTGGGTTATCATGTCTAGCTGTAGTCCATAGCTCAATTCAAAGGGCCGAATATGAGCATAATAGGACATCATTTTTAGGGTTCCTTTAGCCCCAACCCCCCAAAAAAATTAATTGGTAATGGTAATGGTTTTATTTCATTTGAACATGCATCAGATTACAATTGAGTGCATGCCATAATCAGTTCACAGTTCCACATGTCCAAAAGGAGTAGGAAGAAGCAAAGCTTATTAAATCCTACCCTCCATCTGGTACTTTTACAATCAGTAACTGTTACATTTGTTCACTTCCTGCTTTCCATAATACAGTTTAAGGTTTTTTTTTTTTTTTTAATTGTCAAACACCAAAGTACGAGGTGCCGAATTAATTTTAATTTTAATTTTAATTTTAATTTTAATTTTAATTTTAATTTTAATTTTAATTTTAATTTTAATTTTAATTTTAATTTTAATTTTAATTTTAATTTTTTAATTTACGTATTATTTTTTGTCCCGTACCGAAGTACGAGGTGATATGACCACCCAATGACATAATGTGTACCATAGTGCATAAGGCTAAAGATAACCAATTAGCTAAAAATGTCATCCAATACGATCAAATATGATCTCAGGGAAGAAGTACATTTGAAACACTTCTATGCTAGGACTACGTTAAAAAGCCATAGCATTTCAGTATGTGGAATCAAACTATGGAAACTTTTTCATTTGAACATGCATCACAATTGAGTGCATCCCATAATCAGTTCACAGTTCCACATGTCCAAAAGGAGTAGGAAGAAGCAAAGCTTATTAAATCCTACCCCTCCATCTGGTACTTTTACAATCAGTAGCTGTTACATTTGTTCACTTCCTGCTTTCCATAATACAGTTTATGGTTTTGTTTTTTTTAATAATGCACCTTGTACCAAAGTACGAGGTGATATGATATTTTTAACGTAGTCCTAGCATAGAAGTGTTTCAAATTTAGTTCTTCCCTGAGAAATTGAATAAAAATAATAATTGAAAAATTGAGTAATGACATCTGCATAGTAATGGAAAGGACCATGGTGCTGGGGAAAAGATAAAGAAACAAAACAAAGAGGGATTAAACGGTATAAATTAACTATACGGTCACAGTGGATCAGTATGCATTTTATGTGTCAGCATAAGCACTAGCTATTCATCATTAAACATGAAGTTTACTCAGTAGGAGCCGACACCTTGGCTTGGAATGTGACAGCTTTAACTCTTCTGTTATTAAACCGGGAGACAAACAGCCAGCAGGAAGCTTGCCAGTTATCTGCCATGCGGCTATATGGATAATAGGGAATTTGCATCTGTTAATGATGCTTGTTGGAAATTACATAAATAACAATTGGCAAATACTGAGGCTGAAACTAATTACCCACATTCTTTATTTTCAACGCTGTTTCCTAATCCCCTTGTCGGATTCCCTTCCTCTCCCCTGCAGTTGGCTCAGCATGCGTATTTCCTCTACTCGTCATTGTCTACATTAAGCAACATCAAGTGAAATACTCTCCAAGATATACATCTCTTTTGATGTTTGATCAATCCATAAAAGTAGATTAAATGTGTGAAGTGAAATGGCTTTAAAATGAGCTTTAATACCAACAAACGAGGATACACAGGGCCTCCCTTTGTGGAGTTTGCATTTTGTTCCTGTGTGTACGTGGGTTTTCACCAGGCAAGCATGTAATTTGCATCGGGGAGGGGTCATGACCCCCCACAATAATCAGCTCCAGCCAATATGACCCCCTGAATATAATCACCTCATTCCGATTTAATAAAAATATACATGATCTTGCATTAACTTAATCATTCATTAATTTATTTTCTACAGCTTTTCCTCACGAGGGTTGCTGGGGGGCGGGGGGTGGTGGTGCTGGAGCCTATCCCAGCTGTCTTCGGGTGAGAGGCGGGGACTGGACTGGTGGTGGCCAGCCAATCACAGGGCACATATAGACAAACGACCATTCACACTCACATTCATACCTATGGACAATTTGGAGTGGCCAATTAACCTAGCTTTTTTTTGGAATGTGGGAGAAAACCGGAGTACCCGGAGAAAACCCACGCATGCACGGGGAGAACATGCAAACTCCACACAGAGATGGTGGAATTGAACTTGGGTTGCCTAGCTGTATGGCCTGCATGCTAACCACTCGACCGCCGTGCAACCTGAACATTGAAATTCATTCATTCATTTTCTACTGCTTATCCTTACAAGGGTTGCGGGGGTGCTGGAGCCTATCCCAGAGGTGGGGTACATCCTGGACTGGTGGCCAGCCAATCACAGGGCACATATAGACAAACAACCATTCACACTCACATTCATACCTATGGACAATTTGGAGTCACCAATTAACCTAGCATGTTTTTGGAATGTGGGAGGAAACCGGAGATGCAAACATGCAAAAACAAACAAACATGCAAACTCCACACAGAGATGGCCGAGGATGGAATTGAACCCGGGTCTCCTAGCTGTGAGGTCTGCGCGCTAACCACTCGACCACCGTGCCGCCACATTAACATATTAATTCATTTTCTACCGCTTTTTCCTCACGAAGGTTGCGGGGGTGCTGGAGCCTATCCCAGAGGCGGGGTACATCCTGGGCTGGTGGCCAGCCAATCACAGGGCACATATAGACAAACAACCATTCACACTCACATTAATACCAATTAACCTAGCATGGTTTTGGAATGTTGGAGAACATGCAAACTCCACACAGAGATGGCCGAGGGTGGAATTGAACCCGGGTCTCCTAGCTGTGAGGTCTGTGCGCTAACCACCGTGCCGCCACATTAACATATTGATTTTCTTAATTTATATTATTTGCCATCAAAACAGTAGCATGTTTAATCATCCAGTAATGTAACATGTAACGTAACATGTAACAGGAGGCAGGAGGACGTCTGACAGAGAAGGGAGACTTCATGTCGTGAATCTTGACAATCTTTAGGAAATGCCTGAATGAATGATTTCAAGAATGGGATTTTCTGAACAGTTGCTTGTTTTGTTGGTGTTTGAGTTCAAGAGGAAAACGCTCCATATCGAATGTGGCCTTTAGTTTGCCTGCTGTGCTAAATGAACTGCTTTAATCAGCTAATGGTCAACTCTGGTCTCAAACCACTACGCTCTCTTCAAGACTGTCATGCTCACCATTAACCTGAGATTGGTAGTGACAGGGCCAAGTGTGGTCCAAGTGACTCTTGCTAGTGTGCTTTGTAATCACATAATTGATAGAGAGAGAAGGAAGGAGGAGCAGATGGAGGTAAAGACTTGGAAGGAGAGAGGAGAGAATTCCCTTTCTCTCCAATCAGAGGTATTAGACAAAGAGCCCTTGGAGAAGATAGATTGCATCTGATCTCCAGTGTGAGATTACTCATGTTGGACTGCCCCGCCGAGAGAACTCAGTGCGGAAATAATTCCGGACATCCCGCACGCTGACGACTCAAAAAGAACAGGAGTTTAACCACAACTTTTGTCTTGCGCTTGGAAGCACAGTGAGGAATGACACCTCAAATCGATTTGATTCCAATCGATTCCTATTAGGCTGACGACATAGGGGATCGTGGTATAGTGTGTAGAGTTTAGAGCAGGGGTGGCCATGATGTCAATCACGATTGACAAAGGTAGTGCGAGTTGATCGCATGTGTTACCCACGTCATGAACGCCACATGAACAGACGACTCAATAAGCAGCACAATGAAATGCTACTTTCATCATAAATCAGATAATAAGATCATAATAAGATCTTAGCGCCGGGTTATGTTGTTTGATGGTTCTGCCCCGTTTCCTGGTCTCCACTATAGAATTGTGTGTTTTCTACATTGCAAACCAGGGGTCTCAAACTCAATTGGGGGCCACTGGAGCTAGGGTCTGGGCAAGGCTGGGTTCGCATCAGGTTTTCCAAAAAAAAAAAAACGCATTTATTAAAAACAGAAAAATATACAAACTTTTTCAGTGCTTTGGTTCCGATTTTCTACAATAAAAGCTCTGATAAAACATTCCACTGTTCTCAAATATCTTACTTTTTATTTTTCTGCACAAAATAAGATGAAAAATAAATAAACAAATCAAGAATAAAGAAAAACAATCAATCAGTAATAAATAAATATAATAATAATAATAATAAAACGGCAAATAATAAAAACTTAAGAAACCACATATAGTTGGTGGGTAGACAAATTATTTTTTTTCAGATTAAAATGAACAAAGCATTATTAGAGCCCTGTAGACATGACAAAACACGACTATAGTCACATTTATACTCTTTTTATTTACAACATATTGCGCAACTGCAGGGTCTTGAGACACATGCTAACTCGCAAACTAGAGAGCTAGCAACCTAAACGGTAGCCTTCAAGTTATTTCCTTAAACTTAAATAGCCAAAAACTTACCACTTCCACACGGATAGGGAGGATAACTTTTAACAGTTATTTAACCTTTAACATGAACATTAATCAAACTTAATAATTTTTTCCATATCAAACTTGCGCGGGCCGCACTAACATTAAACTTTCACATCAAGGTGGGGGCCTCAAACTAGTGTCCTGCGGGCCACATGTGGCCTGCGGGCCGCGTGTTTAGATTCTCAATGTTTATGTAGGAGGTTGATATTTGGGACTTAGTCATTTTAAAAGTAGCTCGCTGTCTGAAGTTTACAGAGTAGTGACGGTTGACCATTGATGTGCAAGTTTTTTTTTTTTTTTTACTGAATTGGGACTTCAGGATATTTTTTCTCTGTTAACTTGTTCACTTCAACAGATGTTGTGGTTGATGGCAGAGCAAAGATGGAGGTGTGTGATCAAGTCATGGTGCAATCTGAGTCACCGAGACAATGAATCAGTAAGTACAACACATTCTGAGAAACATTCTCTGCTTTCAACACAAACCTGTTTATGCTGTACATTGTTGTTCATATTTGATGCCATCTATTTATTCTTCACATTATTATTATTTATTATTATGCAGGAGCCAGGCAACGACATTTTGTTGACAATTTCACTGCTGTGATATTTTGCAATGACAATAAAGAAAGTCTATCAATTTATCTATCCATCTATCCATTCATCCATCCATCCATCATTTCCATTAAAGGAGACATATTGTGCTTTTTCCACATTTCTGACCTATAAATGCAGTTAGACTGTTGTGTTCTCATGGTAAACCCTGCCAAAGATTCAGATAATGAGGTTTGCGCATTTGGAAGTGACCAGAGACTAAAAAGAAAAACAAAAAAACAAGAGCTAAAAGAAGAGCTAAATAATGAGTGCAGTCGAGAATAAATAGATGAAACAGAATGTAAACATCATAATGTATAGTGGAATCAGAGTAAATTGCACAAGTAGGATCACACCAATGAATTCAGTTTTTTCAGAGTAAGAATACCATTCACCCATACAGCTTCTGCTAAAAGCTTCATCTTACTTTAGTACTTATGTCTCATTTTATTTTTAGCAACTGGCTTTATAGAGGTGTGTTAGAATAAAATGTAGATAGAATGAATATAGTATTAGTTATCACTCTTATAGCCATTTGCTTAGACAATAGAAAGTGTTTGAATGTGCTGAAGAGGTAATGTTCCAGTGACCCTGATATCAGAGATCCCGAGTGACCTCCAGGTCCTGGAGGTGCCTGGATGCGCCAACAGCAACCCTGCAGATGTTCATGTTAATCCAAGATAAGAACTCATAAAACAATAAAAGTAATTACTCTCACATATACACACACACATAGACAAACAAATACAGCTCGTGCAACTGCCACCCCCGCCCCCCTTAGAGTTGCACGACCATGTAGTAGGGACCCCCAAAAGAGTGTGAACTGCATATTCAGAGTGGAGCGGCATGTCACTGGGTATGTGGTTTCGCTCTCCTTGCTGCGAGTAACTTTGAATATTGTTGTCTGTCTCTTCTGTATTTCTGTATTTAAGTGTTTTTAAAAGTGTCACAGGAGTTTGAACCTGTGGATGATAATCAGATGTTATAATTTCTTGACTTTTTAGACTGCCACATGATATTTATAAAGGGGTTTTTAAATCTAGAATGAGATTATGGATTTGGATTTCATGGATTTCAAAAAGCTTTTCATGAAAACTGTAGTTTTTAGGCGAGCCTCGGGTGCCGGAGATAGAAGCAGTCGATGAGAATGATTGTTGTGGAGGCTGTGTTATCATGTGACTACGGCCCTGGACATATGGATGATAAAGAAATGGAGAGCCTGGAGTGCTCATTAGTTGCCTACAAATATAACACACACAGCTTTTTCGCTTGAGGCATTAGCCACTGTTTGTTTTCCTTTTGTCCACAATGTTGCTAAATTCATGCGACTGATTCTTCTACGGCAAGAGCTGAACGTGTCTCAGGAGAAACACAAGGATCGAAGAAACTCTGAGTAATGAGCTGGAAAACTAGTACTAAAGTCATGTAGACCAACACTCCTTGAACCAATACAAGTGTGTCACTGCTGACAAATAGGTCAGGTGTGAGGGGCCGTCTTAATTTTGTGGACGCTCCAATGGTGACATTCATGCCTCTGAAGATCAATAATGCTGTTTAACTCGCTCAGACAGGGGATTGAGACCAGTTAGAAGTGTAAAAATGCTGTTTGTTGTCACTCTTGTACCTCAGAGGAACAAACAAATGGTCTTTCAGATTGTTGACCTGATTCAAGGCACAGTGGAACCTCAGATAGCATGTTTTTAGGTTCACGTTGAAAATTGACAGCACAATTTTGCTTCGGTTTGAGTGCATATGCTGGGCATGCTGGTAGCTGGTCTCCAGACCAGCATACCATCTCGAAAACACAACAAATGCTGGTATGCTGGGCATGCTGGTAGCTGGTCTGCAGACCAGCATACCATCTCCAAAACACAACATATGCTGGGCATGCTGGGCATGCTGGTAGCTGGTCTCCAGACCAGCATACCATCTCGAAAACACAACATATGCTGGTATGCTGGGCATGCTGGTAGCTGGTCTCCAGACCAGCATACCATCTCGAAAACACAACATATGCTGGTATGCTGGGCATGCTGGTAGCTGGTCTGCAGACCAGTATACCATCTCGAAAACACAACATATGCTGGTATGCTGGGCATGCTGGTAGCTGGTCTGCAGACCAGTATACCAACTCGAAAACACAACATATGCTGGGCATGCTGGTCTCCAGACCAGCATACCATCTCGAAAACACAACATATGCTGGTATGCTGGGCATGCTGGTAGCTGGTCTCCAGACCAGCATACCATCTCGAAAACACAACATATGCTGGTATGCTGGGCATGCTGGTAGCTGGTCTCCAGACCAGCATGACATCTCAAAAACACAACATATGCTGGTATGCTGGGCATGCTGGTAGCTGGTCTCCAGACCAGCATACCATCTCGAAAACACAACATATGCTGGGCATGCTGGGCATGCTGGTAGCTGGTCTGCAGACCAGCATACCATCTCGAAAACACAACATATGCTGGTATGCTGGGCATGCTGGTAGCTGGTCTCCAGACCAGCATACCATCTCAAAAACACAACATATGCTGGGCATGCTGGTAGCTGGTCTCCAGACACAATTTCTCTTTTTCCTCCAACTCCCATCCTACCTGTGGGGCATACCCACGAACAACATTGAACATCACACCTTCAATTTCTAGCTTCAGACTCATCACCCCATCTGACAATCTTTTTAATCTTAACCAACGGGGCTGCACAGCGGTCGAGTGGTTAGCGCACAGACCTCACAGCTAAGAGACCAGGGTTCAATCCCACCCTAGGCCATCTCTGTGTGGAGCACGCATGTTCTCCCCGTGCATGCGTGGGTTTTCTCCGGGTACTCCGGTTTCCTCCCACATTCCAAAAACATTCCAAAAACATGCTAGATTAATTGGCGACTCCAAATTGTCCATAGGTATGAATGTGAGTGTGAATGGTTGTTTGACTATATGTGCCCTGTGATTGGCTGGCCACCAGTCCAGGGTCTGCTCCTAAACTTCTAGCCTTACTACCGTTCCACGTGGTCTGCTGGACACACCTTCGTCCTCTGCGTCATGCCAACCAACTCTCAGTTCTAGGTTCTTGCCGCTTCTTTTCTCTTTCTTCTTAAGATTAAGATTAAGATATGCCTTTATTCGTCCCTCAGTGGGGAAATTTGTATTGCACAGCAGCAAGAGTACAGAGTCAGTTAAGCAGTACAAAAATACACAATATAGAAAAATAAACAATATAAACAACCCAAGTATTAACAAAATCATCAGTTTTTCCCAGAGTTATATACAATACAGTATGTAGATAATATGAAACAAGATGAGATATATGACCAGTCTATACACTGAGATCCTGTTAGAGAGTTAATATGAGGCATTATGGAAATAATCTTAAGGACACATCTTCCTCCTCTCCTTCTTTGACCAACAGGAACCCCATTTTTTTTACGTCGGATGCCCATCCTGACACAACCCTCTGTATTTAACAACAAGGCACTGGCATTTACCTCAATGAGGCTGTGCATAAGCAATACTAAAAAAAGCAAGAATGAAAAAACAAACAGTTGTTTCATCCTGAGGATGCAACTGGCAAAAAGCTTAAAGAAACACCACCTGGGTAAAAACACTTTTTCAGCCCTCGTTTGCATTAGGCAACAGCGCACCATGCAGAAAGGAGAAACAATGTGTCAGTCATTTTTATCAACCATGCTTTAAAGCTACAAACAAGAAGTGCCTCTTCATTTCATCGCTTTCAGAATGGACTCTCTTTCCATGCCAAAGCTACATATGTTTTCACTCTTGGTCCGCCTGCTCAAAGCCATCGGCTTCAACTTGTACCCCCGTGGGCAAAAACAAAGCATTATCAGAAATTCTTGACAAAGCACTTTATGGAGAGGACTCAGCAGCTTGCATAGTTAACTCAAGGGGGCAGTTCCTGTTAAAAGCTCTCCTACCGGCCAGAGCTCCTTCTGCAATTTGGGAAGCACGGTTTTCAAAAGAAATTGGGTCATGGTTATGGCAGAACATGGCATGTATAAAGCATCGGCCCCTGGAGAGAGAGCAAAAGGAGTCAAGAACAATGAAGGCCAGCTCAGATGGGGGTGACTTCATTGCGGTTTGTCAGTGCTGGGAAAGCAAAGTATTCTCCTGCCTCTCATCCTCTCTCATTCAGGTAATGTGTATCATCTTAAAAAAAGCAGCACATTTCCACACAGCTAATGAATTGAATTTGCATACTCTGCATACCACCAAAATACCACACCAAAATGTCACAAAACTGAAGCTTTTAGGGGATTTAGCCCACATGTACACAATAATCTCTTAATAGAGCTGTACTTTGTTTTTTGACAATAAAAACTGGGGCGGACGTCAACCGAGGATCCACTGTACTGATCAAAAATAATGTGTATCTGCTATGGTAATGGTTTAATTTCATTTGAACATGCATCCCATAATCAGTTCACAGTTCCACATGTCAAAAGGAGTAGGAAGAAGCAAAGCTTATTAAATCCTACCCCGCCATCTGGTACTTTTACAATCAGTAACTGTCACATTTGTTCACTTCCTGCTTTCCTAATATAGTTTAAGGTTTTTTAAATTAAATTAAATTAAATTAAATTAAATTAAATTAAATTAAATTAAATTAAATTAAATTAAATTAAATTAAATTAAATTTTATTTAAAATAAAATAAAATAAAATTATTTTATTTTATTTTATTTTATTTTATTTTATTTTATTTTATTTTATTTTATTTTATTTTATTTTATTTTATTTTATTTTATTTTATTTTATTTTATTTTATTTTATTTTATTTTATTTTATGTCACATACCGAAGTACGAGGTGATATGACCATACAATGACCGCAGAAATGTATTTTCCTTCACCCTTTCAATGTCTACACTGTCTGTTTGTATTTGCTGGTACGTGTCCTTTCTGCTGTTACCAAACAGCATGATTTTAGTTTTACTTAGGTTTAAGGACAATCTATTATCATCAAAGCATCTTTTTAGTGTGAACATTTCTTCTCTGACCTTTTGATCATCCGCAAATAATACCAGCTTTAAGCCTTTCGTGACTTTGGAGATATCATTGATGTACAAGTTGAACAGTTTTGGTCCCAGTATTGACCCCTGGGGAACGCCGCGCGTAATATATGAACTTGCAGATGTGTATTCTCCTAGCTCTACGTATAGCTTCCTGTCAGCTAAGTAGCTTTTGACCCAGTTCAGAACTAATCCTCTTATTCTGTACCTTTCTAATTTTGTTATTAGGATGTCATGATTGATTGTATCAAAGGCTTTTGTCAGATCCATGAATACTGCGGCTGCACACTTCCTGTGATTTATAGCGTTAGTGATTTCCGCCGTAATTTTGATCAGTGGCATGGAGGTAGAAATGTTATCTCTGTATCCATACTGACTTTCTGATAGTAATTTGTTCGCATTAATAAATTCATCCAGCCTATTGTTGAATAGCTTCTCAATAATTTTGGAGAATTGTGGTAGTAAGGACACTGGCTGATAGTTTGTAAATTGGCGTTTGTCACCATTTTTAAAAATCGGAACAACCTATACTAAATAAATAATAGTTCTTTTTTCAAGTCTTACTGAGTATATAACTAACTAGAAATTATGAAATAAGCAAATTTAAGAGCCCAAAAAAAAAAGTAATAGCCAGCACAGCACCTGAAAACACGATGTGTGCTGGAAAAACAGGACATTAAGTCACCCTAGTTTGTGTGCCCATATGTTTATTAATATTGAACAATTACCAAGCAACACAGACAAAATCCAGCAGCCCGCAGTACCCGGGTGCTGCACTTTTAAAAGGATAAAAAGCTTGACATTCCCTAATGATTATGGGCCCCGTTGGTTCTTCTGGAAGTCATATGGAAAAAGAAAAGAAAAGAAAAGCTAGGTGAAAATGTCTCAGCAGCCTTTATTCTGCATGACTTGTTATGATTGCTCGCTTAAAATTACTAAGAGAGAGGGAAGTTCTCAGGCACTCAAAAAAAATGTTAAAAGCCTTTACTCCGCTCAGCTGGTCACTGAAGTTGCGGTAATGGCTCCACAAATACTATGCGGTGAAACTTTTTGTAGTGCCTTCGTAAAAAAAAATCCAAGTTATAAGACCATACCGTCTACTTCATTTGCACTAAGTAAACAGTTGATGCTAATCTACAACATTGCATCATAAGCAGTGAGGTTTCCTTTCTGATTATGGAACTGTGGACCAACCTGACCAACATTTGCAGGGTCCTAGACATGGGAGTTTACCCAACAAGTACCAGGCCACTCTCTGTATGACCAGTGTCAGAGTTTGGTCATCATTGCCAGCAAGTCAGACGTGTTTCCAGTTAAAAAGCCATAGCATTTCAGTATGTGGAATCAAACTATGGAATGGATTGAGTAAGGACCTCAAACAATGCACAACGATGAGCCAATTCAAGAAACAATACAAGCAGTTGATGTTTGCTAAATACAAGGATGAAGAGTCTTGAACCAGTCATGATGTGCTATACATATCACTATATTGACACTTACTATGGTACCCATTATGGCATTGGATGGTCATATCGCCCCCCCCCCCAAAAAAAACACAAACTATATTAGGAAAGCAGGAAGTGAACAAATGTAACAGTGACTCATTGTATGCTCATATCACCTTGTACTTTGGTACGTAAAATAAAATAAAATAAAATAAAATAAAATAAATAAATAAATTTTAAAAACCTTAAACTATATTGGGAAAGCAGGAAGTGAACAAATGTGACAGTTACTGATTGTAAAAGTACCAGATGGAGGGGTAGGATTTAATAAGCTTTGCTTCTTCCTACTCCTTTTGGACATGTGGAACTGTGAACTGATTATGGGATGCACTCAATTGTAATCTGATGCATGTTCAAATGAAATAAAACCATTACCATTACCATTACTTTTTATGGGAATAATATGCCACAAGGGGATCCAAATAGGTGGTTGTGAGATTGGTTGTCAGAAAAAAACAGCACAGGCAATGCTGTTTTTTTTTTTTTGGACACATTTTCACCCAATTAGAAGAGTTACACCATGGTGTCCTCAATTGTTGCCATGACTGTGTTTTCAATTGCAATCTTCAGGAACCACTAACGCAGCATGTATGTCCCTGTCAGTACAATTTTTGTGCTGTTATTTTGATCACAGTGGCAAAAAATAGCTACATTTGCTGTGTAGCACTCAGTGTACAAAACAGGATCGTGTCCTTCCCTTCCCAGAGAAGCTTGGGCCATTTGCACTTAAAAGTAAAATGATGGGGGTAGGGGGTGTACCACAGACTGAGTGGAAACAATAAAAGACATTTGTAATGTTTTTTTTTTTTGTCCCTCACCACGTTGCATTTCAACATTGCTCAATGACTTAAAAAAAAAAGTTAATAACTGAGTGTTATAAGTGCTTGTTTGTGGTTAACTTTAGTCAGAAAATATTGAAGGGTGTCAGTAATTATGATTTTAGTCATGATTAGTGATGAGATATTAGCTTGCATTACAATACTTAAAGGCCTTTTTCTGGTTTTCTGACGTAATGAGCGTAATGGGTCCCCTTTAACTTGCACTGCATGGAGTCTATATTATTCTCATTTTGCTATTGTGGCATATACGTATATGTCACGCCAAGTTTTCCACAGCAATTTAAAGGAAAACTGCACTTTTTAAAATGGACCTTTTTCCACTTTTCTGACCTTTAAATGTAGTTAGAATGTTGTATTCTGGTGTTACACCATGCCAAAGTTTCACATAATAAGGTTGGCATGGTAAAACTGCCCCTTTGTGATGTCACAGAGGAGTGGACTTCATTATATGGGCATGCCTGTAAGCCAGATAAGCTCTCTGCCCTCCCCCAAGCTCAGACAGAAGTTATTGTATTTGGTGATCCCCAGCAAGAGAAAAATATTTTCATCTGGCAAAGGCATTTCACACGGGACTGTTTTGTATATATTTAATAATTCTTCATACATGTAATGCTAATTTTCCCACCCTTATTGTATTGTGTTGAAGTCTCCTATAGAGCAGCTACACACAATAACCAACACAGAAAACTTCTTCAGAAATCTTCCAAAATTTGCGCTTATTCCAGATGTATTTTCTTGGATTTGCACTTCCCACCAAAACGGTCTGTTTTAATTTATTGCACCAACGGCCCCCCCTCTGGGAACGCCCTCTCTGCTGTGATTGGTCTCATCTACACCTAACCTACACCTTCCCAGTACTATGAAATTTTATTTTGCGTTACATATTATGCGAATTTGGAGCAACCGGACCGGAGCAAGAAGGGAAACAGAAAAAAAAACTGAATGGGGGGGGGGGGGGGCAGTACAGAGAGAGACAAACACTAGCAACAACAATTCCCATAACAACAACAGTGACAAACTGGACTGCATCAGTTAAATGTCAATGATGGCTAAGGGTCACAATGGAGATGATATCACTGAAATGAAACAGTCCAACTTACCAGTGGCAATAGGAACAATGAAGACATGAACCGTGATAGTAAACACAATTACAGCCATACAGTTGCAGTAATTAAAATCTTACTGCTTGACATCATTATTACTGTAATAATAGCATACCAATAGCATAAAGACATCAGGGATAAGATGGTAGATTGTGTAGAGAAGCACCCATGTGCTGTGAGTGTGTATATGGAGGTGTGTACTTCTGTTGGTGTGCATATTCATATATTCATTCATTCATTTTCTACCGCTTATCCTCACAAGGGTCGCCAGCCAATCACAGGGCACATATAGACAAACAACCATTCACACTCACATTCATACCTATGGACAATTTGGAGTCACTAATTAACCTAGCATGTTTTTGAAATGTGGCAGGAAACCGGAGTACCCGGAAAAACCCACGCACGCACGGGGAGAACATGCAAACTCCACACAGAGATGGCCAAGGGTGGAATTGAACCCAGCTGTGAGGTCTGCGCGCTAACCACTCGCCCACCATGCCGCCATATTCATATAAATGTGCGTAAATGTGTGCATATGTGTGAATGTGTAATTGTCATTGAGAGTGTACAAAAGGAGAGGGACTGCCACCTACCACCCAGGAAACGCCCCCGCCCCCCCACCCCCCGCACAGCCAGGTCAAGCTCCCACCGCCAGAGAACCAGGTGAGTGTGAATGGTTGTTTGTCTATATGTGCCCTGTGATTGGCTGGCCACCAGTCCAGGGTGTACCACGCCTCTCGCCCAAAGACAGCTGGGATAGGCTCCAGCGCCCCACACCCTCGTGAGGATAAGCGGTAGAAAATGAATGAATGAATATAGTATCTACACGTACACATATAGAAATCAATCAATGGATTCATTGATTGATCAATCAATGGATTGATTGGTTGATTGACAGACATACACATATAAACATTTTAGTGTTGCTGACACACATGCAGACTCGGCTTTCCATTGGTTAAAGCGTGAATACAACCAATGTACAACCAATTTCTGTCAATTTCAATTATTCCATAACTATTGATTGCCGGACCAGGAATGCATCTAAAACATTGATGAACAAAATTCTGATGCTGTCCATTGATTTGAAAAAAATAGTTTCTTGTCTATAGTTGTAACTTCATTCATAAATTGCCTTGCAGAAGCGATGTCTCTATATTGTCTTTATTTTCTCTTCAGCATATACGTTTTTACAGAATGTTTTCCCTGCTGTGAGCCCTATGTCCCACAAGCACATATCTGATGGTGGAATTCCGGAAAATAGTTCTGTAGTGAGGAGTTGACATTTTTTTATTACAAGCAGTGCAAAGGCGTCATAAAACATGGTGACACGGTTACCAAGCAACTGCTTCTCAGCTTTCCAATCAGCGTTTTTGGTTTCAGAATCAGACACAAAAATCATCACGCTCTCTTTTTCTGCTCAGCATGAAAACCAATAGTGACTTTGGAATTTATTTAAATGGAGGTTGAGGGACTGAGTAGCTTCAGATCAGAAAGCCTTTCAATTTAATCTCTTGAAGGACAAATCAAGTTCAGACTTTAGCCTGATGTGCTGAAGGTGTATAAAGCATTCAGGTGAGTCTTAGAAGACAAACTCTGACTTTGAACTGGGGTCCAATATGGCTGCCAGTCATGCCACAAAAAAAAAAAAATGCTTAAGCAAGCCATCTTCCACCTCCTGTTCCTGTCAGGGGGTTTGAAATCTCTTTTCCAATGAGAAGTATCTTTCTTCAATACTATTGTATTTTCTCTGCAGGGTAAAATATGTATATATATATATATATATATATATATATATATATATATATATATATATATATATATATATATATATATATACATATATATATATATATATAGTATGGTACCCATTATGTCATTGTATGGTCATATCAAGGTGCATTATTAAAAAAAAACTGTATTATGGAAAGCAGGAAGTGAACAAATGTAACAGTTACTGATTGTAAAAGTACCAGATGGAGGGGTAGGATTTAATAAGCTTTGCTTCTTCCTACTCCTTTTGGACATGTGGAACTGTGAACTGATTATGGGATGCACTCAATTGTAATCTGATGCATGTTCAAATAAAACCATTACCATTACCATTACCATTACCATAACCAATTAAATTTAGATTTAACCATAGTTTGTCCACACTTGGAGGTAAGAAGGACTCAAACCAAGTTGGATTTGCCCAACCATACGTGATGACATTACTACTACCACATGACTACTATCAGGAGAACCAGAGTATAAAGTGGAGGGCACCACTGGTGTGGCCCAACAAAGTGCATTATATTCAGACACATTCTCCGAGCAGCCGGTCAGGAGAACCGGACTATAGAGCGGGACGAGTCACCCTGCATGGCCCAGAAATGTGCACTGTATTCGGGCACTGTATTCGAGCAGCTGCTGTGACAACATGGAGTTCTCTGGCAAAACCTTTGCTGGGGGTGGTTTTGTGTTCCAGTGAGTTCGATCGGAACATGAATTTGAAATAATGAAAAACATGGAAGGGTTGCACAGCGGTCGAGTGGTTAGCGCGCAGACCTCACAGCTAGGAGATCAGGGTTCAATTCCACCATCGGCCATCTCTGTGTGGAGTTTGCATGTTCTCCCCGTGCATGCGTGGGTTTCCTCCCAAATTCCAAAAACATGCTAGGTTAATTAGCGACTCCAAATTGTCCATAGGTATGAATGTGAGTGTGAATGGTTGTTTGACTATATGTGCCCTGTGATTGGCTGGCCACCAGTCCAGGGTGTACCCCGCCTCTCGCCCGAAGACAGCTGGGATAGGCTCCAGCACCCCCGCGACCCTTGTGAGGAAAAGCGGTAGAAAATGAATGAATGAAAAACATGGAGTTTACTTTTTTTTAAGTCAATGTTTTTTTTTATAATTTTGATCTGAACAAATTATATTTGTGAAGTGACTGAAATTTACTCATGCTCATATTCAAACTGTGTTATGTTGTTTTTGTAATTAATAAATTACTTATTATCAAATATTTACGTGTAATTATGTGATTCTCTTTTCACAATTATTTTTTTTTCAGACTTTTGACAGACACTCATTTCCTAGAAAACAGCACAAACACAACGTATGAAACAATGTAAGAAGGCCATGAGCCATGCACGGGTGGTGGGTATGTCATGTTTAGAGTGGGCAAACTGCTCCAAGCAGGAAACCATGTTTGTGGTTTCGGAAGGGCATTGGAGTCATGTCCCTGCATAATCCTTTTGTCTGACTGCATTAAAGCCTCAACTTATGAGTCTGCATATGACTATATGAACAAAATACACTTTTAACTCTGTGTGTCATGAAACATTGTCATGTTTTAGTCTTGTGAGATTTTGTGACGTAATTCCATCCTTCTTGTGGAAATACATTCCCATCACATTGCCCGCTCTCACATGGTGGCTAACCACAACTGAAGGTCTCAACCTGCATCTTCCACACCCGTCAGGTGACTGCTGACAGCAAGACACCCCGAGAGTGTTTGCCTACTCAAAGTGTTGATTGCTGCAAGAGAAACACTGACTACTGCTGCGATCCTCCCAGCCAGTCAAGGTGTGCCATTACATCTGCCAAGGTATGACATGTTGGATTTCTTTGTCTGCTTCTTACTTTCTCACATGCAAAATTCCCTCGAGGAGTTCTTTTATGACATGTTCCACAAGCCAAATCTTCAAGGTCAAATTTTTTTCTTTCTTAATTTATTTCAGACATGCATACTATGTTTCTCACATATACACTACAATACACTTAAACAATACACTTACAATATCTATTTATATATATAAGCATGTTCCAAAAACATGCTAGGTTAATTGGCGACTCCAAATTGTCCATAGGTATGAATGTGAGTGTGAATGGTTGTTTGTCTATATGTGCCCTGTGATTGGCTGGCGACCAATCCAGGGTGTACCCCGCCTCTTGCCCCAAGACAGCTGGGATAGGCTCCAGCACCCCCCGCGACCCTTGTGAGGAAAAAGTGGTAGAAAATGAATGAATTAATATATATATATATATATGTATATACACACAACACCTCATTACTACACATGTCTGAAAAGGAGCAGGAAGAAACAAAGCTTATTAAATCCTACCCCTTCTCCACACCAGAGCAGTTACCAATTCTTTCGAATTTTTTCAATTTTTTCCACACATATAATCACAGAATCTTACATAAGACAAAACAACAAAAGAAGAATGGGGACATCGGACACCCCAGGAAAAACCCCAGGACATTGCCGAAGCACACAACCAACCCCGCCAGCCAACCCACCTGGCCCCGACCCCCCTAGCCCCTGAGTGCACCCACCTAGTGCCCAGGACCCCAGCAGTCCCCGCACACCCTGCTGCCCTCCAATAAGAAGCCATTTTGGCTGGACCCACAAGTATCCCGCCTCTCGCCCGAAGACAGCTGGGATAGGCTCCAGCACCCCCGCGACCCTTGTGAGGATAAACGGTAGAAAATGAATGAATGAATGATTAAGTAGGGATTAAAATGTGATTAATCATAATACATTTTTAATCAATTGAACATAACACATAACATACACTTGTGTTATTCACACTTTATTATTATTATTATTAATTATTTGTTATTCTCATTGGGGGCCAACATCAAAATGGTTCACTCATTCGGGACAATCAATATCTATTGACACATTCCCCCAAAATGTCCATATTTTCTGTGACATTCCCTTTGGTAATAAATGAACCATTCCACAATTCTTGTCTTCATTTGAGCTCTATTACTGTGGTTAACTTACATCTGTACAATTTAACAGCAGTTAAACAGAAGCAGTTTATTAATCCTACTTATCCTAATCCTAATTACTGATAATTCATTCACATCATGTTGACATTCAATTCAATAATATTTACATTTAGTCATTAAGCTTGTTGACTTAATGTGGTTAAATGTCACCCTTTAGTGAGAGGGAGAGAAAAGACTACTACTTTCTGTGTAACAATCGATACTGTGGCTAACTCATGCAGTGATGGACGAGAAAAACATTCATTCATTCATTCATTCATTTTCTACCGCTTTTCCTCACAAGGGTCACCCTGGACTGGTCGCCAGCCAATCACAGGGCACATATAAGACAGACAAGGAAAACAAATAAAGATTAAAAAGAAAAAAGTGTTCAAAAGAACATTAGTAAAATAAATAAAATTAATTGAAATAACAGATAAATTAATAAATTAATAAAACAGCGGACATTGTATAATGTGTCAGTAAATACAGGATACAGATTAAGGATATAGATGAATGCAAACAGGTGGATACACGGGTTAATTATGTACCTTCTGCCATCTAGTGGAAGAATATTGCATTGTTTTGCCTGGCGCTATACGGTGCAGGCATCGATAGATAAACAAAGATATTTTCAAACGACAATTAGAAATACTGCCCTGTGATTGGCTGGCAACCAGGGTGTACCCCGCCTCTTGCCGGAAGACAGCTGTGATAGGCCCCCGTGACCCTCGTGAGGATAAGCGGTAGAAAATGAATGAATGAATGAATGAAGTTGAAATAGTAATATACAGTGGCTAGGAATAACCAATATGGCAGCATGTCCTTTTTGTCTCCAATGTTTGTCTGATTTTAGTAATTTTGTAATGGGTTTTATTACTTTATTCACTAAAAAGTGGAATTTGTGAATGCCACCCACTTGTTCCATCTGTTCTGACATGGGACGGCCGTCTTGGGCATTGCCATTCCCCTCCTGACTCTGGTGTGGCCGGCCTGAACCTGCTGCTGCTGCATCCGTCTGATCTTCCAGATCACTCTTAACCATTTTGGGATTGCTGCTATCTTCCGGAACCTACTACACTACTGCTAGCCTGCTGCCACTCGGCTAACAAGTGAACATCACACGTCACTTCTCAGGCTCCGCCTTTTAAAGGTGCAGAGATACCGTATTACACTTAATATTCTTATTAGTGCTTTGTGTTTGTGTTTTCAGTCAATTAGCCGTTTTAATTCTTGACAATGTTTAATTTAGGCCAAGAATATGTATAATTTGGTTAAATATGAATGTATTTTTACTATAAGTCGAGCATATTCAACCACATAACAGCATCACTGAGGACGCAATGTTCCAACTGCAATATGGCTGTATCCTTAAAGATGCATATCTCTCAGGTATGGCGCCCCTAGCAACCTGGCTAACTTCCGTTTAGTTCAGAACAGCCAGTATTTCTGTCATGTGTTGTTTAGAGTTGTGTCTTTTGCACTTGTTTCAGTCAATTAGCCGTTTTAATTCTTGACAATGTTTAATTTAGGCCAAGAATATGTATAATTTGGTTAAATATGAATGTATTTTTACTATTAGTAGAGCATATTCAACCACAAAACAGCATCAGTGAGGACGCAATGTTCCAACTGCAATGTAGCTGTATCCTTAAAGATACATATCTCTCAGGTGTTCAGTTCAGTTTAGTTCAGAACTGCCAGTATTTCTGTCATGTGTTGTTTGGGGTTGTGTGTCTTTTGCACTTGTTTTTGTTATGTGATTGCAGCATTTTCTATTGCATTTGTTTGTTTGTGTTCCTGGTTTGGGATCGTTTGAACATAAACAATGACATGCATAAATGAAAAATGGCCATTGCATGCCAAGTACCAATGCAAATAACATAGGAGGGATGCTGGGGCGGTGTTGCACAAGGAGGTGGGTTGTGTGCAATTTGCCAATACTTGACTGAGTTCTGACGCCAGCAACTACGTGATGTAAGAGAATAGGGGGGAGGGAGAAAGAGGGAAGAAGTGGAGAGAAAGAGGATTCTGCCTCACAACGCTGCTCGTCCGCTTTACAGAGAAGAACCAGACTGGGAAGGACCCCCCAGGCGGGGCTTTTAGCACAGGTAGGCTGGTTTGTCTACATTTCCATCATCTGTATTGTGTACATTTTCTGAATTTATATGACATGATTAAAACATATTTGACAATTAATTGTATTACGTGAAAAGTCATTGTGTTTGATTTACACCTCATTCCACCCCAAAAACATCAACAACCCAACAACAAATGTATTTAGAATGTATGTATGGATTAATACGTGACATCGATTAAAAACCAAACAAGCTCTGCTTATGTTGTTTTCAGTCAAACTTTGACTTGAGCTCCCCTTCTTCGGTACCTTGGACAGCGCCAAGCCCCGGAAAAAGCTCCATCAGCCGGGACTTCCATCTTGTCAACTCCCGCTCTTGGATATGCGGTTGTCCCTTCCACTCCACGCCAACCGCTGCAGCGTACATGAGCAATGACAGCGGACACAGACTCCCACTGAGCAATGAAGGCAGCACCCAGGACCAAGCGAGGAGGAGAAGACTCAATGGAGAAACTTCTTCAAGACTGAACCCTCTAAAGAAGCTTCATCAGAGTCGACAACAGCGCTAACCCGTGACTCGTAGCGTCCACCATGGGGATAAGACATCTTCTGTTACTGCTCGTCTATCTGGACCCACTGAGCGTATCGAGCGCGGCAACGGGTGGTAAAAAAGCCAAACAGACGCACAGGAAGGCTCCTAAAGTCACAGCGGCGCCCACTGTGGCACTGCAGCCAAAGACCCCTGTGCCTGTGCCCGTCAGCAACCACGACACCTGCCTTGGTTACTACGACGTAAGCGGCCAGTATGACAAAATGTTCGAATGCAACAACACGGATCACCGCTACTGCTGCGGGACTTGTTACCTGCGCTTCTGCTGCGAGTACAAAAAGGACAGACTGGATCAAAAAGCGTGTAAGAACTACCAGTCGCCCGTGTGGGTGCAGACGGCCGCCCCGTCACCGATCCCCACCGAGGAGACGTACGTGGACCAGACCAACACAGCCGTCTACATCACTTGTGGGATCATCGCCTTCATTATCGTCATGGGAGTGTTGGCCAAAGTTGCCTACGACAAAGCAACAGAACCTCCACAAGAAATGAACATACACAGGTAAGTGATGAACTCATTCAATCCCAAAGGAAATATCTGACTATCCAAAATGGCATTTTAAATCCATTTAACAATTCTCACACTTTAATAGGGTGTCAAAAAATTCAAATCCAATTGTTCTTCCCATATTTCCTCAATAAATTCATAGAAAAATATGCACAATTGCAGTTAAAACAATAAATAAATGTCACTGTTTCAAAGCTGGTCTAGTGGTTATCACGCAGACCTCACAGCTAGGAGACCAGGGTTCAATTCCACCCTCGGCCATCTCTGTGTGGAGTTTGCATGTTCTCCCCGTTTTTCTCCGGGTACTCCGGTTTCCTCCCACATTCCAAAAAAAACATGCTAGGTTAATTGGCGACTCCAAATTGTCCATACGTATGAATGTGAGTGTGAATGGTTGTTTGTCTATATGTGACCTGTGATTGGCTGGCAACCAGTCCAGGGTGTACCCCGCCTCTCGCCCAAAGACAGCTGGGATAGGCTCCAGCACCCCTGCGACCCTCGTGAGGAAAAAGTGGTAGAAAATGAATGAATGAATTCTCACACTTTAATAGAGTGTCAAAAAATTCAAATCCAATTGTTCTTCCCATATTTCCTCAATAAATTCATAAAAAAATATGCACAATTGCAGTTAAAACAATAAATAAATGTCACTGTTTCGAAGATGGGCGGTCTAGTGGTTAGCGCGCAGACCTCACAGCTAGGAGACCAGGGTTCAATTCCACCCTCGGCCATCTCTATGTGGAGTTTGTTTTTCTCCGGGTACTCCGGTTTCCTCCCACATTCCAAAAAAACATGCTAGGTTAATTGGCGACTCCAAATTGTCCATAGGTATGAATGTGAGTGTGAATGGTTGTTTGTCTATATGTGCCCCGTGATTGGCCGGCCACCAGTCCAGGGTGTACCCCGCCTCTCGCCCAAAGACAGCTGGGATAGGCTCCAGCACCCCTGCAACCCTTGTGAGGAAAAAGCGGTAGAAAATGAATGAATGAATAAATAGGTTTGTTTTGTTTCAATTCAAAGTACATTTAATGCACCAAAAAACATATATGACATTAATTTCCATCATAAAAAACTGAAAAGCCTTTAACATCAATTACTTCTTATGGGGTCATAATAATATGTTTATTGCATTTGTTATGGTGCATCATATTGAGCCTTATTATGATTGCTCTGCTGCAAAAGCAAGTGGGAATATTTGAAAACGCTCTGTGATGCAATGCCGGATGCAAAGTGACCAGGGAAAAGATTCTCCAACGAGCTGGAGTAGAGAGAAAGTTGACCCTCCAAATGAGAACTAAGAAGTCAGGCATTGACTGAAAAGAAAAAAGGGGGGAACGGAGTAAAGGAGGGAAACTGAGACTTTAGACAAGTAGTCTAAGTACATGGAGAACAGAGAGAAGGGTGCTGACTTACAAATCGGTCCAGATTATCTAAGACTATCTTCAGCAGTGTCAATTCAAATTGAGAATAAGCATAATTTGTTTGTAAAGACAACAGCTTTTTGTGCTTATGAAAATCCAAATAACTATTTATACATTATTACGTCAAATTAGCTGTGGGTTGCAAATGACCCTCACAATGCTGTTCTAATTAAACATATTTGATAAGTTCATATCAAAGTGGTTTGCTGTGGTTTTGTGGCCGGGGTGATGAAATTAGTGTAGAAATGGAACGTTTGATCCAAAAACCGAATGACGCGGACCTTTCACATCAGATTCTACTATCAGATGTTCCCTCCTGGAAGATGCCAGAAATAATTGCAGAGTGAAAAGAAGCTCATTATGCAAACCTTTCTTGAAGGTGTGTGTGTGCATTTGGCTTATACTGCAGTTCAGAGTTTTCCCAAAAATCCAGATAAAATATTGCACTTACATAAAAAGACAAAGGTAAGCGGATCAGACATCAATGAGTGCATAAATGTGCAAACATGTAGTTGTTAAGACGCAGCATACTATTTCTAAACCGGTGCATTGTAACATATACGGACATTCTCCTATTAGCATGCCAAATGCCGCCATGTCTTATCGTGTTAATACATTGACTTCCTCTGTATTTTTAATGTACTTTATCACAAATCAACCTAGAAGCTAGCTTGCCGAGTTACAAAATGGCATCCGGAACTGCAAGTCAGCATCGTTGTCTGTCGATGATGAAATGTTAACACAAAACACATTCACACCTCCGCTTTACATGCATACATCAATTCTAAAAGCATATAAAGGAGGAATGAACGGGAAAAATGGACATAAATGAATTGAAGACGTGATTGTTCCCAAAAACACGATGTGGCAAGGGGACACAATCTTGTCTCTTTCTTGTGAATCCAATCTCATGCATCATCTCATCTCATGAGTTGCGTGTCTCATGACACCCCTGGTGTTAACCTTTTTGGCTATCTGGAACAGATTAATTGGATTTACATTATACCGTATGGGGAAAATGTATTCAGTTTTGTTTTGGTAAGAGTCAGACCTTCTGGAAGAAACCAAGGTTCTACTGTATATTTTATTGTAAATAATTTCAGTTTGTATTTATTTAGGGGGGCTAGTACGTGACAGGAAAGGCAAGGAATGTAATGATGGCCTAGCCCTCATATGTCCATGTTTGGTTACAGCAGAAAGGACACGTACCAGGAAATACAAATAGACGGTGTGGACATTGAAAGGGTGAAATTTCTGGTGATCACAATCGATGAAAATATAAGATGGACAGAAATATTTCAGTATTGAACAAAGCAAAATTTGTTCTCAATCAGAAATCACTCCACACTCTTTATTGCTCTCTGGTTCTACTATATCTTACTTATTGTGTGGTAATATGGGGTAATAACTATAAAAGCAATCTTTTCTCGCTAAATGTACTGCAAAAAAGGTCAGTAAGGATAATTCATAATGCCGCCTACAGAGAACATACTAACTCCTTATTTCTAAAATCACAAATACTTCAACTTGCTGATATAGTTCATCTTCAAACAGCTAAAATAATGCATAAGGCTAAAAATAACCAATTAGCTAAAAATGTCATCCAATACTTCTCTACAAGAGAGGACAAATATGATCTCAGGGAAGAAGTACATTTGAAACACTTCTATGCTAGGACTACGTTAAAAAGCCATAGCATTTCAGTATGTGGAATCAAACTATGGAATGGATTGAGTAAGGACCTCAAACAATGCACAACGATGAGCCAATTCAAGAAACAATACAAGCAGTTGATGTTTGCTAAATACAAGGATCAAGAGTCTTGAACCAGTCATGATGTGCTATATATATCACTATATTGACACTTACTATGGTACCCATTATGTCATTGGATGATCATATCACCTCACATTATTAAAAAAAACAAAAACAACCCAAAAAACCCTTAAACTGTATGATGGAAAGCAGGAAGTGAACAAATGTAACAGTTACTGATTGTAAAAGTACCAGATGGAGGGGTAGGATTTAATAAGCTTTGCTTCTTCCTACTCCTTTTGGACATGTGGAACTGTGAACTGATTATGGGATGAACTCAATTGTAATCTGATGCATGTTCAAATGAAATAAAACCATTACCATTACCATTACCATTACCATTACCATTACCATTACCATTACCTTTACCATTACCATTACCATTACCATTACATATTGTGTGTGCTTAAACACTGTTGGTTGTATAAATGGGTTACGTAGCGACCACATTTGATGCTCTTAGTGTCGTCCTGGGAGAATTATCGTCCATGAGTGGGTTGCAGACCATAAGCACATCTGGAAACAAATGCTGACACACATTATTTCCTTAAGATTGACGTGTTTTAATGCATTATTCAAGACTCGAGCAATCTTAAGACTGTAAATAATTCATAGTGTTAATGTTGAGGTTGTATCAAGGTCACGTGACATGTAGAGTATGCACCAATGAACATTGGATCACAGCGGACTTTAAATGTCCTAAAATGTGCTCGCTACAGCTTTGTGCTTGACTTGAACTCATGAAGTCCCAAAATGTCATATGACAGTCATGTGACTACCTCAACGCACAAAGCCACCTCATTACTGAATGCCCATTTTGCCATTGAAGCTCATTGAAAAGCCAGTTAACAATTGTAATGTTTTCATTGGCTGTCAGATATTACAATTCAATTAAATTCTGTGTTCTTAATGTATTTTTATCCAAATGGTATTAGCGGCCCATTGCGATTATGGTGGAGGGGGTAGATGTGGTAAATGTGTGTGAGAGTCCTGTGGAGGCCTGGGGAAGTCACCCCATCTAGCGCACAATCTTGATGCCTCAGTCCGCAGGATGTCGTTGTGGTAATACAGCAATTTCCACGGAGACGGCTGTGTACGGACCACAGACAGAGCCAACAATTAACAGGCGAGCATCTCACCAAGCGATGTCCTGGAGATTGCTGGCAATGACCAAATGTAGGTCAAAATGCAAATTTGATTTTTTTAAGTTGTCAGCTACTCTGTTTGTCCATCCTGGTTTCTCAATCATGACGGGCAGCTGATGGGCACATTGGGGTACATCTCCAAACAGAGTTTCCAAAGTGCTGCACAGACTAGTAAAATTAAAAAGTAATAATCCAAAACTACTACTCCAAATTGTCCATAGGTATGAATGTGAGTGTGAATGGTTGTTTGTCTATATGTGCCCTGTGATTGGCTGGCCACCAGTCCAGGGTGTACCCCGCCTCTCGCCCGAAGACAGCTTTGTGAGGAAAAAGCGGTAGAAAATGAATGAATGAATAATCCAAAACTAAAAGATCATTTAAGAACTAAAATTGTAAAATAGATATAAAAATATGGGCGGCACGGCGGTCTAGTGGTTAGCGCGCAGACCTCACAGCTAGGAGACGAGGGTTCAATTCCCACCCTCGGCCATCTCTGTGTGGAGTTTGCATGTTCTCCCCGTGCATGCGTGGGTTTTCTCCGGGTACTCCGGTTTCCTCCCACATTCCAAAAACATGCTAGGTGACTCCAAATTGTCCATAGGTATGAATGTGAGTGTGAATGGTTGTTTGTCTATATGTGCCCTGTGATTGGCTGGCGACCAGTCCAGGGTGTTCCCAAAAAAATATGCACAATTGCAGTTAAAACAATAAATAAATATCACTGTTTCGAAGATGGGCGGTCTAGTGGTTAGCGCGCAGACCTCACAGCTAGGAGACCAGGGTTCAATTCCACCCTCGGCCTTCTCTGTGTGGAGTTTGTTTTTCTCCGGGTACTCCGGTTTCCTCCCACATTCCAAAAACATGCTAGGTTAATTGGCGACTCCAAATTGTCCATAGGTATGAATGTGAGTGTGAATGGTTGTTTGTCTATATGTGCCCTGTGATTGGCTGGCGACCAGTCCAGGGTGTACCTCTCGCCCAAAGACAGCTGGGATAGGCTCCAGCAACCCCCGCGACCCTCGTGAGGAAAAAGCGGTAGAAAATGAATGAATGGATATTAAAATATTAAAAACAAGAAACAAAGCAATAAAAGTAAATAAAAACAATTACAATAAAAAGACACAGAGGACCATACGACTCACTCCGAGTTAAAAGCCAGAGAATAAAAGTGGGTTTTAAGACAAGACTTAAAGCTTTCCATGTTGGGGGGACCTTTTTTACTTGGTTCCATAGTTCCATAGTTTGGGGCCAACCACAGAAAAGGCTCGGTCCCCCCTGGTCTTAAGTCTCGTCTTAGGCACCACATGTTGGAGCTGGCCCTCGGACCTCAGTGACCGCGCTGGAGAGTAAATTTGGATGAGGTCCGAGATGTATTTGGGGGCCAGCTCATTCAACGCCTTAAAAACAAACAATAAAATCTTAAAATCAAGGCAACCAATGTAGGGAGGCCAGAATTGGGGTGATGTACTCCCCCTTTTTGGTTCCTGTTAAAAGCCGTGCCGCAGAGATTGTGTGGTGAGATCAGTTGTTCAATTCCATGATTTAGATTTGGACAGCAATGCGGCGAGAGGCTCTTAAAGGTACGCGACAGGGCAAAGCGTAACGTGAGAAACAAAGAACGGATGATAAGGAGGGAAAAGATGTGACCATTTTTGTTGAGAGCAAGCAGAAGATGTCATCCGTAGCTGACTCTGTAGTTCTTTGCTAACGAATACAGTTATGCTGGGCACGTTAATAAAGAAGGTCTTGCTTCCACATCACCGTTTTTGTCAACAATCACGTCTGCAGTCAAAGTAAAAGAGACACTAAATGCTAGTTTCCCTTTCATGTGTCATCTATATGCATCTTATATTGTTTTATGCATGTAAAACTATAATTGGAAACTATTAAAACATTTTTTTTTCATTGGATTTACATGATTTCTTATGTAAAAAAATGATTTGGTTCGAGTATGTTTTAGTGGGAGTCTTACCATGGTTTAGCACCGCTGTTTGCATGTCAAAGAAAAACTTCACTTTTTGGGAGGAGTTTTGCCCATCATGTCAAGAACTAGGTGTGTGCCGGTCTGGAACCCAAAAAGGCAGAGGCACGAGATGAAACACAAAAAATATTTATTATAATAAAGGGTGTCCTCACAGATGGAAAATGTAAAAAAAAATAACATCATCAACTAACACAGAGGGGAAAAAAACACAACAACCAAAAACACTGTTGCGGAAGACAGACAGACAAAACGTGACTAAAGCAAAGAAAAGCACAGCTAACAAAAGGTTAGCGGGCAGGGCAGGACAAAGTAAGAACAGAAAATCACCGTGGAGACTTCCTAGGGGCAGGTACTCGCAACGCAGGACAATGTGCCAGACAGCAGGGTAGTGAGAGTTCATACACGAGGCCGGGTAAGGGGAACGTGCAGCAAAGGGTTGCATGAGGGACGATCTGGCAAGGGGGTAATTATAAGCAGGTGTGCTAGGACCCCCCCCGCAGACATGAACACACGTTTTTCTTTTTTCTGTGTATCCTAAAGATTTAAAAACACACCTATGTCGCCTATAAAGATCGCAATTAAAACACCTCCATGTTTCGTATACATGTTGTAAGCATGTAGTAACAGGTACAATCATGATGGTAATGGTAATGGTTTTATTTCATTTTAACATGCATCAGATTACAATTGAGTGCATCCCATAATCAGTTCACAGTTCCACATGTCCAAAAGGAGTAGGAAGACGCAAAGCTTATTAAATCCTACCCCTCCATCTGGTACTTTTACAATCAGTAACTGTTACATTTGTTCACTTCCTGCTTTCCATAATACAGTTTAAGTTTTTTTTTTAAATAATGTACCTCGTACCAAGGTATGAGGTAATATGAGCATCCAATGCCATAATGGGTACCATAGTAAGTGTCAATATAGTGATATATATAGCACATCAAGACTCTTCATCCTTGTATTTAGCAAACATCAACTGCTTGTATTGTTTCTTGAATTGGCTCATCGTTGTGCATTGTTTGAGGTCCTTACTCAATCCATTCCATAGTTTGATTCCACATACTGAAATGCTATGGCTTTTTAACGTAGTCCTAGCATAGAAGTGTTTCAAATGTACTTCTTCCCTGAGATCATATTTCTCCTCTCTTGTAGAGAAGTATTGGATGACATTTTTAGCTAATTGGTTATTTTTAGCCTTATGCATTATTTTAGCTGTTTGAAGATGAACTATATCAGATAAGTTGAAGTATTTGTGATTTTAGAAATAAGGAGTTAGTATGTTCTCTGTAGGCGGCATTATGAATTATCCTTACTGACCTTTTTTTGCAGTACTTTTAGCGTGTGAAGATTGCTTTTATAGTTATTAGCCCATATTTCCACACAATAAGTAAGATATGGTAGAACCAGAGAGCAATAAAGAGTGTGGAGTGATTTCTGATTGAGAACAAATTTTGCTTTGTTCAATATTGAAATATTTCTGGCCACCTTATGTTGTATATTTGTAATATGAGGTTTCCAGCTCATATTTTCATCTATTGGGATCCCCAGAAATTTATTTTTGTTCACGCTTTCAATGTCCACACTGTCTATTAGTATTTCCTGGTATGTGTCCTTTCTGCTGTAACCAAACATGGACGTATTTCAGTGTACTAGGCTAGAGGGCTAGGCCATCATTAAATTTCTTGCTTTTCCTGTCACATACTAGCCCCTCTAAATAAATACAAACTGAAATTATTTACAATAATTTTCAGTATTTTGGTCCTTTTAAACATCATCGGAATTTCCTTCCTGGGCACACTGATTTCACATTGATTTCCTTTTTACAGTAAATGCCAGGAAAAAAAAACAAACAAACAGTTTTTGAACTTTCTTTCATTGCGGTTGTCCCTGCCTCTCATCCTCACTCCCTCTTGAGAGTGTCATGTGCACCTGGTGCGGTCTGAAAAACATTCAAATCCACCCTAATTAGACAAGATACTCACACATCTTAATGTTGTTTCCCATTCATCATCTTCCTGGGCTTTCAAAAAAAAAAAAACATCAAACAGAGAAGCCCTGAATTGCCCGTAATAGCACAACACTGTCTTAACAATTAGCTTCTATTCTGCAAGCAGAAAAACAGATGTGCTTCATCTTCGAGTCTGCACGTAGAAAGATTGCCGAGAGTGAAATAACATTTGGATTTATATATTTTCAGAGCACTTGCAGACATCTTGAGGCAACAAGGGCCGATACCCATTTCCCAATATGACTGTGAGAACTTTGCAGCGATGAACGGCTCGCCCAAAGACAACACACCGGTCAGAACCTCATCCAAGAACCACTACACTCCCATTCACACTTCCAAATCCAATCACGGTAAGAGTTCTCCTTTCTCTTCTCTCCGATACTCTAAAGCTGAGCTTCTTATCATGAACCTTTAATGATTCATCATAATACAAATGTGACATTTGTATGAGATGCCATAGTTATAAACATATTTAGGTTTCAGACATTTCAACCTAAATACTTGATACCTTTCATTTCAAATCAAATCAAATCAACTTTATTTGTATAGCACTTTTCCTGCAAAGAAATGCAACACAAAGTGTTTTACAGAATTAAAACAATTTCCAGAATTAAAAGGAAAAACAATGAAACAAAAGAAAGCCCCTCCTTCCCACCCTCCATACTAGACCCACACACATGCACACACACACAAGCACACAATCACACACAGTAGGAAGACATGGCATGGCACTGAGGATCAAGGAAACGCCACCTTTGGGGCCGTCCACACTGGGAGGAGCTGCAGGCCGTGCCATCGGAGGACCAGCACCCGGGCCCCCCCGACTCCGATAGACGGGCGGACCCCCACATTAAAGGGAGGAACCCCCAGCCGGCCGTGTTGAAGGGACCCAAGGATGGCACCCCCTCAGCAAACCCGAACAGCCCCCAGTGTGGAGGACCCCCCCTGAGGAAACACTGGAGTTAGAAGCTGAAGACTAAGAGCATAAAATAGGACTAACAAGATAAAAACAAAACACTGGAGTTAAAAGCTGAAGACTAATACAGTAAAGTCTTGTTATATTGATATTGTCGGGAGTCGGGAAAAATATCGATATAACCGGACTGTCGATATATCCGATCCTGCGCCAAACTGCATTAAAAGTGGGCAATAATGCACTCGACATTGTTCTATAGTATAGAACAATGTCGAGCAGCTTAAATCAATCTTTGCTTAAGGATTTCAATACCAAAAAAGAACACGGCGAACGGCTGCTTCCAGTCAACTTTATTTTTCACACTTCCACCACCAGAGCGCAGCACACACACCGATTCCCGCACTTCCTGGTTCACAGGTCATGCTCAACCCGCCCCACATAGCTGGCCAAACACATGCCTGCAAGAGAAGAACCAACTGACATAGCATACACACCTATTCCAACGAAGACACAAGCGTACAAATACATGTATTTAATTGTGTTGTATTCAGATATCTTTTTATCGCTTGCAATAATCACTGTTTTTCATATGTACATGCTGGCGTTTGTGGTTTCTCTCCTGTGTATAGATTCTATACACACGAGAGAAACCACGAACGCAGTTGGTTCTTCTGTTGCAGGCATGTGTTTGGCCAGCTATGTGGGGCGGGTTGAGCATGACCTGTGAACCAGGAAGTGCGGGAATCGGTGTGTGTGCTGTGCTCTGGTGGTGGAAGTGTGAAAAATAAAGTTGACTGGAAGCAGCCGTTCGCCGTGTTCTTTTTTGGTATTGAAATCCTTAAGCAAAGATTGATTTAAGCTGCTTTTGTATCGATATAAGCAGACCAAATTGGCTGGCGGGAGATGAAAAGGGCATCGTGTTAACCGGATTATCATAATAACCGGGTATCGTACTAACAGAACTAATTATATCATTAAAAACTAGAAATTTGCCGGGAAATGAAAATAGTATCGTAATAAGCAGTAATTCGTTATAACCGATATCGATATAACGAGACTTTACTGTAGCATAAAATAGGACTAAAAAGATAAAACATAAGAAAAGTTTAAAAATATTAGTTAAAAGCCTGATTAAAAAGGTGCGTCTTTAATCTTTTTTTTAAAAGATTCATGGATAATAACTTCAACAAATCCTCATTTTCAAGTTCCAAATGGTAAAACACAAGACCGCAACTGTCCAAATGAACCCCCTTTATTTGAACACCAGTTTAAATCATACTAAATTGGTTCAAATTTCACATTATGATGACAATATTATTATTACACGCTGCCCGTGACTAGAATTACAGGCAGAAAAGTGAACATTGTAAGAGTGTTAATTAAGCCTTGGCTTCATGGATTAGTTTTCAAGCACCTGAAGACACATGATTTGTTTCGGCCTTTCCGTCTTTGTTCTCAATAAAACCCGACTCCATATAACTGTCGTCATATTTTCTCAGCCTTGCCCGCTTTGCTTTAGCTCTGTGCTCATCTTGATGAAGTGGATGGATTTTGCAATTTAGATCAACAGCAGGGGTTTTATGTGGCGTATCACAGCAATGTCAGTCTTTTAAATTCATTAACCCTTTATGTAAGTCAGAGTTATTGGCTCAGAATGTTTACTTTATTTACCTAGTCTCAAAAATACCCCCTCAGACATGTAACCCAAAGCCTAGACTCTTAAAAAACATAGACATTTTCATCTTAAATAATTGAATAGTAATTCCGGGTCAAACGTGAATTTTTCATGGTCACATTGTGATGAAGTTTCACAACATTCATTCATTCATTTTCTACCGCTTATCCTCACAAGAGTCGCAGGCGTGCTGGAGCCTATCCCAGCTGTCTTCGGCACACCCTGGTGGCCAGTCAATCACAGGGCACATATAGACAAACAACCATTCACACTCACATTCATACCTATGGACAATTTGGAGTGGCCAATTAACCTAGCATGTTTTTGGAATGTGGGAGGAAACTGGAGTACCCGGAGAAAACCCACGCATGCACGGGGAGAACATGCAAACTCCACACAGAGATGGCTGATGGTGGATTTGAACCCTGGTCTCCTAGCTGTGAGGCCTGTGTGCTAACCGCTCCACCACCGTGCAGCTGATTGAGTTGATTTGGAACTTCAATTTTTTGTCCACTCGTGATGGCAATGAAATGTTCAAAATTAGCCCTGTGATTGGCTTGCAACCAGTCCAGGGTAGACAGCTGGGATAGGCTCCAGCACCCCCCGTGACCCTTGTGAGGATAAGCGGTAGAAAATGAATGAATGAATGTTCAAGATTAAACACTCTTCATGCAGAAAATAATAATCAAGCTTACTTATTTGTCAATATAATGTACTGTACATGAAAACTGTGAAAACTACAGTATTGGCGTCTTTTGTGTATGTGTATACTTTGTTTACCTGCTCAAGGTAAATTTGGCATCCTTTGGGAGGGAACGAGTATGGACAACCCTGTACTAAAGCCTTCACAAGCACCCACAAGTTTACGGTCATGTTTGCCTGCAAATTTCTACATTATTTTGTGCCTTTTTTTCTCCAAAGCCCGCCCACAATGCTAACCTTTCAGCTGCATAATCCTCCAATGTTAACATCCTGCAATCATCAAATTTGAGCAGGAGAGCGTGAAGGCGAGAGCGTGGCAAAGGGAAAGGGAGTCTGCAACAGCAGATAATTACAGTGTGGTGAGGTAACGCAGCCCTACAGTGTCTGACAGGGTGGAAGTGACGACCTCGCAGTCACACACTGGGTGAACCAGTTTCTCACAGTGTGTGACTTAACCCCGATATTAAAAAAAATGTAAGGGGATTAGTAATTGTGAAGAAAGTATACAATCAAAGCATTTGGTAGAGCTAGTGTGATGGCCCCGCTAGATTTTGTACCCGGACGCAGTCGCACACACATAGTTTTAAGGCAATAGGAACAAATAGCGAAAACCAAAAACAGACAGTGCTGCAGAAAAAATGGTAATGGTAATGGTAATGGTAATGGTAATGGTAATGGTAATGGTAATGTAATGGTAATGGTAATGGTAATGGTAATGGTAATGGTAATGGTAATGGTAATGGTAATGGTAATGGTTTTAGTTCATTTGAACATGCATCAGATTACAATTGAGTGCATCCCATAATCAGTTCACAGTTCCACATGTCCAAAAGGAGTAGGAAGAAGCAAAGCTTATTGAATCCTAGCCCTCCATCTGGTACTTTTACAATCAGTAACTGTTACATTTGTTCACTTCCTGCTTTCCATTTTTTTTGTTGTTTTTTTTTAAATTGATTAATTGTTTAAATAAAACGTGAATAACTACTAATAATAAATGAATAAAATCAGAATTAATGATGTAAAGTGCCTTGAAAATCTATATATTTTTTTAAAATTTGTTCACTTCCTGCTTTCCATAATACAGGTTTTTTTGTGTTTTTTAATTGATTAATTGTTTAAATAAAACGTGAATAACTACTAATAATAAATGAATAAAATCAGAATTAATTACGAAAAATCGATATATTTTTTAAAATTTGTTCACTTCCTGCTTTTCCTATCTCCTATTTCCTATAAGTATCATCCGCACAGTCCGATCATCCTGACATTTTTTCTGGCGGGTCGGGGCTTCAGACGGGACGTGACTGCATATCCACCTTGGCACCGTGTCGCCCCCTCCTGGTTGAAAATTATAAGTGCCGTATCTCCCTTACACCTTATCCGATCGCACCGTTTTTTTTTCCTGGTGGTACCCCCGACTTGCGCGTTATTATTTTTTCCAGCTGCTAAAGTAGAGGACAATAAGACCTGACGCTAATTATGTGTGCCTTGTTTGTGGAGAGTGGTGTGTCTCCGCGGGGGGTTTGAGCCATGATGGAAAAAAAAAGCAAACCTGTGAATACAATATTTTGCTTAACTTTTCGTGTGAGTTTCTACCAAATCATTGTGAGAGGTTTGTCACATTTAAGTGCGTGGATAAGTAAGTTCCCATCACAAAATCCCGTACTGCTGGATAGGACAGAAATGCAGAACGTGGTGCATATTTTCAATATAGGTGGGGTTTGTCTCACATGTCATTAAACTTGGCCCCTTTGTGCCACATTGCTGCCTGTCAGTTGTCTGCCACAGTGTATACAGTATCCATTCATCCATTTTCTATGCCACTTATCCTCATTAGGATCGCAGGGGTATGCTGGGACCTATCTAGGGCCTAAGGTCTTTGGGGGAGAGGCGGGGTACACCCTGGACTGGCGGCCAGTCAATGGCAGGGCACATATAAACAAACAACATTCATACCTACAGACAATTTAGTGTCACCAATGAAGCTAGCGGGCGACATGGCGGTCGAGTGGTTAGCGCGCAGACCTCACAGCGAGGAGACCAGGGTTCAATTCCACCCTCCGACATCTCTGTGTGGAGTTTGCATGTTCTCCCCGTGCATGCGTGGGTTTTCTTCGGGTACTCCGGTTTCCTCCGACATTCCAAAAACATGCTAGGTTAATTAGCGACTCCAAATTGTCCATAGGTATGAATGTGAGTGTGAATGGTTGTTTGTCTATATGTGCCCTGTGATTGGCTGGCGACCAGTCTGGGGTGTATGAGTGAGTGAGTGAGTCTTCCATTCAGTCTCCAAACCTGTAGAGGTCTTTACATTGCTCTTTGATTCTATATGCAGTTAGTTGGAAATTGAAATGGAAATTCTTTGCTTGGAATTATTATATATTGTGTGTTTTGAAGTGTCACATGGTTCCGTGTCGGTGCACTTTGTGTATTACGTTGTTTTCACCCCATTATCTCTTTACGTCTGGATTCAACTATGATCCATCACAGTGAGGATGCAACTTTTTTTAACCCGTAAAAAAAAAAATAAACGTTACCGTGTGGACAAGGCCTCAGGTATGTACCGAACCATGATTACGTAATTACGGCATACACCTCTAGTAGTGACACATAGTGTGTATTCCAAAGCCCAGAGTTGTGTTTGAGTCTAGTTTAAACATATGGTGCCTTGTTTTCACATTGTGGCCCTTGTGGAAGGCATTGTACCCTTGGCGCGCTGCAAAAAAGCGCTGTGTCTTTGGAACAACATAATGTTTTTAAAACCCGTGCCAGAAGCAAAAACTGTGCAGACAGCATAATATGATCTCATCGCTGTGAGCATTGCTTTTTTTTCCCCCATTGGTAGCCTTGCTACATCTTTGGGGGGGGACCTTTTCTAGATGTGAGTGTAAACACAACACACCCTGCAGCCACAACAAGGACTAGTCCTTGAAAATGAGAAGCAGACACCTTCACAGGACTACGCCTTCAGTTAAAATAAACAATAATCGCATCTCTGAGTAGCGCACTCTCTGCATTCATTTATTCACCATATTCCACAGGCAATGATTTACTTCTTTTTCTCTCATTTGCTTTATTTCTTCATATGCAAAGAGACGAAATACATAGTTTGCAGGCGGTGAAAGTATCAGGAATTAAGAACGGAAAAAAAAACAAAGAGTCGCATTAAGCTGCTTTGCAAAAACAGAGTCAGTCAAACTGCGACAAGAATGACAAAAATAAAGGGAATAGGGAATAATAATGGCTAATAATGGCTAATTTTATTTAGCCATAGCAATATAGCTCGACCACCGTGCAGCCATAAGAATATGTTTCATGTTTTTCTTTATCTTCCTGTTTATTTACACACACACATGTTATTAGCCATTTTTGCGGTGTTTGTGAGGAAACTGGAGTACCAGGAGAAAACTGTGGAGAATATTCAAACTCCACACAGAGATCGCCGAAGGTGGGATTGAACATTGGTCTCCTAGCTGTGAGGTCTGCGCGCTAACCACTCGACAGCTTTTTACGTAATCAATGAAATTAATTAGTTACCACTGTTAACATGTAATTTTTTACAGACCTTTAGCTAAGGAGACTTGAGTAATGACTTCCTGCAATTTTCCATGGGTTGATGTGCTTGCTCATGGTTGGCTCCTGTCTAATAAAGAGTGAGGAGAAAAAATATATTGCTATATAGAATGTGCATATGCGAGGAGACGGCTAATCTAAAACAAGAGGTTAAATCTGTCTTTAAATGCCCGGAAGTCCAATGCTGTTGTGTTTGAGCTTGTGAAGGACTTCTTCTGGAGGCCTGGAGCCTTGAGCAGATAATCATAGCAAGTCTGTGTGACATTAATGTGTGTTGTAGCAAAAATTTGTATGTCAGTGCATAATCTTCACTAATATTTGTCAAATCAAATGGAATAATGGACATAAAACATTATATATTGTCTTTTCCTGACAGTTACACCTCTTGATCATGTTGATTTGATGAAACCCGGTACATTTTATAATGGTGCAGGGACAAAACAACAGACGTGGGTGAGAATATCGCCTCCTCAGTCAGACGCAATTACCATATCACACAGGCTCTTAAACACCTCCCCCTTGGCTGCAGCCGCCCTGCAGTTAATACTGCGTGCATCTTAAACCTGTGACATCAGCTACTCCCACTTCCTCTCCCATGTTAAAAACAACATTTCTATGCTGACTGCATCAACACTTTTAATAGAAGCTTCCTTTTGAGTGCACCTGTGTTAATCCTCAGCATCGGTGATTCCACCACCGACGTATTTCCCTTCTTCAATGTCATTATTGGCCGTATTATACAGCTAGACCTTTGGCCTGCTGAGTGTGCATGTACAGTACTTACTGCTTTAGCTTTGTTGAAAGACACAAGCAGGATGGGCTTCCGTGTGGGAAGACTGCAAACACAAAGCTAACATCTCGATGTCATCTATCTCCAAAAGATGCACTATGGTCTGCGTCCACTGCAGCAGATCTGCTAAAATGAATATTCCATGGAAAGCATACCCATCTTAGCACACATATAGCATAGCCAACCGTACTGTGATCTCTCTGCCACAGTAAAAGGATGCAACTTTGCCACTTCGATATTTTGTGTTAAAACATCACACATAGACATGCTAAGAAGTTACAGTATATATATATATAGTATATATATTTGTCCAACTCTCAATTTCCAATATGGATATCAGCCGATACCGATAAGTGTAATTTGACATATGGTAATGGTAATGGTTTAATTTCATTTGAACATGCAATTACAATTGAGTGCATCCCATAATCAGTTCACAGTTCCACATGTCCAAAAGGAGTAGGAAGAAGCAAAGCTTATTAAATCCTACCCCTCCATCTGGTACTTTTACAATCAGTAACTGTTACATTTGTTCACTTCCTGCTTTCTTAATATAGTTTAAGTCTTTTTTTAAATTTTTGAAATGAAAAAAAAATTCTATTTATTTATTTTATTTTATTTTTGTCACGTACCGAAGTACGAGGTGATATGAGCATCCAATGACATATTCGGTACCATAGTAACTGTCAATATAGTGATATATATATAGCACATCATGACATATATCCTGCAGTGGAATGAACACATACAGTGAAGAAAATAAGTATTTGAACACCCTGATATTTTGCTATTTCTCCCACTTAGAAATCATGGAGGGGTCTGAAATTTTCATCGTAGGTGCATGTCCACTGTGAGAGAGATAAACTAAAAAGAAAAATCCAGAAATCACAATGCATGATTTTTTAACAATTTATTTGTGTGATACAGCTGCAAATAAGTATTTGAACACCTGAGAAAATGAATGTTAATATTTGGTACAGTAGCCTTTGTTTGCTATTACAGAGGTCAAACGTTTCCTGTAGTTTTTCACCAGGTTTGCACACACTGCAGGAGGGATCTTGGCCCACTCCTCCACACAGATCTTCTCTAGATCAGTCAGGTTTCTGGGCTGTCGCTGAGAAACACGGAGTTTGAGCTCCCTCCAAAGATTTTCGATTGGGTTCAGGTCTGGAGACTGGCTGGGCCATGCTAGAACCTTGATATGCTTCTTACGGAGCCACTCCTTGGTTTTCCTGGCTGTGTGCTTCGGGTCGTTGTCGTGTTGGAAGACCCAGCCACGACCCATCTTCAATGCTCTGACAGAGGGAAGGAGGTTGTTCCCCAAAATCTCACAATACACGGCCCCAGTCATCCTCTCTTTAATGCAGTGCACTCGTCCTGTCCCATGTGCAGAAAAACACCCCCAAAGCATGATGCTACCACCCCCATGCTTCACAGTAGGGATGGTGTTCTTCGGATTGTACTCTTCATTCTTCTTCCTCCAAACACGCTTATTGGAATTATGACCAAAAAGTTCTATTTTGGTCTCATCTGACCATAAAACTTTCTCCCATGACTCCTCTGTATCATCCAAATGGTCATATGCAAACTTAAGACGGGCCTTGACATGTGCTGGTTTAAGCAGGGGAACCTTTCGTGCCATGCATGATTTCACATCATGACGTCTTAGTGTATTACCTACAGTAACCTTGGAAACGGTGGTCCCAGCTCTTTTCAGGTCATTGACCAAGTCCTGTCGTGTAGTTCTGGGCTGATTCCTCACCTTTCTTAGAATCATTGAGACCCCACGAGGTGATATCTTGCATGGGGCTCCACTCCGATTGAGATTGACCGTCATGTTTAGCTTCTTCCATTTTCTAATGATAGCTCCAACAGTGGACCTTTTTTCACCAAGCTGCTTGGTAATTGCTCCGTAGCCCTTTCCAGCCTTGTGGAGGTGTACAATTTTGTCTCTGGTGTCTTTGGACAGCTCTTTGGTCTTCGCCATGTTACAAGTTAAAGTCTTACTGATTGTATGGGGTGGACAGGTGTCTTTATGCAGCTAACGACCTCAAACAGGTGCATCTGATTCAGGATGATACATGGAGTGCAGGTGGACTTCTAATGGGCAGACTAACAGGTCTTTCAGGGTCAGAATTCTAGATGATACACAGGTGTTCAAATACTTATTGGCAGCTGTATCACACAAATAAATTGTTAAAAAATCATGCATTGTGATTTCTGGATTTTTCTTTTTAGTTTATCTCTCTCACAGTGGACATGCACCTACGATGAAAATTTCAGACCCCTCCATGATTTCTAAGTGGGAGAAATAGCAAAATAGCAGGGTGTTCAAATACTTATTTTCTTCACTGTAGGTGTTGTATGCAGCATTTTTTAATATCGATTTTTATGACTGGGAAAAAAACCTGATACTGATGTCGACCGATATCACATTTTTATAATGACATCCCTAATTATGACTAATTATGACACAATAATATAAAAATACAAGAGTCCAAAGTAAGTAGAAGTACAAAACGACACAAACTCCCTACTGAAAACACTACTAGTAATCACTTAAGAAAGCTGCTGATTTTTAACAAGGCAGAGCTGGCCTCAGAACAAGGTCAAGAAAAGTCAAAATTGTGCAAAACAGGAAATGGACATACCAAAATAAGATAAGCACAATAAGAAGGAAATGTCAGTAAAAAAAAGAAAACCGAGTCGGACTTGTCTTGTGGAACATGACAGAAATTTTCTCATTACTTGCTCATCTTATTCACGTTAAATTATGACTTTTTTCTTAATTTTACAATTTTTTCTTGTATTTTATTCTATTCTTGCAATATGACTGCAGATTTTTCCATTTTTGTTGTTGCTTTTTTAATACACTTTAATACACAATATATTTATTTATATTTATATGTTTAGAATTTGACATGGGCCAGTAAAAAATCAGCCATAGGCCACAAATAGCCCCCCATGCCGTTCTTGTGACACTTCTGGTTGCTATTTATGATCTTTTTGTAAGGTAACACCCACACTTTTGTTGTCATCTGGTCCTACATAGAAAATACAATTTTAATCAAATTAACTTGACCTTATATGGCCGTCCCCCTAATAAAATGATAAAAGAGGGAAAGACTGCATTCCAGCTTAATCGACCTTGTAGTCGGGTATCACCTCCCTTCAATGGCAGTCACGCAGCACCCAGTCTGCTGTGTTTATAAAGAAAATGATATAATGATACATTTTTGTTCGTATCTCAAATGTAATACAGAGCGAAGGGTGTCCTGTGTGGAATTCTGATTAAAAAGCATTACCATATGAAACCTGAGAGTGACCACTTCATCCGCTGCATGCTCAATTTCATGGCACATTGTTGAGGTGAAATTCTCCTTTGTAGCAAGGACATTGAATTCATGGTGCGTAGCCTCTTGCCTGCAGGCTCACCACGCCGCCTCACCTTAATAAGAGAACGTGGACAGCAGCATAGGGGCATTCCTTTTGAAGTGTCTATCACGTTCAAGGAATGTCGCAGTGGGCCATGGTGTGGCCTACCAATGACTGAAGTGACAAATGTGAAAGATTGGCATGTTAGCAAGACAAGAAAAGAAGGCATTACATGCAAATTGTGGTGGGAAGAAGTTGGTTCAATGTGTGCTGGTGTGTGGGGTGTTGACATTGACTGTGTGAATACAATCAAATTGGTAATTAATGGTAATGGTAATGGTTTTATTTCATTTGAACATGCATCAGATTACAATTGAGTGCATCCCATAATCAGTTCACAGTTCCACATGTCCAAAAGGAGTAGGAAGAAGCAAAGCTTATTAAATCCTACCCCTCCATCTGGTACTTTTACAATCAGTAACTGATACATTTGTTCACTTCCTGCTTTCCTAATGCAATTAAATTTTTCATTTATTTTTTTTAATTTTAATTTTAATTTTAATTTTAATTTTAATTTTAATTTTAATTTTAATTTTAATTTTAATTTTAATTTTAATTTTTTAATTTATTATTTTTTGTCCCGTACCGAAGTAGGAGGTGATATGAGCATCCAATGACATAATGGGTACCATAGTAAGTGTCAATATAGTGATATATATAGCACATCATGACTGGTTCAAGACTCTTCATCCTTGTATTTAGCAAACATCAACTGCTTGTATTGTTTCTTGAATTGGCTCATCGTTGTGCATTGTTTGAGGTCCTTACTCAATCCATTCCATAGTTTGATTCCACATACTGAAATGCTATGGCTTTTTAACGTAGTCCTAGCATAGAAGTGTTTCAAATGTACTTCTTCCCTGAGATCATATTTCTCCTCTCTTGTAGAGAAGTATTGGATGGCATTTTTAGCTAATTGGTTATTTTTAGCCTTATGCATTATTTTAGCTGTTTGAAGATGAACTATATCAGCAAGTTGAAGTATTTGTGATTTTAGAAATAAGGAGTTAGTATGTTCTCTGTAGGCGGCATTATGAATTATCCTTACTGACCTTTTTTGCAGTACATTTAGCGAGTGAAGATTGCTTTTATAGTTATTAACCCATATTTCCACACAATAAGTAAGATATGGTAGAACCAGAGAGCAATGAAGAGTGTGGAGTGATTTCTGATTGAGAACAAATTTTGCTTTGTTCAATATTGAAATATTTCTGTCCACCTTATGTTGTATATTTGTAATATGAGGTTTCCAGCTCATATTTTTTTATCTATTGTGATATCCCAGAAATGTATTTTCCTTCACCTTTTCAATGTCTATGTCGTCTATTTGTATTTGTTGGTACGTGTCCTTTCTGCTGTTAGCAAACAGCATGATTTTAGTTTTATTTAGGTTCAAGGACAATCTATTATCATCAAAGCATCTTTTTAGTGTGACCATTTCTTCTCTGATTTTGTCTGTACTCCCTCCAGAACAAAAAACAGTGGTATCATTCGCAAATAATACCAGCTTTAAGTCTTTCGTGACTTTAGAGATATCATTGATGAATAGTTTTGGTTCCAGTATTGACCAAAACTGCAGAGATTTTGTAGCTTTCCCTAGAATGGATGCAAGTGTTATGAATGGTATTCACTTCTGATTGCAATCATGTTTATTCAAGACATGTATGTTGTGTATTTGTATTCCAACAGGTCACTATGGCAAAGAGAGCGTCCGTAGCAGTGGAGGAGCAGACCTTCATAACTTCATCTCCTCTGGGTTTGTGACGTTGGGGCGCGGGCATCAGAAAGGTAACACACTTTGTATTTCTCAGATTACCGGACAATGCGTGACTGAAGACGTCACAATGTGTGTATTGCTGAATCAAAAGAGAGCCAATCATTGAAGTCAAATGTGTCTTGAGTTTGCACACAACAAACAGCAATGATGAGGGTGGAGAAACGTGAAGTTCTGCACATTCATCCTCCACATCCTTGCACACACGGAGCCATTAGTGAGACACCAAAACTATGCCTTGGGTAATACTTTGTTAAGTTTTCATCTATGTTGGCCAAGTTCTTCTGATTTATTCTCATCCATTTTGGCTCCACAAATCGTACATGGTGTGTGTCACCGTATGGGACGTTGCAAGGAGCGAGCCCCTTTCGCTTGATCCTGTTTTGCTGGAATGTTTGTACCAGAGTGAGGATGCAGGTTGTGGCTACAGTATAGTATACACTATATGTATGTGTATTAGGGTGCATCAAAAAACACAATTACTGAATTTTGATATGACTGGGTACTAAAAGTGTTCCAATATATGTAGAAACAACACATAGAAAATATTTTTCCAATACATGATAATATAGGGGTGTTTTTGTGGAATAAAGTGGTGAACAGTTCAATGGTCGCCATGGAGATTTGAGGTCAGCAAAGACTGCAGCTCAAGAACTCTAAGGAGATATTTATGTTTTTGTTGTTGGTATTTATACACATATTACATATTACTAGCAAATTTGTGGTTTTGTCTTTGTAATTTGAATGATTTGTAGTCATATTTATAGGTATTTAGTGCTCATTGCCACTACTGTAGCTAACATTAGCTAGCTACAGTTTGCTAATGACAGTTAGCTAATAGCTGAGCAAGGATAACATCAACAAGAGTAATATAGAGTAGACAATATTACTGATACCTCATATTTATTGAGAGTAGTACTGTAGTCCTACATAATCTGATATACACTTGTCCATTTATTATTTTAGGCACTGTTTAGTGCTCATTCCCTCTACTGTAGCTAACATTAGCTAACTACAGTTTGCTAATGACAGTTAGCTAATAGCTGAGCAAGCATAACATCAAAAAGAGTAATATAGAGTAGACAGTAATACTGATGCCTCATATTTATTGAGAGTAGTACTGTAGTCCTACATAATCTGATATACACTTGTCCATTTATTATTTTAGGCACTGTTTAGTGCTCATTGCCTCTACTGTAGCTAACATTAGCTAGCTACAGTTTGCTAATGACAGTTAGCTAATAGCTGAGCAAGCATAACATCAACAACAGTAATATAGAGTAGACAGTATTACTAATGCCATTGAGAGTAGTACTGTAGTCCTACATAATGTGATATACACTTGTCCATTTATTATTTTAGGCACACAACAACTAGTTCCTTTCAGACTAGCATCGCAGCTTGGTCTTTGGTCTGGGCCCCCTTTGATAACCCTATAGAAAATGATGCTGTATAGAAGTTCATTGTACTCAACATTTCCACCTCAACTTTTTGGCAATTAGACTAGAAATTGCGCATTTTCCGAAATTTTATAAAAGTTTATGTGTGAGGTGGCACCCCTAAATCTCAATGGATTTCCTCAAAACTTTGCAAGATATTTTTATGTTCATTAAAAAAAAATGGAATGCCAGCCAAATTGATATTATGAATTAAAAAATTCCCATTCAAATTTGATGCACCCTAATTTGTATATATACTCTGTATACTGTATATGGAAATAGGGATGGGTATGGAATTTGGTACCCGTTATAGGTATTGGCCGACTGTGGTGGAGTAAGCCGTAGCTGGGTTATATCCCGACGTTTGTGTGCACCTAGCACGTCGTGTAAGGCTGTGTTATGTGTTATGTTTCACATAGTATTTGTTTTTCCTTTTAATTGTGGTAATTGTTTTTAATTCTGTAAAGCACTTTGTGTTGCATGTCTTTGCAGGAAAAGTGCTATACAAATAAAGTTGATTTGATTTACTGTGGGCAGGGCCATTTCTTAATACAACGCGTACAGAGGCACAGTACAAAGACTAACAAAAATGGCAAGGTCAATGCATCCACAATACTCCATACAAACAAAAACTAAAAGACTAAATTGAACGAAAGTAGCTTAGCAGACGAAAAAAGGAGGAACAGGAAGGAACCATCAACATGCAAAGACAAAGCAGTGTGGTGTCTTCCTGCCGCAGCCACGTGGCTAATGAAGGTCTGGCTGCACTTCATTCATTGAAAACATGGGAAGAAAAATTGGACACATGCAGGATCTATGACCGGGATCTATGCCAGGAGTACTCCTCCAAATCCCCAAATATTGTCACAGATAAAATGCTTTTTCTAAATACCAAAAATATGTATAAAAAAATCCAATATATGTATGTCAACAAATGTCAATAGAAAAAAAAGTCATGAGAATGTTGTGTATAGATTTGTGTGGGAATTGGTTTTATTCACGTCTGCTATTTTCATGCCCAGAAGGATATTTTTTTCATGCGTATTCGGCACAGTGTTAGAAGGAGCAAAAAAGGGAAAAGGCTGCCGGTTTCCCTCCATCTCCATGAAATCCATGAAGACACACAAACAGGATTAGGCTGGATGAAATGTTTATGTTATCCACCTAAGGTGTCCAAATTTGTGTTTTTTTTTGCCTGCAAAATATATTTTAACAAGAAATAATTTACAGAGGGAAGACATATTTTGGCTTGTTTATTGTAAAATTACAGTTGTTTTTGTTTACTTTTTGCTGTTTTTTTTCAATTATTTAAACTTTTTCTTCTCAATTTTCTACTCATAATTATGATTTTATTTGGATAATATTTTGGCTTTATTCTCATAACATTTTCTCATAACATAACAAATTTTCATTTTCTCATAACATAACAAATTTTCTAAAAAAATATATAATGTATTTAGTTCTGTTATGATATTGCTGCTTTAATAAAATGTATTTTTTAAATTATTTTAACTGTATGCTACTCCTTTCCCCCCATAACTTCCCAACAGTATCACAAAAATATCGCTAGATTACAACTATTTTCAATATTTGGATTTTATTCTTGTAAAATTACAGTTGTTTTTGTTTCATTTCTGCTGTTTTTTTCCAATGATTTCAACTTTCTTTCTTTATTTCAATTTTCTACTCACAATTATGATTTTATTCTGATAATATTTTGGCTTTATTGTCATAACATTTTGTCATAACATAACACATTTTCTAAAAAAAAAATTACTTTGTTCTCTTATGATATTGCAGCTTTAATAAAATGTATTTTTTCTTTATTATATAAACTTTATGCTACTCCTTTCCCCCTATAACTTCACAACATTATTGTCAATAATCTTACAACATTAAATTGTAAAACAAAATATCGCTAGATTACAACTATTTTCAATATTTGGATTTTATTCTTGTAAAATTACAGTTGTTTTTGTTTCATTTTTGCTGTTTGTTTTCAATTATTTCAACTTTTTCTTCTCAATTTTCTACTCATAATTATGATTTTATTCTGATAATATTTTGGATTTATTCTCATAACATTTTCTCATAACACAACAAATTTTCTAAAAAAAATGTATTTTGTTCTGTTAAGATATTGCAGCTTTAATAAAATGTATTTTTCTTCCCCCTCATAACTTCACAACATTATTGTCAATAATCTTACAACATTAAATTGTAAAACAAAATATCGCTAAATTACAACTATTTTCAATATTTGGATTTTATTCTTGTAAAATTACAATTGTTTTTGTTTAATTTCTGCTGTTTTTTTTCAATTATTTCAACTTTTTCTTCTCAATTTTCTACTCATAATTATGATTTTATTCGGATAATATTTTGGCTTTATTCTCATAACATTTTCTCATAACACAACAAATTTTCTAAAAAAATGTATTTTGTTCTGTTAAGATATTGCAGCTTTAATAAAATATATTTTTTCTTCCCCCCCATAACTTCACAACATTATTGTCAATAATCTTACAACATTAAATTGTAAAACAAAATATCGCTAGATTACAACTATTTTCAATATTTGGATTTTATTCTTGTAAAATTACAATTGTTTTTGTTTAATTTCTGCTGTTTTTTTTCAATTATTTCAACTTTTTCTTCTCAATTTTCTACTCATAATTATGATTTTATTCGGATAATATTTTGGCTTTATTCTCATAACATTTTCTCATAACACAACAAATTTTCTAAAAAAAATGTATTTTGTTCTGTTAAGATATTGCAGCTTTAATAAAATGTATTTTTTCTTCCCCCTCATAACTTCACAACATTATTGTCAATAATCTTACAACATTAAATTGTAAAACAAAATATCGCTAAATTACAACTATTTTCAATATTTGGATTTTATTCTTGTAAAATTACAGTTGTTTTTGTTTAATTTCTGCTGGTTTTTTTCCAATTATTTCAACTTTTTCTTCTCAATTTTCTACTCATAATTATGATTTTATTCGGATAATATTTTGGCTTTATTCTCATAACATTTTCTCATAACACAACAAATTTTCTAAAAAAAATGTATTTTGTTCTGTTAAGATATTGCAGCTTTAATAAAATGTATTTTTTCTTCCCCCTCATAACTTCACAACATTATTGTCAATAATCTTACAACATTAAATTGTAAAACAAAATATCGCTAAATTACAACTATTTTCAATATTTGGATTTTATTCTTGTAAAATTACAGTTGTTTTTGTTTAATTTCTGCTGGTTTTTTTCCAATTATTTCAACTTTTTCTTCTCAATTTTCTACTCATAATTATGATTTTATTCGGATAATATTTTGGCTTTATTCTCATAACATTTTCTCATAACACAACAAATTTTCTAAAAAAATGTATTTTGTTCTGTTAAGATATCGCAGCTTTAATAAAATGTATTTTTTCTTCCCCCCCATAACTTCACAACATTATTGTCAATAATCTTACAACATTAAATTGTAAAACAAAATATCGCTAGATTACAACTATTTTCAATATTTGGATTTTATTCTTGTAAAATTACAGTTGTTTTTGTTTCATTTCTGCTGTATTTTTCAATTATTTCAACTTTCTTTTTCTCAAATTTCTCATAGAATTTTCTCATAACATAACAATTAAAAAAAATATATATAATGTATTTTGTTTTGTTATGATATTGCAGCTTTAATAAATTGTATTTTTTTTTATTATTTTAACTTTATGCTACTCCTTTCCCACCCCACAACATTATTGTCAATAATATTACAATATTAAATTGTAAAACAAACTATCGCTAGGTTACAACTATTTTCAATATTTTATTCTTTAATTTAATTATATTTTTAGAAAAAAAGGCCCCTTAAAATTTCCACATCAGCATCCGTTTATTTTTTTAGTTTTATGACTGGGTAGTTGTGGTTTAATGACTTCATCTGACGCTTTATTGTTTCACTCATCCAGGATTGGTGGATGAATCCTATATCATTCATCCAAGCTGGTTAACTTGGGGGGATTTGCTCGCTGATGAGATGGAGTCGGAATGAGGTTAAGACTAAGTAAGCAGTCAGGTTGAATATAAATCATAGCAGAGCTTCATTATTTTTTGAAGAGGTTTACGCAGCTTGGTTTGCTCTGGCTGAGGGTAACAAAGCTGGAAAGGAAAACTGCAAACACATATTCATATTCATTTTCCTCTTTCACTGCATGCTGTTTGTTTTTTTTTTGCACAGATTGTGTTCATTTTTGCCACATGATAAATCAGGTTTTGTCGCCATAGTATAGTCTTCCAGCTTGATTCAATATGGTGCATGTTATGGTCTATTAAATGATACAGGAAGATACAGGAGAATGTGTTTGCTTGTTAATTATATATATTATGCTATATTCCATATGCTATATGTTATATAGCAAGCTCATTGTGTGTGTGTGCGAGCCTGTATAAGCCATGGGGAGGACAGGTGAGGTTACTAGGTACTAACATCACAACATCACATCAGCTGAATGCCTCACATCTGCTTTCTGATATTACCAAACAAGCAGATCAGACGGGAGTGCTGGCGAGGAAAAACGCAAGTCCTAATTTAAAGCCCGAGAATTACTTTCCCTCATGTCAGCCTCCCAGCCTAAATCTACTCCAAGCAATGCTTTTCTCTCTTTTCAAGGATGTTTGCTTCATAGCGTACTCCATCACAGACATGCAACCCCCATAAGACACACCTACACCATTTAATGAGATCCAATACAAGAGTTGCATCAAAGGTCTGCCTTCAAATGAGGATACAGTTTTGTTGTGCCGCTATTGGCCTTTGGAGGATATGCTTCCTTTAGATCGAGGCTATCAATTACTATCGAAAAGATACATTGCAAAATTTGAATTGCAATAACATCTTGTTAACTCACTATACCGTATTTAAGCTGCACCCACTGCACCCACACTAGTCTACAAGTCACATGTTTCCATGGTGTGACATGGGGTACCAGACCAGACCAGACATCTTGAATGAATGAGCTTGCAATGCAACATGGAACCTGGCCCAGAAAGATGCACTGTGGTTGGACACAATCTCTGGGTAGCCAGTATGCTGCCCTGGAGGTTAATGGTAATGGTAATGGTAATGGTAATGGTAATGGTAATGGTAATGGTAATGGTTTTATTTCATTTGAACATGCATCAGATTACAATTGAGTGCATCCCATAATCAGTTCACAGTTCCACATGTCCAAAAGGAGTAGGAAGAAGCAAAGCTTATTAAATCCTACCCCTCCATCTGCTACTTTTACAATCAGTAACTGTTACATTTGTTCACTTCCTGCTTTCCTAATATAATTTAAGTTTTTTTTTGTTTTTTATTTGTTATGTACCGAAGTAGGAGGTGATATGAGCATCCAATGCCATAATGGGTACCATAGTAAGTGTCAATATAGTGATATATATAGCACATCATGACTGGTTCAAGACTCTTCATCCTTGTATTTAGCAAACATCAACTGCTTGTATTGTTTCTTGAATTGGCTCATCGTTGTGCATTGTTTGAGGTCCTTACTCAATCCATTCCATAGTTTGATTCCACATACTGAAATGCTATGGCTTTTTAACGTAGTCCTAGCATAGAAGTGTTTCAAATGTACTTCTTCCCTGAGATCATATTTCTCCTCTCTTATAGAGAAGTATTGGATGACATTTTTAGCTAATTGGTTATTTTTAGCCTTATGCATTATTTTAGCTGTTTGAAGATGAACTATATCAGCAAGTTGAAGTATTTGTGATGTTAGAAATAAGGAGTTAGTATGTTCTCTGTAGGCGGCATTATGAATTATCCTTACTGACCTTTTTTGCAGTACATTTAGCGAGTGAAGATTGCTTTTATAGTTATTAGTCCATATTTCTACACAATAAGTAAGATATGGTAGAACCAGAGAGCAATAAAGAGTGTGGAGTGATTTCTGATTGAGAACAAATTTTGCTTTGTTCAATACTGAAATATTTCTGTCCACCTTATGTTGTATATTTGTAATATGAGGTTTCCACCTTATATTTTCATCAGTATTTGTGATTTTAGAAATAAGGAGTTAGTATGTTCTCTGTAGGCGGCATTATGAATTATCCTTACTGACCTTTTTTGCAAGCTCCAGACTGCATCTTCAGTATGTTCTGTACAACTGCAGTTATATGCAGCCAACCAGTGCTGCATACAATACATGTACTTTAGACATGACTATTTTCAGCATTATATCCAAAACATGCAAGAATGAAAAGGGGTTAAAAATATATAGATCCCTTCTTTGAAGGCAGTGTCCATGCTGCTTCCCATTTTTGCTCCATGCCCATGCAAACTAAAGCCCAATTGCAGGATGAAATTAATTGTTATTGTCACAGAGGAAGTTTGGCGCATGTTTATATTCACTCACCGTCACGGGGCAAAACTGCACTGTAAATCAATGTCACATTTGCACACATATTTCTCTGCACTGCCGAGTGTTTAAAGAGAGCAAAGCTGTGCTTGCAGATGGATGGAGAGAGAATTCTCATGACTGATGCTGTTAGTTTGCAACTCGCATGCCCTCATTCATCAAATGTTTGAAAGTTGAAAGTTATTTTTCCATCTTGTCAGTCTTGGTTATAGGTAATCTCCACCAAGCTTCTACACTTCTACAGAAGTGATTCTTTCACATGCAGCCATTTGTCTTTAAACCAGTCTGTTTTGTTTCCTTCATTTTTTTATGAAGTAGTGAAGAGGCCTGCACTCTCTACAACCTATGTAGTACATGAATTATCCTCTAAATATCCACACGTGTATTCCTCCATTTAGTCTTAGACCAAAGATGAGCAAACTATTTGACTTGCAGGACAACAATGGGTTCTATCTAGAGTAATACTAAATACCAACAAAAAAAATGTATATATAGTATGTATGTGGTATATATAGGAGGAAGTCGTTACACAGCTGATTCAAGGAGGGAGGAATCCCAGGAAGTAGCAAATAAATACTTGAGATTTTTAGTTTAATAGTTTATTTTGAACATAAAAACATTAAAAATACAACAAACCAAGCAAAATGCGATACAAACAACAACAAAAAAATAACTTCGTACTTTGGTACAAGGTACATTATTAAAAAAAAAAGCAAACAAACAAACAAAAAAAAAACTTAAACTGTATTATGGAAAGCAGGAAGTGAACAAATGTAACAGTTACTGATTGTAAATGTACCAGATGGAGGGGTAGGATTTAATAAGCTTTGCTTCTTCCTACTCCTTTTGGACATGTGGAACTGTGAACTGATTATGGGATGCACTCAATTGTAATCTGATGCATGTTCAAATGAAATAAAACCATTAAAATTACCATAAAAATATCTCTTTGGCTGAAAAAATTAAAAAAATTAAAATTAATCAAAATAAAAAAAATGATATTAGTAAAAAAATAGAAACAATACAAGCAGTTGATGTTTGCTAAATACAAGGATGAAGAGTCTTGAACCAGTCATGATGTGCTATATATATCACTATATTGACACTTACTATGGTACCCATTATGTCATTGCATGGTCATATCACCTCGTACTTCGGTATGTGACAAAAATAAAATGTATTAAAATAATAATAAAAATATATATATATATATATTAGGAAAGCAGGAAGTGAACAAATGTAACAGTTACTGATCGTAAAAGTACCAGATGGAGGGGTAGGATTTAATAAGCTTTGCTTCTTCCTACTCCTTTTGGACATGTGGAACTGTGAACTGATTATGGGATGCACTCAATTGTAATCTGATGCATGTTCAAATGAAATAAAACCATTACCATTACAATTTCAAATATTTATTTGCTACTTCCTGGGATTCAGATGATTTCCTCCCTCCTTGAATCAGCTGTGTAACGACCTCCTCCAACATGTTTGTAATCAAAACAAACAGTAACAAACACACAAGTCTGATAAAATAGCACTGTTCTGGAGAACTGTCTCACATAAAGCTTACTTCGCCGTCCTGCTTCATCACACTGGCTCGCTCTGTTCTCTGCGAAAGCCCCGTCTTCTCAGAGGCGCTGTGATGCGCTTCCTTGTATTACCGTAATGTCATGTAAATCTCTAGGTTCAGAAATCGTTGGTATTTCCATCACACAAATGGTTCAAAGCATGTGATCTTTGCCTAGTATTGGATGACATTTTTAGCTAATTGGTTGTTTTTAGCCTTATGCATTATTTTAGCTGTTTGAAGATGAACTATATCAGCAAGTTGAAGTATTTGTGATTTTAGAAATAAGGAGTTAGTATGTTCTCTGTAGGCGGCATTATGAATTATCCTTACTGACCTTTTTTGCAGTACATTTAAGCGAGTGAAGATTGCTTTTATAGTTATTAGCCCATATTTCCACACAATAAGTAAGATATGGTAGAACCAGAGAGCAATAAAGAGTGTGGAGTGATTTCTGATTAAGAACAAATTTTGCTTTGTTCAATACTGAAATATTTCTGTCCACCTTATGTTGTATATTTGTAATATGAGGTTTTCCAGCTTATATTTTCATCAGTATTTGTGATTTTAGAAATAAGGAGTTAGTATGTTCTCTGTAGGCAGCATTATGAATTATCCTTACTGACCTTTTTTGCAAGCTTTGCAAGCGCCAGTAAGGAAAAGGAAAAGCAATTTTGTGATCCGCCATTATTTGTCTATTGACTCATCACGGCTCACGTCTTTCATGTTGCACGATATACTTTTTAGCTTTGAATAATGTTGTTTTCAATGTTTTAAAAAGTTGATTCTGAACCGACTTTCTTGGACTAGCACAGTTAACAAGGCTCAGACAACCTTTTGGAACGAATCCTTAAATCCATTGTCTGTTGTTTCTGACAGCGTAACACAACCAGGTATACCCGCTCATACAAATGTAATGGTAATGGTAATGGTAATGGTAATGGTAATGGTAATGGTAATGGTAATGGTTTTATTTCATTTGAACATGCATCAGATTACAATAGAGTGCATCCCATAATCAGTTCACAGTTCCACATGTCCAAAAGGAGTAGGAAGAAGCAAAGCTTATTAAATCCTACCCCTCCATCTGGTACTTTTACAATCAATAACTGTTACATTTGTTCACTTCCTGCTTTCATAATATAGTTTAAGTTTTTTGTGTGTTTTTTTTCCACAATATGAGCATCCAATGACATAATGGGTACCATAGTAAGTGTCAATATAGTGATATATATAGCACATCATGACTGGTTCAAGACTCTTCATCCTTGTATTTAGCAAACATCAACTGCTTGTATTGTTTCTTGAATTGGCTCATCGTTGTGCATTGTTTGAGGTCCTTACTCAATCCATTCCATAGTTTGATTCCACATACTGAAATGCTATGGCTTTTTAACGTAGTCCTAGCATAGAAGTGTTTCAAATGTACTTCTTCCCTGAGATCATATTTCTCCTCTCTTGTAGAGAAGTATTGGATGACATTTTTAGCTAATTGGTTATTTTTAGCCTTATGTATTATTTTAGCTGTTTGAAGATGAACTATATCAGCAAGTTGAAGTATTTGTGATTTTAGAAATAAGTTAGTATGTTCTCTGTTGGCGGCATTATGAATTATCCTTACTGACCTTTTTTGCAGTACATTTAGCGAGTGTAACGAATCCTTAAATCCATTGTCCGTTGTTTCTGACAGCGTCCCACAACCAGGTATACCCGCTCATACAAATTCATGGCCAGGTGGCACGGGTGACCTGCTAGCTTAGCACTTTGTGGAATAACCAATATGGATGTGCTAATAAGGTCCCAGAGAGAGCAAAACAGGGCCAAAAAAATGCAAGGTTTCTCAAACAAAAAAAACTGACTGGACTCTGCTCTTTGCTCAGTCTCAGAAGCTCCAGCTACTGAATATTCAAACTGTATCAAGGATTTGGACACAAATGAAAAGAGTGGTAGAGGAGTTTTTCCTTACCAGTTCACTTATGTGTGATATTCCCATTATACAGTACATTAGACTTTAAGCAGTAGCTGAGGATGGGAAAATATCAAGGAGGTTTTATAAAGACTAAGAGGACCTTTAGGACCAACACCATCAGACCTGCTTGCTGTTTCACTTCACCCTTATTCACACAGCTCATTAAGGAATCCTTGGTGTCCTTTAGCTGAGAAATGAGTTTGACAACTTCCCTGCCTTGCAAAATTAACACAAGGCTCCAAATGCCTGGCAGCATTTTCTATAAAAGCTAATGGAGCACAAACACGTGGAGGTCAGTGAATGACAAGTCACCCCACGATTTCTGACAAGCCTCTTGGGTATACTGCGGAACAACAACACTTCCACACACAGTCAATGACAGTGATGTCAGACGAGTGGGAATAGAATAAAAATACAGTTGGAAGAAAGCGCTTTTATTGTTGTCCTTCTGCTGTGGACACTTTCAAACTAGTCATTTGTCAACGTGAGCAAGCTGCAGGAGAAAAGCAGGGACAATGGAAACTCAAAGCGACCACCGTGTGTTTATACTTGGAATTGAAATCCCGTTTAAGTGTTGCGGTCATCATCCTTCATGATAAATGCTTTGGCATTGAATCAACAAGGGGCCATACCGACACTTATGCAGTATTTTAGCTGTTTGAAGATGAACTATATCAGCAAGTTGAAGTATTTGTGATTTTAGAAATAAGGAGTTAGTATGTTCTCTGTAGGCGGCATTATGAATTATCCTTACTGACCTTTTTTTGCAGTACATTTAGCGAGTGAAGATTGTTTTTATAGTTATTACTCCATATATAGCTAATATAGATACATACAGCATGTGTTGCCTTCATTTTGAGGCTTTTTAATTTTTTGCGGCTCCAGACATAGTTTTTTTTTTTTTTTTCGGTCCAAAGCAGCTCTTTCAACATTTTGGGTTGCCGACCCCTGGGTTAACCTTTAAAACCTCTGGACCAGAGTCCCGGTACCAACTATGCAACACATGTATCCATATACATATGCTGTGCAGATATGTAACCAGAAGGTCAGCTAATATCTCAACTACATCCATTTTAGAAAAAAAACAGGTGGAAAACTTCAAGTATGAATGAGGGAAAAATGGAGCATCTGCAGTCATGCAATCGCTGCAGACAGAGCTGAACCACTGGGAAGCTCCACGTGGCCGGATGACCAACCAACAGCGAGGGGCGTTATGCAGACCTGGGTGACGCAAACATGACAATACTGGATCCAAAACAAAATACACCGTACACACATTAAATTAATACTGTCCAAATGCAGAAATTGGTATTTGTCTGCTATTTTACCACATTATGGTGCTCATTTTCACTTTTTAAATTATTTAATGTACCATAAAATTCATTAAAATTACTATACACATGATATAAAACATATAAGATAAAAATACATATAAGTGTTTTTTGTAGATTTTTTTAAATTCTGTCTACTCGAGGAAAAAAAAACGTTTCACCTATACTGCTCATACAGTATACACTGTATATAAATATACATTTAAAGTACACATTAAATTAAACATGTACATACAAATATTATACAAAAATACTTATCAAAGTCTGCAGATTTTTAAAATTTTAATTAAAACTTTTACAAATCTAAAAAAATAACTTTTCACTACTCATCGCTACAATATATAGAATACAAATATGCATTAACAATAACTATATATGTATATATATATATGAAATAAAATATATCATATAAAAAATACATATAAATTGCTGTTTTTTTCAAATTCTGTCTACCCCCCCAAAAAAAAGATTTCACCCGTGCTGCCTATAGCTACTATGTACAGTACGCTGTATATAAATATACATATAAAGTACACATTAAATAAAACATGTACATACAAATATTATACAAAAATACTGCACATTTTTTAAATTTGAATTAAAACTTTTACAAATCTAAAAAAATAACTTTTCACTACTCATCGCTACAATATATAGAATACAAATATGCATTAACAATAACTATATATATATATAGGAAATAAAATATATCATATAAAAATACATAGAAATTGCTGTTTTTTTTCAAATTCCTCCTCAAAAAAAATGATTTCACCCGTGTTGCCTATAGCTACTATGTACAGTACACTGTATATAAATAAACATTTAAAGTACACATTAAATAAAATGTTCCTTCATTGCTGCCAATAATATATTAATCTACCCACGTCTTTACCCTCATCTATTGTCACCAGTTTTGGGGAGTGAAGGTTCACAGTTAAAACCACCCAAATAGCATCCTCCTCAGGGTACCTGGACCCAACGTTAGAGATAGCGTGAGGAGCTCGGTCCTCTAGGAGTGGTTCATATCTGCTGCGCCTCCATATCGACAGAAGACAGCTAGAGCATTTAGTTTTGATGACTGCTCCATGGTGAGGCGTTTGTGAGCATGCCTTAGGACATGATGTCCTTTATGTTTCCCCCCCAGTGGAACTGGAGAAAGCGGCAGGAGCAAAAGTCAAAATGTGGGAGAAATTATTCATCGCTTACTGAACTGAGGCTTTCACGTGACGCCACCCTTTTTAAAACTCTGATCATTTTTTCCATAAGTCAAAACTCTGCAATGCAGCACCCTTGGGGATGTTCTACCTCAGAGGCTCCTCGATATGAAGGCCTTGCATGCGAGAAGCTAGGAGGACAGCGCTTATGACAAGGCTGCTGTGGCACCCTGTTTGGGGCCTTCCTTGGAGAAAACTCTAATGTGGAGCATCAATCAAGATGCTGCTTGCCGCACAGCACGGCAACTTTTATCGTAGCTCATTAAACTAAGTGCAGCTATTTTATGCATCGGTTGGAATGTGGCCACTGTTTTCATGCTAATTTCCCGCCTTTAGATTTGTTATTAATCATCTTCGATCAGCAGGGTTCTGCATGCTAATCAACTTGGACTCGTTCCACGCTGAAGCAGATTTATAGCAAAGTTGCAAATGTTTAATGTAAATATTTAGGACACCAAAGCATTTATGTTTTTGTGGAGTGGAGCATTAAATAAAAAAAAATGGTGTCGACCGGTTAAATGCAGAGGAAACAGAAACAGAAATGAAGCTTGCCCTCCAGTTTTTTATCCACAGGGCAATTCTTTATTCAAAGGAAGATTTATCAACTTGAAATCAGCTCCATCGTGGATCTCGTCCAAAAATGAATATGACTGATGAAAAAATGTTGTGGTCTGCTCTAAAATAACATTGATTTTATCACAAATTTTCCCACTCTTTAGACTTGTATTACTCCCTTGTGAACACGTAAATAACTAGATGGCACTTCCTCCAAGGCTGAGCAATCAATCTGTCAATAGATACCCATTCCTTCTGTTATGCTTTTTGTATCATTATGATGATTTTTTTTTCGAAATTTTGTCTCATTTTAATTTGCACTTTTTGTACAGTATTGCCCATAAAAAAACTAACCTCATTGGTTCCAGATGATCAGGCTAATCGGAATAAGATTCTTCAGTTCTGGGCTTTTCCACAGAGTCAGTTGGTTCAGGATCATCATCAGGTTCTCCAAGTTGAGGTTAAGAGTGAAGATTCGGGTTGGGAACTGAGACTAACGTTTAGATTCTCCCGGGATAAAATGTTTTTATTTCAGTTTTCTAATTTCGATGCCAGGCGGCACGGCGGTCGAGTAGTTAGCGTGCAGACCTCACAGCCAGGAGACCAGGGTTCAATTCCACCCTCGGCCATCTCTGTGTGGAGTTTGCATGTTCTCCCCGTGCATGCGTGGGTTTTCTCCGGGTACTCCGGTTTCCTCCCACATTCCAAAAACATGCTAGGTTAATTGCCGACTCCAAATTGTCCATAGGTATGAATGTGAGTGTGAATGGTTGTTTGTCTACATATATGTGCCCTGTGATTGGCTGGCGACCAATCCAGGGTGTACCCCGCCTCTCGCCCAAAGACAGCTGGGATAGGCTCCAGCACCCCCACGACGAATTTCGATGCACCAGCGAAAACGCAATAGCTAAAAAAATCTTCCAAAAAAAAAGAGCGGTCAGCTGAGTGCACCATTTGAAACACAGTGCTTTCATGCAAAGGAGTGTGAACCACCAAGATGAATAATTACATAATAATAACATTCATGGTGTCGAAATAACACAGCAACTTGGCACTGATGCTCTGTCAGACCTCCTCTTCTCAGGCTACGGCTAACTTTATTTATTTGCACAGCACGTCTCTGTTGGCAACAGTTGAGGGACCTTCTCAACTCAAAACAAGACTTCTGTGGGCTATACCCTGTCTAATTGTGCACACAAAATAAGGGCGTCATAAAAAATAGCTGACATTGAGGCAGCAACAAAGTATACTCTTGTTCAAAAGTAAGCATCTTTTGTGAAAGTCTAGTCTTGTAAAAATAAACTAAAGTCTACATTAGGTAGACTAGTAGAAGACCGATGCTTTCTATCCACCTTCCATGCAAGGCAAAATCCGTCTCTCATGGCTAATCTATAATTCATAATGACAAGGGACAGACCAAGACTGGCAAAGGCGGATAACGTCGCTCCCCCGGCCCTGCCCCAGTCATGCAGACTACCATCAATCTGCCATTGTGTGGGAAAACACAAATTTCCCATTTTATACAGGATTTGAATGTTTACTTGCCACCACTTTTTGCACTGGTCAAATAACGAGGCTTGAAATTGAAATTATTCAGCTCTTGAATGGATCTTTTATCTGTTTATAGTAGGACACATTGAATGGGGTTAAAGGCTTTAACTACCATAACCAGTCATGATGTGCTATATGTATATATCACTATATTGACAGTTACTATGGTACCTATTATGTCATTGGATGGTCATATCAGCTCCTACTTCGGTACGAGGTGCATTATTAAAAAAATAATAATAATAAAAAAAAAACAAAAAAAAACTTAAACTGTATTATGGAAAGCAGGAAGTGAACAAATGTAACAGTTATTGATTGTAAAAGTACCAGATGGAGGGGTAGGATTTAATCAGCTTTGCTTCTTCCTACTCCTTTTGGACATGTGGAACTGTGAACTGATTATGGGATGCATGTGGTGTAGCAGGATGACACACATGCATGAAATATGAACTCCTTGGAAATACAATAATAATAGTAATAGTGGTATAGTAATAGTAGTGTGCTGAAAACATTCATTCATTCATTTTCTACTGCTTATCCTCAAGAGGGTCGCAGGGGTGCTGGAGCCTATCCCAGCTGTCTGCGGGCAAAAGACAGGGTATACCCTGGGCTGGTGGCCAGACAATCACAGGGCACATATAGACAAACAACCATTCACACTCACATTCATACCTATGGACAATTTGGAGTGGCCAATTAACCTAGCATGTTTTTGGAATGTGGGAGGAAACCGGAGTACCCGGAGAAAACCCACGCATGCACGGGGAGAACATGCAAACTCCACACAGAGATGGCCGAGGGTGGAATTGAACTCGGGTCTCCGAGCTGTGAGGTCTGCGCGCTAACCACTCAGCCCGTGCTGCAAACAAACTTACAATTTCTAACTTACAATTAACAGGCTAATATGGTCACTATCTCATCATTATCTAATAATTTATAAAATGCAATAGATTGCAGTGAAATTAGATATCAGTGTTAGCCGGCTAGTCATATCCGGCGACAACCAACAATTCAAAACATGGAGTATCAAATGAGCAAATATCTAATAAAACATGAGTGGCGTCAACAATTATGCTTCTAGTGCTGTACACCACTTAGCACTTTTGCCTTACCGCTTGATTGGGACACAATTTCATTATAATAATAATAATAATAATACATTTTATTTGTATAGCACTTTTCAAAATACTCAAAGACACTTTACAGAAGAATGGAGTTGAATAAAAGCAAGTAAACAGAGTAAAAGATACATTAAAATACAACATTCATTGGTTAATGCACAGTTAAAATAAGAGTAAAAGCGGGGCGGGGCACAGCAGTCAGATATAAAAAGTTAGACATTAAAAACAGATTTAAAGAGGTGGGTTTTTAGTTGTTTTTTGATCAGGGCAAGCACGGAGTGAATGGGGCAAAGAGTTCCAGAGGGTGAGGGCAGCGATGGAGAAGGCTCTGTCACTCCAGGTTCGGAGCTTGGTCTTACAGGGGAGTGCCAGGAGGTTGGAGTCTGAGGAGCGAAGGGGACGCCGGGGATTGTGTGTATGGAGGAGGTCTGTGAGATATGGGGGCGTCAGATCGTGGAGGGCTTTGTAGGTTATGAGAAGAACCTTGAAGTAAATGTGTTGGGGAATGGGAAGCCAGTGGAGGTTTTGGAGCCTCCTAGCTGAATTTAAGAACGGCGGTCAAATTGTCCATAGGTATGAATGTGAGTGTGAATGGTTGTTTGTCTATATGTGCCCTGTGATTGGCTGGCGACCAGTCCAGGGTGTACCCTGCCTCTTGCCCATAGACAGCTGGGATAGGCTCCAGCATCCCCCGTGACCCTCGTGAGGAAAAAGCGGTAGAAAATGAATGAATTAATGAATGAATCTGTAATCATGACCAATTTCCCATGAGCAATTATTTACCAAACATATTTATCTTTATTTGATGCTTGATGAACTACAACGAGAAACCTTTCATTTGGTTCCTTTCAGCAAATAAATGTTTCGATAATCCAATTGACTGAATCTGGCCCCGCTAAAACCTTCAAATGTGTTTTTATTAACACTGTCATATATTTAACTGCACGCCGTGACTGTGCCTGTTTAAAAAGCAGTCGGATTCCCAGGGCTTCCTTTTTTCACACTGCTGTTCACGCGGGCGCACACGCTTGAGGAATGAGGGATCAACACCTTGTCAGCCTAAGCATTAGGGTCCAATTTGAAAGTCTTGTGGGACGTGAAAGACTTGGCGTGCTGAGATGGAAGCTCTGCTGGGCTTCGAAAAGCGAGTCCTTTTGGCAAGAACGCTCCGTCATGTCTACACCTCTTTGCTGTCATTTCACTCCATCACCCTCGACGACCGCACCTCTGGCTCCGGTTATGAATAGAGCTGCAAATTGCCCCCACGTTGTTGCCAGTGCAGCCTCAGTGAACCTCTATCTTGAAATATCGCTGATAGAGGCTACGGGTATTCAATCTACAATCCCCAACAGTGGGGGCCGAGGTATCATTGAAAGGCGCCTTCAACGGTGATAAATAATGACGTCTCTCGAGGGGCCATTATGGGTTAGGAAAAGGAGGGTGTTGGATGGAGGATCGTATTCTTTTATACAGTGTTAGCGCCTGTTAGCCCCCCGCAGACTGAGACTTTAGGCCCAGGGAGGTCACCCAAAACGCTTCAATCAGAACCACTTTAAGCAAAGTAAATATATGACTGCTTGTTTTTGGTAATGGTAATAATTTTATTTCATTTGAACATGCATCAGATTACAATTGAGTGCATCCCATAATCAGTTCACAGTTCCACATGTCCAAAAGGAGTAGGAAGAAGCAAAGCTTATTAAATCCTACCCCTCCATCAGGTACTTTTACAATCAGTAACTCTTACATTTGTTCACTTCCTGCTTTCCTAATATAGTTTGTTTTTTTTTTTTGTTTTTTTTTCACAATATGAGCATCCAATGACATAATGGGTACCATAGTAAGTGTCAATATAGTGATATATATAGCACATCATGACTGGTTCAAGACTCTTCATCCTTGTATTTAGCAAACATCAACTGCTTGTATTGTTTCTTGAATTGGCTCATCGTTGTGCATTGTTTGAGGTCCTTACTCAATCCATTCCATAGTTTGATTCCACATACTGAAATGCTATGGCTTTTTAACGTAGTCCTAGCATAGAAGTGTTTCAAATGTACTTCTTCCCTGAGATCATATTTCTCCTCTCTTGTAGAGAAGTATTGGATGACATTTTTGGTAATTGGTTATTTTTAGCCTTATGCATTATTTTAGCTGTTTGAAAATTAACTATATCAGCAAGTTGAAGTATTTGTGATTTTAGAAATAAGGAGTTAGTATGTTCTCTGTAGGCGGCATTATGAATTATCCTTACTGACCTTTTTTTGCAGTACATTTAGCGAGTGAAGATTGCTTTTATAGTTATTAGCCCATATTTCCACACAATAAGTAAGATATGGTAGAACCAGAGAGCAATAAAGAGTGTGGAGTGAAAATTTTGCTTTGTTAAATATTGAAATATTTGTTAAAGTTTTTTTTATTTTTATTTTTTTTAATTATATTTTTGTCACGTACCGAAGTACGAGGTGAAAAGCGTTTGGTTTTCTTTTTTCCAATATAACCTTACATGTATTTTTACATTTGTTTTGTGAAATTATATTTTTTAGAATGTCCTGCGGGTCAATAAAACACAGCCATGTTTTATGCTCATATGCTCACGTTCATATAATGATCATATAGCTTTGTGTAGGATTGAAGAGGCAGAATTGGCCAACATATAGTCTTTAATTAAAAACTCACATCACAACATTTTTGCCATAGGCAAAAATTAATAAATAAGGTACTCATAAGCATGAAAAACGATACAATAAGAAAAAAATGAGGCACCAAAATCTACTAAAAAATGACAAGGCAAAAAAAGGAGGGACGCAGCACCACTCCCTGTTCTTGGCATGGAATAGAGAAGCGTGGACGATGCGAAAGAGGAATAATCCACCATTTCCTGTTTTGAGAAGGCACTCGGATGGAAATAACGGAATCTGGAGAGGAAACTCGGAAACAGATCCAGTAGGGTTAAAGAGTATAAAATGAAAGGCATGACTGGAAATTCAAAAAGTGACAATGACTTTGTAAAAGTCTGAATGAAAAGAATAATGATTTTTTTTTTCCAAAAGTTAAAGACGTCATTACCATGCGTGCACAGTGAATGGTACACATTTTCAAAAGTTTCAAACCAGACAAAATTGGCCACATGCTGCCACTGCTGACAGACAGGGGCTTTTTATTCTTCTTCCCAGCTGAGTGGAGCAGTTTCTGTGTCTTAATTACCTGACGTTGCACAGTGCAGCTCTTGCAGAGCTTGCTGCCACAGTAGGGAAGATGGACTCGGGTACAGCTGAGACAGACAGAAGCCAGGGGAAAACGCAACAGAGAGACACCCCCCCCCCCCCCCCCCCCCCAGCTACCAAGGCAGAGATGACAGATGTGGCGGTGAAGAGGCCCCCACGAGATCCCCAAAGAATAGCGGAAGAAAGCACAAATCACGTTGGAGAATTCCTGTATATGCTTGTATGACGGTACTGAAAGATCCATGACCAAATTAAAAAAAAAGTATGCACTGCAAGTTCAGTCTATATTTAACGGTATTGTTGACTGTCTGATCTAGTTTGTATTGCACGTGCTTCCAAATCCCCGAAGCTGTATTTTCTAGATCAGACATGGGCCCCACGGACCATATAGACCCACTAAGCTTTGTAATCTGGCACATCCTGTTAGAATAAAATGTAGATAGAATGAAAATAGCGTTAGTTATCACCCTTATATCCATTTGCTTAGACAATAGAAAGTGTTTGAATGTGCTAAAGAGGTAATGTTCCCGTGACCCTGATCAGAGACCCCCAGCGACCCCCAGGTCCTGGAGGTGCCTGGATGCGCCAACAGCAACCCTGCAGATGTTCATGTTAATCCAAGATAAGAACTCATAAAACAATAAAAGTAATTACTCTCACATATACACACACACATAGACAAACAAATACAGCTTGTGCAGCTCCCCCCTTAGAGTTGCGCGATCATGTAGTAGGGACCCCCGAAAAGAGCATAAAAAGAGAGTGGAGCTGCATGTCACTGAATATTTGGTTTCACTCTCCTCGCTGCGAGTAACTTTGAATATTGTTCTCTGTCTCTTCTGTATTTAACTGAATGTTATATTGCCATCTGGGCTGCACGGCGGTCGAGTGGTTAGCACGCAGACCTCACAGCTAGGAGACCCAAGTTTAATCCCACCCTTGGCCATCTCTGTGTGGAGTTTGCATGTTCTCCCCGTGCATGCATGGGTTTTCTCCGGGTACTCCGGTTTCCTCCCACATTCCAAAAACATGCTAAGTTAATTAGCGACTCCAAATTGTCCATAGGTATGAATGTGAGTGTGAATGGTTGTTTGTCTATATGTGCCCTGTGATTGGCTGGCGACCAGTCCAGCGGTGTACCCCGCCGAAGACAGCTGGGATAGGCTCCAGCACCCCCGCAAACCTTGTGAGGAAAAGCGGTAGAACAGGGGTCTCAAACACGCGGCCCCCATGAGTTTCAGGCCCCCGCCTTGATATGAAAGTTTAATGTTAGTGGGATAGGCTCCAGCACCCCCGCGACCCTTGTGAGGAAAAAGCGGTAGAAAATGAATGAATGAATGATATATTGCTATCTGGGCTGCATGGTGGTCGAGTGTTTAGCGCGCCGACTTCACAGCTAGGAGACCAAGGTTCAATTCTACCCTGGGCCATCTCCGGGTACTCCGGTTTCCTCCCACATTCCAAAAACATGCTAGGTTAATTAGCGACTCCAAATTGTCCATAGGTATGAATGTGAGTGTGAATGGTTGTTTGTCTATATGTACCCTGTGATTGGCTGGCCACCAGTCCAGGGTGTACCCCGCCTCTCGTCCGAAGACAGCTGGGATAGGCTCCAGCACCCCCGGCGACCCTCGTGAGGAAAAGCGGTAGAAAATGAATTCATGAATGAATGGTCCTGTTCTCTGCATCCTGGAATCGAACCGTGAAGCTCTCAAGCCCGACCGTGACAGAAAACACACAAACAATTGAAAATGGGTCTTTTGAAAATGGACACTTTTGACATTGTAATAGCTTCAATGTCGACGCTAGAAGGGGTGCACAATTGAAGACATGATTTTAGGTTGTACATATGCATTTTACTATCATATTTGTCAGGTATAATAACCGAGGCAGTTCCCCTATTGTGGTCTTCACCGCCGCTTCATATCATCGCCTACTGTGTGCAGCTTTCGGCCATTTTCAAGCACACAATGCGCATGTGAATCATTGAGCTCATTCCCTGTCTTCTCTGGATGTGGCATTGATCCGTCTGCTCGGGGCATTGTCTCTGCCAGCCTGACCGATGCCATCAATATTGCATCAGGTTCAGTCTAAACAGCCCAGAACTCTTTAGCAGTCCATCAAGGGAAGAGTAATAAAATGTATGCCTGTCTTTATTTCCTCTACGGGGAACCTTGCATGGCAGTTAATTTCACCCTATAGCTTCTTTTGTACTGCAGAAAGCAGAAAGATTCCATTCTTCTCCTTTTATAGCATACAGGATGGCTATTGATGCACACCAACAAAGCAATCAACTCCTATTTTGATGTCAAAACTAGAAATCTCCTCAGAAATTGCAAGTCAATGTTGAGAGACAGTAGCCTTGAGTGGAAAAAAAAAATATAATACAGCTTTATATATTTAGCTGGTTAGAAGTCACAGATTGTGTGTGGTGTATGATAAATTCAGCTGATGTTAGTCTTGGAACACTGATTCAGCAGCTGCAGTACTGAGATAAAAAACTGTACTGTAAATAAGGGGCGTACTCACTCTCAGTCAGGGGTCCTCAGTAAGCAGCTTGCGGGCCACATCTGATCCACCAAAGCCTTGCTAAAGGCTACAAATCCCAGTCAAGGCAAAGGAAGTTATAGAGCAAAATATGTAAATTTAAATATATTTTGTAAAAATACTGATACCATATTGGACTAAAATATTGCTGTTTGGTAACAGCAGAAAGGACACGCACCAGCAAATACATTGAAAGGGTGAAGGAAAATATATTTCTGGGGATCACAACAGAAATAATAATATGAGCTGGAAACCTCATATTACAAATATACAACATAAGGTGGCCAGAAATATTTCAATATTGAATAAAGAAAAATTAGTTCTCAATCAGAAATCACTCCACACTCTTTATTGCTCTCTGGTTCTACCATATCTTACTTATTTATGTGGAAATATGGGCTAATAACTATAAAAGCAATCTTTACTCGCTAAATGTACTGCAAAAAAGGTCAGTAAGGATAATTCATAATGCCGCCTACAGAGAACATACTAACTCCTTATTTCTAAAATCACAAATACTTCAACTTGCTGATATAGTTCATCTTCAAACAGATAAAATAATGCAAAAGGCTAAAAATAACCAATTAGCTAAAAATGTCATCCAATACTTCTCTACAAGAGAGGAGAAATATGATCTCAGGGAAGAAGTACATTTGAAACACTTCTATGCTAGGACTACGTTAAAAAGCCATAGCATTTCAGTATGTGGAATCAAACTATGGAATGGATTGAGTAAGGACCTCAAACAATGCACAACGATGAGCCAATTCAAGAAACAATACAAGCAGTTGATGTTTGCTAAATACAAGGATGAAGAGTCTTGAACCAGTCATGATGTGCTATATATATCACTATATTGACACTTACTATGGTACCCATTATGTCATTGGATGCTCATATTGTGGAAAAAAAACACACAAAAAACTTAAACTATATTATGAAAGCAGGAAGTGAACAAATGTAACAGTTATTGATTGTAAAAGTACCAGATGGAGGGGTAGGATTTAATAAGCTTTGCTTCTTCCTACTCCTTTTGGACATGTGGAACTGTGAACTGATTATGGGATGCACTCAATTGTAATCTGATGCATGTTCAAATGAAATAAAACCATTACCAATACCATTACCATATTGTCTTCCAGCCCCCCAAAATTCCAGCCCATTGACAAACTTAATTGAAAACCCCCGTACTATGCCAATAGTTCCATGCCTGGACCCACTTAATGCCTAAAGCACAGAACAATTGACTAGTGTGAGTGCACTCAACCACGCCCAGGCATGACCTAATTCCACTTTTTTGGCACGATTGGAAGAGGTGATCTAGGACCGGGCATGATTCCATGCACATACATGTGCGTCGCATTAGGGAGTTATAGAGTTCAATCCAACCCTCTGTGTGGAGTTTGCATGTTCTCCTCGTGCATGTGTGGGTTTTCTCCGGGTACTCCGGTTTCCTCCCACATTCCAAAAACATGCTAGGCGACTCCAAATTGTCCATAGGTATAAATGTGAGTGTGAATGGTTGTTTGTCTATATGTACCCTGTGACTGTGGCTGGCGACCAGTTCAGGGTGTACTTTGCCTCTCGCCCGAAGACAGCTGGGATAGGCTCCAGCACCCCCGCGACACTCGTGAGGAAACGCGTTAGAAAATGAATGAATGAAGCATTTAGTATGCTCTGCTCACAACGTAACATGTTTAAAGAATGAATGAATATTTACTGACTGCAACTCATTTGTATCATTGTAAAAATGATCTCTTCGGAAAGGTAAGCAAGATTTTGAAGCAAATTCAATCAGACTCCATTGTTCCCTTGTACCGTTCCCTTCGCCACTGTGGTCTGTGTACCAGACAGCGAGATATTAAATGAAACCAGAAGGATCTAGCTTTGCAGTTTCAACAACGCCTCCAAGGAAATTTAGTAGTGAACGGAAGGTGTTTCTGGAGGGGGATATCTGCAGTGCTGGCAACTCATTGTCTTTAGCTCAATCGTTATCTGAGTATGTGTACCTGTTTGCGGTGTGTGTGTGTGTTATCTTGGTAATAGATTTGGGTTTATTTGTATATTTGGGTTCATACTGGACATGTTCCAACCATCTCAGTCTGGCCTGTCTGAAATACTCAAAATACTTCAATTAATTCTTAAATTCTTTCCATTCATACGCATATTTCATTCATTCATTTTCTACCGCTTTTTCCTCATTCCCAGCTGTCTTCAGGCGAGAGGCGGGGTACACATTATCATCCATATCAAACTTGCGCAGGCCGCACTAACATTAAACTTTCATATCAAGGCGGGGGCCTGAAACTAGTGTCCTGCGGGCCACATTTGGCCCGCGGGCCGCGTGTTTGAGACCACTGTTCTACCGCTTTTCCTCACGAGAGTCGAGGGGGTGCTGGAGCCTATCCCAGCTGTCTTCAGGTGAGAGGCGGGGTACACCCCGGACTGGTGGCCAGCCAATCACAGGGCACATATAGACAAACAACCATTCACACTCACATTCATACTTATGGACAATTTGGAGTCGCTAATTAACCTAGGATGTTTTTGGAATGTGGGAGGAAACCGGAGTACCCGGAGAAAAGACATGCATGCACGGGGAGAACATGCAAACTCCACACAGAGATGGCCGAGGGTGGAATTGAACCCTGGTCATCCTAGCTGTGAGGTCTGCGCGCTAACCAGTTGACCGCCGTTCCGCCATTTGGGAGGAAACCGGAGTACCCGGAGAAAACCCACGCATGCATGGGGAGAACATGCAAACTCCACACAGAGATGGCCGAGAGTGGAATTGAACCCTAGTCCTCCTAGCTGTGAGGTCTGCACGCTAACCACTTGACCACCATGCCGCCCATACTCATATTTCATTCATTCATTCATTTTCTACCTCTTTTTCCTCACGAGGGTTGCGGAGTTGCTGGGGCCTATCCCAGCTGTCTGCAGGCGAGAGGCGGGGTACACCCTGGACTGGTGGCCAGCCAATCACAGGGCACATATAGACAAACAACCATTCACACTCACATTCATACCTATGGACAATTTGGAGTCTCCAATTAACCTAGCATGTTTTTGGAATGTAGGAGGAAACCTGGAGAAAACCCACGCATGCACAGGGAGAACATGCAAACTCCAACTCCAACTGGAATTGAACCGTGGGCCTCCTAGCTGTCAGGTCTGCGCGCTAACCACTTGACCGCTGTGCCGCCCATACTCAAATTTATTAAATTAAATGAATAACTTCACAACAGCATTAAATGTATTACATTCTTTATGCTAGGATATAAAAATTTACCAGATGCTAAACCATAAAAATATTCACTACTTGTTAATTGGGCATTTGTGTTGAGGCCCGTGTTTATGTTTTTTATGTGTGTTGTTTGTCTAGTGGAGATCCTGGTTGCTGTATGTCCAGCAAATTCATGTAATTCATAGCCCAAAGAGCTTAGCTCAAAACCCCCAAAGTCCAGCACGGACTAAAATCTGATGGTGACTCATGCATAATAAAATGGTTACGTGAAAAACAGAAGGTCATGAATGATGTTGCATGCTCTTTTTTTTCCCACAAGTTTGTTTAACCACGAAAGCACAAGGACATGACCTATTTCGGAGTACTTTTGATTGCACTAAATAACGATTAGACCCCAATGCAATAACCCCGAGCCTCCACATTGGACTCTATTTTTAGAGCATTAATTGAGAAAATGCAATTTCTCTAACATCTGGGTTTTGGATTGGACCCTGGATGCAGAGACGGCCAACTCTGCGTTGGCAAAAAAGAAAGTCTTTAATGGGTTTCTCACAAAGAGCGCAATACTTCATTAACACAAACAAAGCTCAGCGATCTTCTTCGAATACGCGTAAAGCAATTTTTACGTGTATTATCATTCCCAGTAGTTCAGTCCGGCAGACTTGTATCAAAGCTTTTCTCTAAAGCAGACATATCATCACGTTTTAATCTAAGGAGATAGCCCAGGTAACCTTTATCTACTAATGACTAGATAGTAACCACTCATGACAATCAATGCTTCAATTACGTCTTATAATATCTAAATATACACCATCCAAATTTACTTTACAGTAATATCTGCTCTCTTTGCCGTAACCCCTGTATTACGGAGTCAATGATGCTGCATTCATTATCAGTAGAGGTAGAAATGCTGACTTTGTAGGTGTACTAAGGTCAAAAATAATGAGTGTGCTGAATGACTGTTCAATAACATTAGTTACATTTCATTTGCTTTGACTTTAGTTCAGTTCTGCTCAGAAAAGAGCAATCCTGACATGTGATATAATTTTTTTTTCGAGAGTAGGTCTCGGAAAATGCCACAGACAGAAAGCAGAAGGAGGGAAAAAATGTATTTAGTAACACGCATTAAGGAGATGGAAATGGAGACAAAATAAGTTTGTATGTGAAATACCCTTGCAGTCGAGGTCAGTGGGTTTTGTTTTTATTTTATTTATTTTATTACCTTTACTGGGGAATTTACTGATATGTGTACGTATTTACTCATTTTTGGATTTATTTATTAGAAATATGATTTCAGGGAAGAACTAAACTTCAAACACTTCTATGTGAGAACAAGGTTAAAAAGCCACAGCATTTCAGTATGTGGAATCCAATGATGCAAGGTGTTCAGGAAGTAAGCATGAAGAACGTCATAAGGAACTTAATGATGAGCAAATTCAAGAAACAATACAAGCAGTTGATGTTTGCAAAATACAAGGATGTTATGTTTACCTCAATTATTATTTATCACTAAAATCACATCTGGAATACAGGAAGTGAATAATTGAACTACCTGCATTACATAGTAACAAAAGGAGGGAGGAGGTTGTAGGATTTAATAAGGTTTGCTTCTTCCTGCTCCTGGAGCTGTGAATTGATTATGTGACGTATTCCATTGAAACTTGAGGCCTGTTCAATAACATCAAACCGTTACCATTAGAAATTGATGATGTTTGCTAAATACAAGGATGAAGAGTCTTGATGTGAACCAGTCATGATGTGCTATATATATCACTATATTGACACTTACTATGGTACCCATTATGTCATTGGATGCTCATATCACCTCGTAAGTTAAAACTTATTATATAAATTACTTGGATCCTTACACAGTGGACTTTGGTTGGGTGGTGTATCCACGGATTAATTTGCTTTTGCATTTTTTCTCACGGAAAAAAAATAATTCAGAGTAAGCTTTGTTCACCCAAGTTCCACAGTAACTTTATTTTGGAGGATTAACTCGCAAAACTAGCATTGTAAGAATGTGTGGTCAGTTGTATGGTCATATCATCTTGTACTTCGGTACGTGATAACAATAAAACTAATACATAAAAAACATGAAAAAAAAACTTCAACTATATTAGGAAAGCAGGAAGTGAACAAATGTAACAGTTACTGATTGTAAAAGTACCAGATGGAGGGGTAGGATTTAATAAGCTTTGCTTCTTCCTACTCCTTTTGGACATGTGGAACTGTGAACTGATTATGGGATGCACTCAATTGTAATCTGATGCATGTTCAAATGAAATTAAACCATTACCATTATTACCATTACCAGAATTGTGTATCAACTGTCAAGTTCTGCTCAAATTATGTGGAATGAATGCTGTATGCACTATAATTATAATAATAATAATAATAATAATTCCCTTTGTTCTTTATTGCTGCTAGTTGTGCTGTCTGTTAATGGTAGTATTAAATGAGTCTTCTGAATGCCCTATATTTGTATTTTAGTTTGTTTTGCCACTTTTATGGTTGAAAATGCTTCATTCACGCAAAATGTACATAAAATGTGCAAACATTTTCATATCAATAGCATCATTTTTTAAATGTATTTATTTTAAAAAAATGGTTAAGCCATGACATTACCAAAATGTGCATGGATAGTACATGGTTTAACTGGTTGTTTGCTGTCTGAATGCCCTTATGAACCCAAAATGTATATGTTTCTTGCAACGCGTACCTCCCGAGACACCATGAAGATTTATCACAACAACGTCCAGGTGACAAGATTTGAGTGATATTTCTCAAAGTACTCAGGCCACTGTCATAAATACCACAGCTGCTGTCCGACATCGCACCGCTGGTATATGCTGATTGATAGGAATTTTGATTGATAATCCATTATTCTTATTGATTGAGTCCTTGGCAGTGAGAGATCGGTTTGATGGCTGATAACCGGACCTCCTATGAGATGGCGGCGTCACAGCGGCACACGCAGGGGTGTCAACTACCGGCCTACTAATCGCCCCGTGCTGTGAATAATGGCTATGAAAGCAATCACCAAGGGAAATGCATCATCTCAACACACACCCCTGGTTTATCAACCTGACTGGCTTTAATTTGGCTGAAACCCGTGGCAATTTCAAATGTGACACTTTGCCAAAGGCAAATAGACGCATGTCAGCTTTGAAAGTGCAAAATGTAATAATTAAACACACCCATAAACACCTATTGTGTTTCAACAATGGATGTGTGTGATGCATTTGAGAAGAGTTTCTCCAGGAAAAAGCTCGGCTTTGATGCATAATTACAAACGCCACGCTCTGCCGGTTTATACTGACTTACAGTGTACTGTAGTGTAGCCGTTATTTTCTACCGGAGTCATATTTCGAGACTATATGAATCACAATAAGCACGTGTGCACGGGCAACTCATCTTTGTCTCGGTTGAAATCACATTCATATTCCCTGCTATTCTTTACACATTTACAGTCATGGCCAAATGGCACGGCGATCGAGTGGTTAGCGCGCAGACCTCACAGCTAGGAGACCAGAGTTCAATCCCACCCTCGGCCATCTGTGTGTGGAGTTTGCATGTTCTCCCTGTGCATGTGTGGGTTTTCTCCGGGTACTCCGGTTTCCTCCCATATCGCTTTGGTTCCAATTTTTTACAAGAAAAGCTAATAATAATAATAACAATAACAACAATAATAATAATAATAATAATAATAATAATAATAATAATAATAATAATAATAATAATAATAATAATAATAATAATAATAATAATAATAATAATATAATCCATCTGGTACTTTTACAATCAGTAACTGTTACATTTGTTCACTTCCTGCTTTCCTAATATAGTTTAAGGTGTTTTTTCCACGTTTTTTATTATTTTTTTAATTCTTTTAATTTTTATTTTTGTCACGTACCAAAGTACGAGGTGATATGACCATACAACTGACCACACATTCTGACAATCAGTAACTGTTACATTTGTTCACTTCCTGCTTTCCTAATATAGTTTAAGTTTTTTTTCATGTTTTTTATTCTTTTTTTTATTCTTTTAATTTTTATATTTGTCACGTACCGAAGTACGAGGTGATATGACCATACAACTGACCACACATTCTGACAATCAGTAACTGTTACATTTGTTCACTTCCTGCTTTCCTAATACAGTTTAAGGATTTTTTTCATGTTTTCTTTTTTTTTTAGTCCACCCACATTGCACACCCTAAAGTTGCCTCCAGCCCAGTCAAGCTGGCCACAAATTGAATCACCATTGCTGCTGATGTGACCTGCTTTTGTGGAATCTTAATAAAGCTACACTGAAGAAGTCCGTAGCCTGTGACTGCTCACTAACTCCCAATGACTTCATTAGCTCATCTCTATGAGTCATGGCACACGGTGCCAAAAGCAATTAAAACACCACAGAAAATATCATCCACGGGCTTCTTGCACTGCTCACGACTCCAACACGCTCTGCTGGGTTCTGCAGAATAACTGACATATCAATGGGCGCATAAGTGCGTTAAATCACTATGCAGATCTGTCTGTCACACACACACACACACACACACACACACACCGCAAAAACCTACAGCAAATTGTGCACACCTCGTCAAATCATGTTGGCTTTTGTGGCTGTAATGCTGCTTCTGAAGCAGGGTATGATGTCAGTCAGGAATTAATTGCCTGCCTCAGAGATCTTTTTCATTAACCTTTTAAAGCCGCAGGACCCTGGTACTGCGGGGCTGCTGGGTTGTGTCTGTGTTGCTATGGTAACTGCCCCGTAACGTAATCTTTATGAGAAAAAGAGAAGACAATTCAAAGCGCAAGCACTTAAATGAGCAATAATAATTCCATAAAACAAAACACAAATGTGCCAAACTTCAGAGTGTGATGCCCAATTCAGATTTGGTTGAAATCCGATTTTTAATGTGGTTGTTCACATCACTACACAAATGACACTTGTCAATACGAGCATAAAACCGCCGGGAAAAGCAAAAGCATGCATTGCTGTGTGTTTAGAGAGATAAACACTATTTTAGCAAATGATCTGGCATAGACAATCTAGATTCTGACACCTTTTTAAAATAATGTTCGGATGAAGGAAATAACTTTTGCCTCCATCGTTGAGAACCTTTCTCCATGTCTCGTACAGCAAAACAGGCCCTTCAATGATTTATAGGTCAGATTTGGTACTTGCAAGGTACTTGCATGGTATCTCACCGTTCAAACTGCGGTAGATCGGATACATATTGGATTTATATATGCATTGAAATGAAGCCTGAGCTGCATTTGAAAAAAAATTGAATTGTACTGTTCACATGCATGCAAAAATCAGACGCATGTGAGCCAAAAAATCGGAATTGACGGCTACGTTCATACTGCATACTGAATTTACCCGGATTTTTTGATGTGTAAACTATAGACGCATGTCAACGCACATTTCAGCAACTTCCGTCTTCTTCATATCTAAATAGTTACTGCTGATCAGGCAAAAACAGAAGTGTTGCCCCCTCCTGGGACAGAAAAACATGGCATGGAATTCATACACAAGACTGACAAGAAACAAAGCAACAGACGTCAATAGTAATGGTAATGGTAATGGTTTTATTTCATTTGAACATGCATCAGATTACAATTGAGTGCATCCCATAATCAGTTCACAGTTCCACATGTCCAAAAGGAGTAGGAAGAAGCAAAGCTTATTAAATCCTACCCCTCCATCTGGTACTTTTACAAACAGTAACTGTTACATTTGTTCACTTCCTGCTTTCATAATATAGGAAATAAGTTTAATTTATTTATTTTTATTTTTTTTGTCACATACCGAAGTAGGAGGTGATATGAGCATCCAATGACATAATGGGTACCATAGTAAGTGTCAATATAGTGATATATATAGCACATCATGACTGGTTCAAGACTCTTCATCCTTGTATTTAGCAAACATCAACTGCTTGTATTGTTTCTTGAATTGGCTCATCGTTGTGCATTGTTTGAGGTCCTTACTCAATCCATTCCATAGTTTGATTCCACATACTGAAATGCTATGGCTTTTTAACGTAGTCCTAGCATAGAAGTGTTTCAAATGTACTTCTTCCCTGAGATCATATTTCTCCTCTCTTGTAGAGAAGTATTGGATGACATTTTTAGCTAATTGCTTATTTTAGCTGTTTGAAGATTAACTATATCAGCAAGTTTAAGTATTTGTGATAAGTATTAAGTGTATTAAGAATTTGTTACATTTGTTCACTTCCTGCTTTCCTAATAGTTTTTTTTATTATTATTATTTTTGTCATGTACCATGACATTAGACAAACATTACAGCATTAGCCTGTCCAATGGTGGTGGTCGTGCCGTTCCATTCCTGTTAAAAGTCACTCAACCAGCAGCTTCATTTACTCTTATCCAGCAGCAAACTTATATACATTTTCTGATTATCTACAGTACCCATCGAAGTTTTTGCTCTACTTTCATATCACGATCATCACGGCAGAAAAAAAAGCAAACGCTAAAATGCAAACAAGTTTGAGAAGTGAGCTCAGTGAGCCATGAAAGGACTGCTTAATATTCAACCAAATCATTTAGTCTTCCATTTGTCCTTAAACCAAAAAGGCCAGCGAAGACGAAAACAATTCAATGATCTGTCAGTGCTTTAATTCTCTTCTTTTTATTGAAATACATTTCATTTCATGCAGAAGACACAGCATTAAATGTTTCCTTTGTACAACGGCGGTGAAATGGTAATTAAATTGCAGCCCGTTCCGAATGTGCCCTTGAAAAAGCGTTCATCTTAACAAATGAGTGACAGTTGATTGAAAACCTGCATTTTTTTCTGGTTTTTTTTTCCCCTGCATGAAGGCAGTCCACCCACATGTTAGCCTTATTGTTAGAGCTCCATTATTAATGAGTTTTGAATTAACTAGCTATGCAGTGACTTCCACCGGAGCCCCCGCTGAGACATTAATTTCATGGGAAATAAAGAAATTAAAGTAGGAGTGAGGACCAATTGTTTGGCTAACCTCGCCATTCAATTGCTTTTTAAGCCACTGGGGTAAATTTGAAAATGTTGTCATGTGACGTACAACTTGTCAAAAGCGTAAAAAGAAGTAAACTGCTTTTAATAGTAACTTATCCTGATCAGCTTAGGGTGAAAGGTGAATTTGGAATGGAATGGAATGGAATGGAATGGCCTTTATTGTCATTATACAAGATGTACAACGAGATTGGAGAGCTTCTCCTTTCAGTGCAGTCGTCAAGTTTAAAAAAAAAATGTAAAAGTAGAGTAAAAAAGACAATTTAACAAGATATATACAAGATATATATAGATATCCAAAATATACACATAGTATTGCACAGGAGCATATGCAGGAGCAGATATATTAATTTTAGTGCAATGATTAATGGGTCATAGTGCAAATAATGACTGGTGTATACAGATGAGTAAAGTCACATATGAGTGTATTGTATTGGGTTGTTAAATAAAATAAATAGGAATTTCACCCTGTACTGGTCACCAGCCAGTCATAGGACACGTGCAGAGACTCCATCACTGGCTGGGCCGTAAACCTGCACCGCCTACTCAAGATCAAGACCGCCAGTGACAAAATGGAAGCTCTCACAAAGCACCAAATGCAAAATAATATATCAAACTAAACGCCAAAATATTACTATTGAAGACTAAACACATAAACACAACTCACATTCATAGTGTCGGAATTGCACCTTTGTTGATGTGTTTCGGTCAGAAGTGTGTTACAAAAGACTGATTCTGACTCTGCGTGACCACCCCCTCTTTCTGCCATGCAGCTTGCCATGATGCACATGCACTCATTGTGATACAAATGACACATAATTCATGAAATCATTTAATGACTATTGTTGCTGAATTCCGTTTGACATCCTTATAATCCTGCCATCATAATTCAGATTGAAGGGGCCCCGCCCTACGTTTCCTCCAAAGTGCCATATCATGAGGTTATCTCGAGTTTAATCCTTTAATTATTCACAAGATTTTCACAAGATCTTGTGAGCCTTGACCCTAATTGCAAAATAGAGTAAGTGTGGTCAGGGGAGTAAGCCACCTAATCTGAGCGTTTTGGCTAAGAGGTAATAACTATAAAAGCAATCTTCACTTGCTAAATGTACTGCAAAAAAGGTTAGTAAGGATAATTCATAATGCCGCCTACAGAGAACATACTAACTCCTTATATTGACACTTACTATGGTACCCATTATGTCATTGGATGGTCATATCACCTTGTACTTCGGTACGTGAAAAAAAAAAAAAAATTAAAATTTAAAATTTAAAATTTAAAATTTAAAATTTAAAATTTAAAATTTAAAATTTAAAATTTAAAATTTAAAATTTAAAATTATTTCAATTTAAACTATATTAGGAAAGCAGGAAGTGAACAAATGTAATAGTTACTGATTGTAAAAGTACCAGATGGAGGGGTAGGATTTAATAAGATTTGCTTCTTCCTACTCCTTTTGGACATGTGGAACTGTGAACTGATTATGGGATGCACTCAATTGTAATCTGATGCATGTTCAAATGAAATTAAACCATTACCATTACCATTACCATTACCATTACCATTACCATTACCATTACCATTACCATTACCATTAACAGCGGGAGCTATGGAGTGTTTTATTAAATGAAACTGACTATCATGCCCCACTGGTATCCAATCTGATTTTAAAAGTCCCTGAAATGAGTAGAATGAGGGTTTAAGTGCAACATTGAAGGCATATTTAGCGTACAAATTGTGATCAAAATATCAATTGTACGGCTGGAATATTGCTTGACTTTTGAGGTTTCACTTTATCACACAAATGAACTTATCAGACATGTTGCATTGCAGCTCATTGACTGTTTGCTGTGGTGGAATAAAATGAAATAGAATTCATGTTTTCTCCTATAAAGGTCAGCTGCACGTCTTTTGCTTCACGCACCCTAGGTGTGATTTCCCTCGTCTTTCCCCACAACCCCTCAGCGCAAATCTCTTATAACGAGCTTGTGCACGGGAGATGAGATATGATTCTTGGAATTAAAACAGCATTTGGTCCTTTGATCAGGCACTAGTGTGTGGAACACTGAAATAAGACTCTACCGTCTTTATCGGATCCTTGCTCTCCCACTTATAATCTTCCTCCTGTGTGTGCTGCTCGAACTGAGCTTGAGCTTGGGGGAATCAAACCATGCGATGAAGAGTTAATGAAGAAAGCTTTTTTTTTTTTCCTGCAAGGAGAAAAAAAATGAAAGAAAATGTTCTCTTTATGATTCTTTGTTAATTCCATCACAGCTTGCTTTCATATTTCACAATGCTGTTTAACACTTTAAACCGGGGGTGTCCAACCTGGGGGTGTCAAATACTGAAAAAGCAAACACATTGGGGGCTTTGCTTAAACCTAACCCATGTAGATATACAAAGTCATATCCTCCATGTCAGTTAGTGTGTATTATTATTTGTGTTATTAGTCTTAAAATGTGCCAAGATACTGTAAAAATACATGAAATGCAATTACACGATAAATGAAAATGAACTTGATATATTGCCGTGTGTGGGGCTGCACGGCGGACGAGTGGTTAGCACACAGACCTCACAGCTACGAGACCTGAGTTCAATTCCACCCTCGGCCATCTCTGTGTGGAGTTTGCATGTACTCCGGTTTCCTCCCACATTCCAAAAACATGCTAGGTTAATTGGCCACTCCAAATTGTCCATAGGTATGAATGTGAGTGTGAATGGTTGTTTGATTGGCTGGCCAGACATCTAGGGTGTACCCCGCCTCTCGCCCAAAGACAGCTGGGATAGGCTCCAGCACCTCCCGCGAGGATTAGCAGTAAAAAATGAATGAATGAATGAATATTACAATGTGCATGCCTGTGTCTTTTCCTCTTCTTTTGCCACCATTGCCGACTCCAAATTGTCCATAGGTATGAATGTGAGTGTGAATGGTTGTTTGATTAGCTGGCCACCCGTCTAGAGTGTACATTGCCTCTCGCCCGAAGACAGCTGGGATAGGCTCCAGCACCTCCCGCGAGTATTAACAGTAGAAAATGAATGAATGAATGAATGTTGCCATGTGCATGCCTGTGTCTTTTCCTCTTCTTTTGCCACCAAACAGGCAAGAAGAGAGTTCAATATGTGCTGCTTTTTAGCACAGGGCACAGTAGAAGACTGTGAAAATGAAATTAGGAGGCCAGAAGATGCTTGCAAAGCCAAATACAGTAAAGTCTCGTTATATCGATATCGGTTAAAACGAATTACTACTTATTACGATACTATTTTCATTTCCCGGCAAATTTCTAGTCTTTTATGATATAATTAGCTCCGTTAGTACGATACCTGGTTATTATGATAATCCGGTTACTACGATGCCCTTTTCATCTCCCGCCAGCCAATTTGGTCTGCTTATATCGATACAAAAGCAGCTTAAATCAATCTTTGCTTAAGGATTTCAATACCAAAAAAGAACACGGCGAACGGCTGCTTCCAGTCAACTTTATTTTTCACACTTCCACCACCAGAGTGCAGCACACACAGCGGAAAACACCCGTCCCTCGCGCCTACCCCTCCGGGTGGCAACACCTTCCCTATCGATAGTTCCGGGGTGAATTATGTCCCGGTAACCGGTAATCACTACAGCGTAAGTTTATTTTTATTTACTGTAGTACAAAATGTATTGTAGTACAAAAGCATGCTAGATACGCAATCCATGAACTCAAGGAGAAAATTACATGCCATATCAAAGATCCGCCCACTTTTAATGCAGTTCGGCGCAGGATCGGATATATGGATAGCCCGGTTATATCGGTATTTTTTCCGACTCCCGAGGATATCGATATAACGAGACTTTACTGTACAAGAATATTTCATCTTGAAACAAAATGAGCAAGGTGAGCCTATCACCATGGATGCCACATTTGGCACAAAAAAAGCAACGTGACCGACTTGCCTAATGAAAACATAACCAGCAAAACTCCTGGTTTTGGAAAACAATACAAAAACAATCTTCATCCTGACACTGACATTCTACTTTACTAATGTCTCCAGAGCATTGGCTAAAGCGCTGTCGTTGATCATGCATCCATATTTATTTCCCTTCAGTACAATGTGTCATTTTGCATCTATCAGGGAAAAAAACTCATTCAATTGCTCACACACACTCAGTCAGATTCACCCTCGTAAACTGCCAGTGAGATGCGCCATTGTCAAAAAGTCATGCTATCATCTAACATGCAGGCTAACGTGGGCCGGTTGCTGGCAGAGTTGTTATGTAAGCCACTTTCTCAGGGACTGATGGCAATCCAATACACCTAAGCACAGGAGCAATGATGTGTATGTGTCAGTGTGTTGGTGGGGGATGTGAAACAAATCACACATGCAGTACGCTGTAATATTACACCCTGTATTTTACAACAGGTACAAGGAGATCGACGCTGCCGTGCCAGTTGATTTGGAAATATGCAAACCAGATTGAATCTTTGCTCAGTGAGCAGTTGATTTGGAGGAAATCAACAAAGAAAAAAAAAAGTATTGTTTTTTGTTGTTCCCCTTTTTCCACTTTTACTACAGAAATAAGAGCAATAGGATAATTGTAGTACATTAGGGTTAGAGTTACTGTCCCTACAATAAATGCGGTCTCAAAATCCCACTGTAACATAAACAATAGCCACGTTTACATGGGCCCAAATATTCCAATTCCATTCGGTTTATTTGCTCAAACAGAAAGAATCTAACCTTTGTATACACCTCATTCCGAATGAATATATAATGAATATATAATCGGATTCACAGGGGTGGAATATTCCTTTCCCCAATCCGATTGAGGTATCTTGTACCCGCTGACAAGTTAAACAGTAACCTACCAAGTAAAACCACTCATGTCGTCTTTAATGGCCTCAAAATTCTTTCATCATACATGTTGTCAGCCTCTCTCTTTCATTATCCACGTTTACATGGACCCAAATATTCCAATTCCATTCGGTTTATTTGCTCAAACGGAAAGAATGTAACCTTTGTATACACCTCATTCCGAAAAGAAAAGTGCCAATCCGAATGAATATATAATTGGATTCACAGGGGTGGAATATTCCTTTCCCAAAATCCGATTGAGGTATCTTGTACCCGCTGACAAGTTAAACAGTAACCTACCAAGTAAAACCACTCATGTCGTCTTTAATGGCCTCAAAATTCTTTCATCATACATGTTGTCAGCCTCTCTCTTTCATTATCCACGTTTACATGGACCCAAATATTCCAATTCCATTCGGTTTATTTGCTCAAACGGAAAGAATGTAACCTTTCCGAAAGAAAAGTGCCAATCCGAATGAATATATAATCGGATTCCCAGGGGTGGAATATTCCTTTTCCCCAATCCGATTGAGGTATCTTGTACCCGCTAAACCAGGGGTCTCAAACTCAATTTACCTGGGAGCCACTGGAGCTAGGGTCTGGGCAAGGCTGGGCCGCATCAGGTTTCCCCCCCCCCCAAAAAAAACGCATTTATTAAAAACAGAAAAATATACAAACTTTTTCAGTGCTTTGGTTCCGATTTTCTACAATAAAAGCTCTGATAAAACATTCCACTGTTCTCAAATATCTTAATTTTAATTTTTCTGCACAAAATAAGATGAAAAATAAATAAACAAATCACGAATAAAGAAAATCAATCAATCAGTAATAAATAAATATAATAATAATAATAAAAACTTAAGAAACCACATATAGTTGGTGGGTAGACAAATTATTTTTTTCAGATTAAAATGAACAAAGCATTATTAGAGCCCTGTAGACATGACAAAACACGACTATAGTCACATTTATACTCTTTTTATTTACAACATATTGCGCAACTGCAGGGTCTTGAGATACATGCTAACTCGCAAACTAGAGAGCTAGCGACCTAAACGGTAGCCTTCAAGTTATTTCCTTTAAACTTAAATAGCCAAAAACGTACCACTTCCACACGGATAGGGAGGATAACTATTAACAGTTATTTAACCTTTAACATGAACATTAATCAAACGTAATAATTTTTTCTGGGTACATGATACCATACAGCATCCATATCAAACTTGCATTAAACATTAAACTTTCATATCAAGGCGGGGGCCTCAAACTAGTGTCCTGCGGGCCACATTTGGCACTGCTGGACTGCTGCGGAAAGTTCGCAGTATGGCATGCCAAAGTGCACTTAGCCGACGGGAATATTTTGCCCGAATTTTGCTTTAACTTGCCCCGAGCCATCGGTACATCGTTATTGTCGAGCCTTGTATATAATGACCCAATACTTGTGAATGCACCTCACATTCTCGTCTGTGATTCTTACTTGCTATGCTGCTGCAAGGTGCATACCGTGTTTCTGGGCATTTATGCCAAACTAGCTTTGACAGTCAACATTGCTACAATGTGACTTGCAGTTATGATCCTACGCCATTACTGGAACTACAACAGTGTGATTATGTAGACACATTTTTGGTCCACAGACCACCACTAGCCCCTTTAGAGGGAGATTTGGATTCGGCCCAAAAACAGATGGAAGCGTCGTTGTTGTGTCGGCATGACAACCAGGCTAAAGGCCGGACCGTGACTTTAATTTCAAATATCCATCATCTTTCATTATCATTCATTAGCGGTGTCTGCCTATACAGTTTACAGTCGAAATAAACATGTGAGGCATGTTATAGGGCTGCAGCTCGGAATATCGTTCTACGCATTTAGCTTGTTAGTGTCCTTCGTCACAAGAAAGCACAGCAATTGAAGAGAAACGTGGAGGGTTATTGGAGATTTATGTTATATAATTGAACAAATGTGGATCTGAAATTGGAGGAGAATGTCAAGGTCACGGGCAGGGGAGGAGTGTATGGTGGCAGAATTCAATGTCAAAACAGATATTTTTGTATTAATTTCTCGTGTTATTTACTCTTGGCAGGTGGTTTCCATTCACAAGCAAAAGTGTTGAAAATCAGCAGGACTTTCATGTTGGGTTGAGTGTCATTCATGGTTAGGTTTACAATGGAGTGAGACAGACAGGCAGGCCCTTTTTGGTAGTCTATCCCTTGTTATTGTCGTGCTGCAGCCGATGTCTCCCTGCTAAACGCATCAAGCAGACTATATGAAGGATGAAGTCACATCAAAGTCCTGTTCCAATTAGGGAGTACACGGCCAGTGTTGTTTACTGCGGAGCCACCAGCAAAAATGCGCGCCATTTGTTACCCTGCCTCAGAAGCCTCAATTTTATACATTTCATCCATCTGCAGTCGGTTTGCGAACCTTTTGATTCATCTCCAGTCGATGCCTTGCGAGTAAATTGCACGTTAAAATAAATGACTCCTTTACGCGACGATCCTGTCAAAATGAAAAGGATTTGTTTGTTTCCGCGGTATTGAAAAAAAGGCTGCTACATCTTACTGAGGCGTGCTGCAATAACAAGAAACTACTTGCTGAAGCATATTACAAATATTCTGTAGAATATTGAGTCACGACTAATGACCCCCTGGGGGGGGGGGGGGTCATTTCAATGCAGACCTACCAACATGTACAAATGTATAGTACTCAACATGCAATTTGCCTCTTGAATATGCTTGTATGCGCCCCATTTTGTTGTATTTTCCTGGTTTCATTTTTAAGTTCAGTATACAGTATAGATCAGGGGTGGGCAAACTAAGGCCCGGGGGCCACATCCGGCCCGCCAAGTGTTTGAATACGGCCCGCCCAATCTTTCCAAAGTATTTCATTTAAACTCAACATACAACCTGGCATCATGGCCTGAGCCAACCTTTTGATGGTTTTATCAATTTCGTTTTTTGACATGGTCTGTTGTTACAAAGTGCTCCTGAAAAAAGGGACACAAGTACATAATAATAATAATAATAATAATAATTATTATTATTACTATTAGATTATTAGATTATTATAATAATTATTAGAACTATTATGATTATTATAATTATTATATTAATGCTAATTATTATATTAATTATATATAATATTATTGTTATATTTGCATATTTTACATAATAATAATATAGTAATTATTATTTTAATTTTATTGTAATTATTATAATATTTTATTATTTTTAAATATAAATATAAAATAATAAATAATAATAGCAGATTGCATGACAATTTTACAGATACAATAATACCAGGTGGACTGTTACGCGTAAAATATATAGTCTGCCCCCCCCCCCCCCCCCCCCCCCGTAAATTTTGTCATATCAACGCGGCCCGCGAGTCAAAAAGTTTGCCCACCCCTGGTATAGATAAATGAATAAATATCATCAGTTTCTCGAGTGTCTAAAATTGCTTAAAAGAACCAAAAATACGGCAAAGTACTGCACGTTATTATGAATGTGTCTGTTTCAACATGCACACAGCATGGATATAAAACCATGAAACCCTGTTGGAGGTTTGTTGTGAGGCGGTGGTGACAGATCCACAGTCAGACACTTCTGTCTCTGCTGGATTGGTCACCATTTCCCTCTGTCAGCACGCATTCCGGCAACTTCCATCTTCTTCATATCCAAGCTGATTCTGCCCATGGGGAAGAAAACAGAACTGTTGCCCCCTGCTGGGACAGAAATACATGGCCTACAGGTCTGAAATTCACACACAAGATTTTCTTCCGGAGCTCCCGTGAATGTTACTTTTTAAAAAGATATACACGTGAGTCAGACTGATCGGCTCCTGAGAAATAAAGAACTGACCAGTCCTCATGGACTTGTGTGCACCACAATGCAGAAAACAAATCAAAACACATTCATTCATTTTCTACCACTTATCCTCACAAGGGTTGCAGAGGGTGTTTTTTATTTACAACATATTGCGCAACTGCAGGGTCTTGAGACACATGCTAACTCGCAAACTAGAGAGCTAGCGACCTTAAACGGTAGCCTTCAAGTTATTTCCTTTAAACTTAAATAGCCAAAAACTTACCACTTCCACATGGATAGGGAGGATAACTATTAACAGTTATTTAACCTTTAACATGAACATTAATCAAACATAATAATTTTTTTCTGGGTACATGATACCATACAGCATCCATATCAAACTTGCGCGGGCCGCACTAACATTAAACTCAAGGCGGGGGCCTCAAACTAGTGTCCTGCGGACCACATTTGGCCCACGGGCCGCATGTTTGAGACCCCTGTTCTACCGCTTTTCCTCACCTCGCCTATCCCAGCTGTCTTCGGGCAAGAGGCGGGGTACCAGCCAATCACAGGGCACATATAGACAAACAACCATTCACACTCACATTCATACTTATGGAAAATTTGGAGTCGCTAATTAACCTAGCATGTTTTTGGAATGTGGGAGGAAACCGGAGTATGCACGGGGAGAACATGCAAACCACACAGAGATGGCTGAGGGTGGAATTGAACCCTGGTGTCCTAGCTGTGAGGTCTGCACGTCTTGGATATCATTAGCAGTAAATTCTATAGTTTTTTGCTAACGAACACATTTACACAAGAGGTTTCTTATTGATCACAGCTGCAAAATAGCCCACAATGGAGGCAAAGAAATGTGTAAGTGCTCGCATTTTCAGAAACACTATTTAATTCAGGAAATGTACTCCTTGTGGATCTCGTTGCGTCATCGGTATCCTAAGTCTTAGTTGACATTAAATATTCATTTATCCCTTAGATGCATTGTTAAAATTGTTTTCTAAATTGTAAATTTATTTTTTTAAGGCTTTTGTGTTAAATTCTTAACATTTTAGGAACATATTAATTGGATTTTCATTATTTTCTCTGAGGTAAGTGGATTCAGTTAGTGTACTTTTGAATGGATTAATGACGCTAACTGAGGTTCCACGGTAAAATTTCAACATTGCCAGTCATAAACAGTAAATAAAACAAATATCTGACGAAAAAGACACCCGCACTAGATAGAAATACATACTGAAAAACAAAATGCAGATGGGCAACATTGTTATTTCACGTTGTTTTCAGACATAATGTGATGTTGTGGATACCAACGTTTTGTTTGTGTTGTGGTAAAACAAGCTTATTCGGTTTGTTTGGGTTGAAATTAAAATCATGTTACATCAAGAGTGCCATTTTCGTTTTGTAAAAGCAGCTCTGACAAGAAAAAACGGTTGGAGAACAGTTTTTTTTATTGCCTACAAAAACCCTCACTAAGGGGCTGTCAGTTTCAGAGTCACCGTTTCAGGTTTATATTATTTATTTTATTTAACCTCAAGTCTTACGTAAAGATGATGTTCTGTATCAAAGGTCTGCAACACATCCATTATGTACTGTTACACCCGGGAAGACTCGATTCATTCCACTGATGCTTTGTTTTTGTTTTTGACTCAAACCCCTGCAAGAGCTGCTTGGGCCTAATTAAGAAGACTTACAGTAAAAACCAGGACATACCATATTTACATACTGTAACAATATTCTGTATTGTTTGTTGCAGCTGGCCCACATTGTATTTTTTTTCATCATGTTGTGCCTTAAACCCCAACTGATCCATTTTCCCTCCTCTGTTCAAATCCCCACGCTTATATATCTGAGCTGTATGTTTTCGACTGTTTCACTGCAGTATTTTTCTGTGTCGTCCGCTTCAATGAATGTGCTCTTCAACTGTGCTTCTCAGTGGAGAGGAGGGCTGGTCTATGAAGGCACGGATAAGGGCAGTTTTGATGATGTTACTTCTTTTATTTTAAGAAGACATCAGATAAATCTGTGCTTATCCTTGCTCACGATATATACGGACCCTCCTCTTCTTCCTCTACCTCTTCCTCGCCTCCGCTCAAAGGAAGACTGACGTTCAACAGCCCACAAATGGAGTCAGTCGGTATGTCAATCAAGTGTTGGGAAAATTGTTTTTTTTTTTTTTTTTTGTCTATGCAGTGGAACCTCGGTTAGCGTTCCAGAAGGTCCGACCTAAACTGAAACATACTCTAACCAAATCAAACTTTTCCCCATGAGAAATAATGAAAATCTAATTCATCTTGTTCCATCCATCCATCTATCCAACTTTTATTCCACTTATCCTCATGACTCTGGAGCCTATCCCAGCTATCTTCAAGCGGGACTGGTGGCCAGCCAATCACAGGGCACATATACGTATAGACAAACAACCATTCACACTCACATTCAAACCTATGGACAATTAAACATGCATGTTTTTGGAATGGGGGAGGAAAGTGGGAGTACCCGGAGGAAACCACACAGAGATGGCCGAGTGGAGAATCTAATTTTTCCAAACATTTTAAACACATCTCCTGACTTTATGGCCAACATGCTGACCACGCGGGTTACTATGAGTTAGACCAGAGGTAGGGAACCTATGGCTCGGGAGCCAGGTAGGGCTCCTTTGATGACTGTATCTGGCTCTCAAGCATTTCTTACCACAATAAAAATGTATTTTTGCTAACATTTTAAAGTAAACCATCACAGAAATGACTATTAAAAATAATATTCAAAATCAACAACTTTCTTATGCATTTTAATTTGTCCATCTATATTCTGCTGCAATACGGCCAACCATATCTATCTTTCCTGATGATATTTTCCAGGTCAAACACCAAAACTTGATTATTACTGGGTAATGCTGTAGTCTACCTCGGTCATTGAGATGTCAAAAAAAACATGTAAATGTAAACTTTCCTCCTTTAGTCAAATAGCTAAAGCTGCAGAACCAAGCCTTCTGGCAAAGATGGCCAAAAGAATGAAATATACGGAGTACGGTGCAAAACTATGCAGCAGCAGAAGTTGTATTAATGGCAACAAGTATTTGATTTATTATTAGACACTGCGCTGCTCACGAAAGTGTGCTGGCCACACCCCATTGGCGTGGGGTAGTGTGCCTGGTCTACGTAATTAGAGCCCATTATCTAAAACTGTTGGTCTTACATAAAAATGCACACATTTTATTGCATTCAATGTTTAAAAAAAATGTATATGGCTCTCACAGATACACATTTTAAAATATCTGGCCTTCATGGCTCTCTTCGCCAAAAAGGTTCCCGACCCCTGAGTTAGACACTTGTTACACTTGTAACTGTGTTACTTAGCAAGGAACTACCGAGTGGACTGTTGATGACATGTATATATATTAAGGGTGTGGAAAATAATCGATATTAATCGATACATAGATGCGCATGCGCCAGATGCGAGTGTATCGGCGCATTCATTAGATATGGATGCAATTGACTAGTGAAATCTAGATTCATCGCGATGCGTTTGTGGGTATCGGTAAAATCCGATGCAAGCGCCATTTTATGAATGTTCATCTTCACTCGATATGCTGTTCCCCAGGCGCAATGAATGCACCATCATTATTTCGTGTTTAGTATTGAATACGGACGGAAGCCGTGAGGCACATACAACTACTAGTAAAACAGCATGGACGTTCGTAGCAAGCAGCAGCGAGGAACTTTCTATTTTTAACCCCCCCGTAATGTTTAAATGGTATGGTTTGGAAACACTACCGATTCGCTAAGAACGGCTGAAAGCTCGACAAAACATCCGTCATTTGCAAAAAAATGCCGCGTTAAGAAGCCGGCAGCACCTTCGGTCTCGGGCTGATACTGACACTTGGGGGCATGATACCTGGCCTGATACCAGACAAACCATGTGATAACCTATAAGTATCATATCGCATCATATCGCCTCGTATTGTGAAGAGGGTGAATCGTATCGCATCGTATCGCCAGAAAATTCCATGTATCGTTAAAAGTATCGTATCGCTGGCAATGCATCGATATGTGTATCGAATCGTCCTCAGTGCTGGGATTCACACCCCTAATATACATAAATATACTGTTTATAAAAATATGAATTCTATGATAGCACATCAGATGAAGATAACACTGTTAGACTGTTAACGGTTACCCATGGAAAAAACGGTATACGATTAGAGGTAGGAACATCGTAAAGCTCTACCTCAATAAAAAGGGTCTTGAGGGTCTCGACCACATGGGTTCATTGTGTCATACTTCAAACCTGAACTGATATGAGGTACAACCGCCCGGCCTTTCCCCCCATCGCAGCTCTGGCTCTCAGGGAGCATTTGTCATGACGGAGAGGCAGGGCTATGTCAAGTAACCCTTGGGCTGAGGAGGTGTCTTGGGGGGGGGGGGGGGATTCTGAGTTATGAGGTAAAGGGTGATATTTACTGAAAATGTACTGAATGTGAAAAAAAAAAGACCGGCAGCATTGCAATCTGCAGCTCATTTGATGCTCATTAGTGATTGCACTTCTGAATGCGTAATGATATCTGAGTGGCAAAGCTGTTGGACCCATTTAAGATGTGCCTTTATTGCTGTTTTCATTAGCAGATGGAAATGCAAATGTATTATATGTACAGATGATCATTATACTCCATGCATTCGCCTATTCATCAATCTATTCATTAATTCAGTTTTTGACTCACGGCGCGTTTTTTTACATTGGAAAAATCTTGTAGCACACCACTAACCAAAAATGTTACAAAATGTAACCATGATCTATCGGAGGAACAAGGCAGGTGTTGCCACACGGACCAATATTACATTGCTCTGCCAGTCTTTACACCACAGACACTCCACAGTAGCCACTTTTTTACATGACCAGTTTTTCTCTTCCCAAATGACCTTTCGGGAAACAATGGTATCCATAGAAATTAATATTCCAATCTCTTGTCTACATGTGCCGTGAAAATCAACCAGAATAGTCAATAGGGCATGCCCAGTAAAACGTAAACATTTAAACACCGGCTTCCCCGAGTTTTTCTTTCACTTGTTGGAATAACTCCATATTGCCAGTTTTTCGTCTGTCCAGTCTTGAAATTTAGTTTAAATCAAAAACAAACTTTGCTTAGTCCAATGCCGATCGCTCGCCTCCATTTTTAAAACTGAAGAACGTCTGGATCTTTGTGTTACGTCATATCTGAGCATGCGCTGAAAGAACGCACCCGGGATTAATTTAAACAGGAAAAGATCACATTCAATCTTGCTAATATTTTATAATTAAACTCAGGACATGTTTTATATAGATATATATTTTATTTTTTAAATAAAACTGCACTTGTGAATAAAGTATAGAAGGGTTTAGATTCTGTTCCACAGATGGCGCTAATGCATACGAAAGCTGCTTGCTAACCGCCAATACACAACAGAAGAAGAAAAACACCACAAAGAAGAAGAACGCACCCTGACAACTTTCCGTTTGAGCGGGTACAAGATACCTCAATCGGATTGGGGAAAGGAATATTCCTGTTCAATTCTTTCCGTTTGAGCTAATATACCAAATGCAATTGGAATATTTGGGTCCATATATTCATGGCTATTGACATAATATTTGCAAATTATTAGTCATTCATTCATTAATTTATTTTCTACCGCTTTTTCCTCACAAGGGTCGCGGGGGTGCGAGAGGCTGGACTGGACTGGTGGCCAGCCAATCACAGGGCACATATAGACAAACAACCATTCACACTCACACTCATACCTATGGACAATTTAGAGTCGCTAATTAACCTAGCATGTTTTTGGAATGTGGGAGGAAACCGGAGTACCCGGAGAAAACCCGCACATGCACGGGGAGAACATGCAAACTCCACACAGAGATGTCCGAGGGTGGAATTGAACCCTAGTCTCCTAGCTGTGAGGTCTGCGCGCTAACCACTCTACCGCCGTGCCGCCCAAATGATGATTAATGAAATGATAATGAAAAGTGATATTGGATAATTCCTCACGGCACACCTAACGGTTTCTCAAGATACACTAGTGTGCCGCGGCACAGTGGTTGAAAATCACTGCATTAATTTATCCGTGTCCAGAAGTCCTGACATCCCGGTTTTTGGCCACCTTATTCCAGGTCCACCGGAATCAATCTGTGAGACATAACCCCTCCAGTAGGTCCTAGCTCTATCTCAGATCGGTCAACCGGATGACCGGATAACCTCAACCGGATGACCGATCTCCTTACCCTGATCAGCATTCTGTGCTAGGGAATTCTCGGGAAAACCATCAGGATATGGAAGCTGCTTCTGCCCACACGAGCCTAAGGCTTTGTCTCCTCCAAACTGAGGCTATTATGGCTGTTAACATTCAACCGTTAAATGTGAACACTCTTTGTCAGTTGTTAAATGTCAAGCCCTTAGTGGATTCTCTTCCCTTTTACTGTAAGAGGATGCCAGGGATGTGCTGGTGTCACCGGGGCTGTCAACAAAACCAGTGGGACACACACACACACACACACACACACACACAACTGCATTCATACTTGTCAACACTGTTGCACACAACATTCAAACACAACAAAATGCGTTCAGTAAACCCGTTCGCCTCCTCTGGGCTGTTCAGAACTCCAACTGCTGCGCTTGGCAGAGCTAATGGGATGGCAGGGATGCTGGTTGAAGGGATGCTGTGAAGGGGAACACAGTGGAGAGCTGAGGATGTCCTGTGATAGATCTGACGAGTTGGAGGCTAGAAGTCTAATCTGTGGACAAAGGTGCATGTTGCTGTTTTTGTTCTCTTCTTATCCTAGTGTCCAACCAGATCCCGCAGATCGCTGTTTATTCATTCATTCATTCATTTTCTACCGCTTTTTTCTCACGAGGGTGCTGGAGCCAACAAAAGACAGCCAATCACAGGGCACATATAGACAAACAACCATTCACACTCACATTCATACCTATGGACAATTTGGAGTCACCAATTAACCTAGCATGTTTTTGGAATGTGGGAGGAAACCGGAGTACCCGGAGAAAACCCACACATGCACGGGGAGAACATGCAAACTCTGGAATTGGAATTGAACCCTGGTCTTCTAGCTGTGAGGTCTGCGCGCTAACCACTAGACCGCCGTGCCGCCCATCCCTGTTTATATTTTTCCTATTATCCATGTTATTCCCTCTACCGACGGGATGCTGATTGCTTTGTAAGCGATATTACACAAAAGCCACCATCATCAAATTAAATAATATAGGAAAGGAAATTTTATAGAGCAGTGGCCCATTAAATTAAATTAACCCAAAACTATTAACATTGAAAATGGTGTTTAAAACAATGAAAAAGTAAATGCATATAAGTTCTTAATTATGATGAAGTACTATAAGGATGAAAACTAATTCATAGTGCATACCAGCGGCCATTGTTTCAACAGCGTGCCGCTACGCTTATATATGAAGCTCAAAAGCTAGTTCTCGATGCTGATCATTTAGATAAGATCTCTTACCATTGTGTTCCGTTTATGTTATGCATGACCTCAAATGATTGAAGTATCAAAGTAAAGTGGACAGCTACGGGGGGCTGATACTGGACATGGTTAAACTCTATATTTTATCAGTATCACTGCCCTGGGCTTTGACACAGTATCATTTCGGCCTTTTCCCGTATCATTCATGGGCGGTTTCTAGGGTACAGGGACAATTAATACTGTAGTATGTGATAATCATTTAATCTTTATTTGAGAATCTCATGTGATGCTACAAAAATTGGATGATATCATTATGCAGTCTTTTCATTTTACATGGGGCAAGTTCGGGCAAGTACTTCTCACCTTAAGGATTCCCCATGGGCAAGTCATTTTTGTTTTTAATGTAGAGCCCTGATAAAGATCTGGTAATTGCAGTGTTGATATTTCAGTATCGATACCACATATAGAGGAATGATACTTGTATCGTTGGAAGGTCTCAGAGTTTTTCTTGTGGTTGGAATTGTCTTGTTTTTCTAAAATTGGTTCGGTTGACCTTCAGCTGTACTGTATATGTATGTGTACATTGATACGAGAGTCATGTTGAACTCTGCCCCCAATTGCCCACCCCTTCCACTACTTACATCCCCCCGCTGATCTATTCCCCCCCATCACTTCATTGCACTATTGTACATACGTATTACTGTAATATCTTGTTACATTCATAGATCATACTGTTTATAATTTATATAATCAGCAATAACCATACTCTAGTCCAGGGGTGGGCAAACTACGGCCCGGGGGCCACATCCGGCCCGCCAAGTGTTTGAATACGGCCCGCCCAATCT